>NC_136504.1:52644062-52909062 GCF_053919585.1 Euprymna scolopes
TTAAAATAAAAAACTTAAAATAAAAAACTTAAAATAAAAAACTTAAAATAAAAAACTTAAAATAAATAACTTAAAATAAATAACTTAAAATAAATAACTTAAAATAAATAACTTAAAATAAATAACTTAAAATAAATAACTTAAAATAAATAACTTAAAATAAATAACTTAAAATAAATAACTTAAAATAAATAACTTAAAATAAATAACTTAAAATAAATAACTTAAAATAAATAACTTAAAATAAATAACTTAAAATAAATAACTTAAAATAAATAACTTAAAATAAATAACTTAAAATAAATAACTTAAAATAAATAACTTAAAATAAATAACTTAAAATAAATAACTTAAAATAAATAACTTAAAATAAATAACTTAAAATAAATAACTTAAAATAAATAACTTAAAATAAATAACTTAAAATAAATAACTTAAAATAAATAACTTAAAATAAATAACTTAAAATAAATAACTTAAAATAAATAACTTAAAATAAATAAATTAAAATAAATAAATTAAAATAAATAAATTAAAATAAATAAATTAAAATAAATAAATTAAAATAAATAAATTAAAATAAATAAATTAAAATAAATAAATTAAAATAAATAAATTAAAATAAATAAATTAAAATAAATAAATTAAAATAAATAAATTAAAATAAATAAATTAAAATAAATAAATTAAAATAAATAAATTAAAATAAATAAATTAAAATAAAAAAATTAAAATAAAAAAATTAAAATAAAAAAATTAAAATAAAAAAATTAAAATAAAAAAATTAAAATAAAAAAATTAAAATAAAAAAATTAAAATAAAAAAATTAAAATAAAAAAATTAAAATAAAAAAATTAAAATAAAAAAATAAAATAAAAAAATTAAAATAAAAAAATTAAAATAAAAAAATTAAAATAAAAAAATTAAAATAAAAAAATTAAAATAAAAAAATTAAAATAAAAAAAATAAAATAAAAAAATTAAAATAAAAAAATTAAAATAAATAAATTAAAATAAATAAATTAAAATAAATAAATTAAAATAAATAAATTAAAATAAATAAATTAAAATAAATAAATTAAAATAAATAAATTAAAATAAATAAATTAAAATAAATAAATTAAAATAAATAAATTAAAATAAATAAATTAAAATAAATAAATTAAAATAAAAAAATTAAAATAAAAAAATTAAAATAAAAAAATTAAAATAAAAAAATTAAAATAAAAAAATTAAAATAAAAAAATTAAAATAAAAAAATTAAAATAAAAAAATTAAAATAAAAAAATTAAAATAAAAAAATTAAAATAAAAAAATTAAAATAAAAAAATTAAAATAAAAAAAAAAATTAAAATAAAAAAAAAATTAAAATAAAAAAAAATTAAAATAAAAAAAAAATTAAAATAAAAAAAAATTAAAATAAGAAAATTAAAATGAAAAAAAATTAAAATAAATTAAAAAAAAAAAATTAAAATAAATAAAAAATTTAAAACAAAAAAAATCATGCACCATTGAGCAACAATGAGTTTTTTTAAATTTTATTTTGTTGCATTGTTACAATTACAAGGAGACAAGACAAACTTTGGTGGATTGCGACATCACCACTACAAACAGCTTTATAGCTAAACATTATCCAATGAGCCATCTACTACCCGTCAATGAGACGAACAGCTTTTTATCAGTAAAGACAATTTGTGGTGATCAAAGAAATCCATGCTATGCTACAAAAGGAATTAAAAATGATTATAAAAAAAAAACAAATAAAATATAAAATGATTATTCATGCTAATGTTATGAACAATTGTTGACACAAAAAGAGAAACGATTAAAATTAAAATATACGGAACTTATACCTGCCCGGTATTGTCTGAGAGAATCAGGTAAATCATTTTAATTTTTAATCTTTTACATACTTTTTAAACAAGTTATCTCTTGTTGATTTATTTTTAGCTGATTATTTTTAAATCTTTTCTATTAATAGTTAGGATGTAATTTTAAAATTTTTTAAAGTCATTTTTTGTAGAAAATGACATTATCAATAACACAGTATGAAGAAAATTGGTAAGTCAGAATCAAAGTCTGATTTGGCACATAAAATGCTATTAGTGTCTAATCTTGAAAATCTGAAAAATTGTTGATAATCACCAAACCGTTTTCCCCAAAAGAAAAAGTATTCATTTTCAGCAAGGCTGAATGAAATAAAAAATAAATATGGAGGACATGAAGAAAAATAAGCAATTTGTATTACCATTTGTTTAAAAATAAGCAAAATTTTTAAAATGATTGTAAAAAGATTTTGGAAAAGATTAAGACAATCGTCAATAATGAAGGAATAGGATTCATTTGTTATTCCTTTTTTACTAATAAAAAATTGTTAGAAAAAAAAAAATGTAATTGTAAAACAGACTCAAGTAATTTTTTTTTATATGCTTAATGTTTTATTTAGGTATTTGTTAAACCTGAAATCCATTGAAACTCCACATTTACAAGTGAATAAAGAATTTTCAAATGCTAAATGACTATTCAACCTAGTGTCACAAGTGATTGACTTAAAGGTTTTCTATTTTCAGTTTAAATATTTGGAACAAGCCGAGTAAATACTCAGCAAAAACAAGTGCACACCCTTTGTTAAAACAAAAGTGTTCGTACTAATATTCATATAGAATAATGAATTAATCAGTAAAGAAAGCCGAAAGAAAACATTTCGTTATGGAAATAGATTGAAGACAACCTTTTCTCTAACTAGCAATTTGCGTTCTCAATTCGCCTAAATATTTTAAATGGATTTGTCCAGCCCCCTTCCTCAACTTTTGAGCGATTGGACAGATTATATATTATACATAAAACATGTTTTCAACTTTGAAACAAAAAAATAGGTAATAATCACTACTATATCAACTTGATTCACGATTTTAGCATACCTGGTCTTGATACATGTAATAGTGATACAAGATATCAGCTTTCAATACCGAAACCAACACAAAATTTTGATATAGCCAAACTAGTATAATGCATCACTGCATTTAAGACTTCAAAAATGCACAGTAAAAAAAAATTTATGCGCACACAAAAAAAAAAGAAAAAAAAAAGAAAAAAAAAAAGAAAAAAAAAGCTATTTTAGAAAATTAACTGAAATAAATTTTAAACTGTTTCCACTTCATGAATTTCTTCGGTGAAATCTTTAACTATTGCAATATTAAATAGTAAAGCAACTGGCCCTGACGGTATTCCAATTATAGTACTCAAAAAACTTCAACCTGAACTAGCGCCCATACTTACAAAACTGTTTAAACGTTGTCTTAAGGAGAATAGTTTCCCATCTCCCTGGAAAATCTCATCAGTATGCCCTGTATTTAAGAATTCAGGTGATCGCTCATCCCCCTCTCAGTACAGGCCAATAAGTCTCCTGTGCGCCATGAGTAAGTTGCTAGAATCTGTGTTAAATACAGAAGTAATCAACCATCTCAACAAAAATAAACTTCTTAGTGACACTCAATATGGTTTCCGTTCTGCTAGATCTACAGCAGATGTGCTTACAGTTATATCACATAGGATTAGTAAATCTCTCGACGGTGGCAATCTTTCTAGGGCAATTGCTCTTGACATATCTAAAGCCTTTGATAGGGTATGGCATAAAGGTTTACTTCATAAGATCGCTAGCTATGGTATAGCTGGAAAAGTCTTCTCAATTATTAAATCATTTCTTTCTGATAGGTTCATAAGAGTAGTAGTTGAGGGGCAAAAATCAGAAGCTCACAGTATTAATGCCGGTGTCCCTCAGGGGTCCATCCTTGGCCCAACTCTTTTCCTGATCTACATTAATGATCTTCCAAATCACATCCTTACATCATTTGTAGACATTTATGCTGACGACACTACCATTTATGGTAGCACATCTAAGACAGTAAACGACCAAGTTCTCTCCAATTCTCTCTCCTCTGATCTTGAGCACGTAGTACAATGGGGAAAGGAGTGGCTAGTTACTTTTAATGCATCTAAAACCAAGCTTCTCTCTTTACATCATCAACATTCTAATCCACATTTGGCATCAATTGAAATGAATGGCTCTCGTCTTCAGGAGGCCTCAAGTTTTGACAAGCTTCTGGGCTTGACCATTACTCCTGATCTTAAATGGAACACGTACATCAAATCTGTTGCCAAGGCCGCTGGAAAAATGGTGGGATCTTTCTATCGATCCGGTAAATATCTCACTGCTGATGCTATTCTCTATCTATATAAGAGCCAGGTACGTCCAAGGATGGAATACTGTTGCCACATCAGGGCAGGAGCTGCTAGAAAGGACTTGTCCTGCCTTAATAGAGTTCAAAATAGACTTCGTAGCCTCGTAGGAGATGTCCTTTTCTCCTCCTTGCAACCTCTATCTCACAGAAGAGATGTTGCGAGTTTGTCTCTGATGTATCGTTATTTTCATGGAAAGTGTTCGACTGAGCTTCAATCTATGGTCCCCCCTCGCCAAACTTTCACAAGAAACACTCGTCTAGCTGTAAACACTATCAATAATTCCCCCCACTCTTTATCTGTGCCTAAACCTAAACGTAGATTCCATGAACAAAGCTTCTTTCTTAGAACTGCACGCCTGTGGAATTGTCTTCCGTTTTCCTGCTTTCCAGCTGACTACAATATGGTTGTGTTCAAGTCTAAAGTAAATAAGTTCTTGATGAGCCGTTCCATATAAGTTATCAAATTTACCAAATTTTCATTACTAATGATTACTATATTGTCCAATTTCTACTGTACACTCTTTAACCCTTATCCTTGAGTGGCCTCTGGGCCTTGATAATGTGGTGATGCCTATGTAAAAAAAAAAAAATTACCATTTTGTTATGGTTTCAGAAAAAAAAAAAACAAGAGACAAGTTTGTGTGGGCTTTACACATTAGTTTCTTTACTATTAGATATTTAAATAGACAAATGTTTAAGAAAAAAAACTGCCGTTAATTCCCTTGAATTTAGTTTTAACTGGTGCCATTAACTCCCCATGAGAGTTAATCATTTTTATGCAGCTTGTAGATTTTCATTTTTCTTGTACTTCCCCACTAAAAATAAATGTAGCTACTCAAGTGACATTGAGTATTATAGCTAGTTAGATCTAAAATCTTTATCCTACCCAAGAAATAAGGTACTTGTGCAGTTAGTATTCATATGAAAAAAACAAAAAAAAAACAAAGAAAATCCTACCTGTGACGTGCATAAAAGTTATTAAAACCGAAAATCACGTTATATAATCGAGTAGTATGACTTAAATGAGAAATAAGGTGCTTCATTATGGTATCCAGATGACAAAAATTCTTACTCTAGACGTTTAGAAAAGTTAGCACAACATACTTCTTTCATTTTTAAAAGAGCAAAAAGGTACTTGTACAGTATAGTACCCATATGAAAAACAAGAAAATCTTACATGTGACGTACAAAACTATGTAATATATTCGAGTAGCATGACATTTATATAAGAAATAAGGTGCTTCTTCACTATAGCACTGATGTAAAAACACTCTTACCTGTGAGATACAGAAAAGCTAGCACAACAGAAAATTATGTAAATTATTTTGAGTATATGTTGTACATTACCCATCTTAGGTAAGGAAAAATTTTTTCCATATGTGCTGTAAATTTCCTGTCCTAAAAAAAATATAATTATTTCATATGTTGTGTAATACCCGTCCTAGGATAGATAAAATATTCTTTTGCTCGAAATATGGCAAATGATACAGACATCAAAATATTTTATTTTTGAACAGTTTCTTTTTACATGTTTATTTTATCTAATTAGAAAAAAATTCTTTTTGAACATTATGTCTCCTAATTTACATAATATTACTTTCAGTATTATTTCTGTAAATAAACATTTCAATGAAAATAAGTTTTCAAATATTCTCACGTGTTGACTTACATTTTCGTATGTTTAAAATAAATTCAAAAGAGTCTTCAACAGACGCTAAATTTAATGCAGGTCATTTTCATAGCAAGAAAGATTCTCTGGGTCAATATGCCCTCGTACAACAAAATGATAAAGTTTTACTAGCTCATTAAAAACACTAATGGCAGTTTAACTGAATAATTAAAATTTTTTCTTGGTCTAACTTAGATGATAGAAGCTATTTTTAGGCATTTTACTTTTTAAAAGTATTTTAAGAGGTTCAGTTTCTTGATATTTATTTAGGTTCTTTGTGTCTTATCCTGTATGGATTTTTTTCAGGATAAAAATACATAAATGCATAATACATTGTATTAACTTTTATCAAATTTAACAAATCTGATAAGAGGCTTGAAGTGCATTGTGTACACCTTAAAAAAAAAAAAAAAAAAAAAAGGGGGGGGGGTAATTTATAGAAGGCAATACAATGCAGATGTTAAGAGTCAACAAACTGAAGCAAATTAAGGCATAACAGTGGAACGAGCTACACAGATATAACATTGCATTGTGTTCTTGCATCAGTGTGGTCCAAGCAAGTTTTGTATGGTATATTTCAGAAATATTTTCACGTACACTATATATTAAAGTTGAACATGTATTAAGTGAATCCGGATAATTCGTTCCACCATTATATATCTTAATTTGCTTCAATTTGTGTATTATACATTAACAAATCTTGTTTATATGTGTATATATATATATATATATATGCAAGACAAAAACTAAAACAAGGAAGTGTTGCCGGCAGTAATGATAGGATGGGCTATCTACTTGAAGTATATGGATTTATTAAAAACAAATCAATGATAGCTAACTTGACTGGTTCACCCAATTTTATACCCCCCCCCTCCCACAAACATCAGGTTCTCAGAACTGTGACCTACATTTAAATAGGCAGAGAACTGCACCTTAGTAAAAGTAATGTTTTTAAGACAAACAAACATGGGTCATAACTAGGGCTATGACAACAGCATATTCTTTTCATTGTTTTGACTCTTGGGTATATATCCGTTAATATCTTATGTTTTTATATAGACATATGTGGTTCTCGATTGATTGACTGTCTTATTGTGTTGGATACTCTAGTCAAAACAATAAAAAGAATATTCTGTTGTCACAGCCCAAAGTCAACAGTGCAACTATTAATATTTCCAATAAGTGCCATTTTATGAACCAGCAAGACTTAAAAAAAAAAAAAAAAAAAAAAAAAAAAAAAGAAGAAAAGAAAGTAATCTTATATACGACATAATCACGTGCTCACATCAATTCTCATTAGATCACTGAAGTTAAGCAACTTAGAGCTTGGTCATTACAAGATGAGTGATCATTTGGGAATACCAAGCACTGTGTGTAGGATGACCTTGAGACCGTCCTGCAACAACTTAAAAATCTAACATCTTCCTTCATATTCACATGAAACTTCTTTAGGCAGGTTGCATCAGCTTCCTTCAGGGTGAATACCGATAGTTATGTAATCTTTAATTCATGTGAAAACTTCTGCAACTTTTAATAGAAAAGAGAAAAGAAGTCGCCAGCAGTCAACTGATCTTGTTTCATGTTTTTGAAACAATTATCAACTTTTTTCTTTGTTTTTTTTTATTTTATTTTTTTTTTTAACCAATTTCCCACGTTTGATTCCTGGTAACACCAAACAAATGAATCAGTATTTTTGGAAATAACCATGCTGATTCTATAAAGGTTTGTAAATGGTACTTTTCGGGTTTTAGCCAGACAGAAAATTCAGAAATAAAACTGCTTTGTATAATGGACTAGCAGAACTGTGCCTCCCCTTACCGGATATGAATAACAAAATAAAACCGTTTAAAAAGTGTGTAACATTTTCCTTTAAAAATGTACCTATCACTTCCTCACTTTCAACTGAAATCAAATTTGGTACTAAAGTCTGCATATTTATATAAATTAAGATAAGTCACAGAAGTGGAGGCTTTTGGATTCAGTACATTTTATTTACAAATGTGTTTTATTGTTCATACAAAAAATATTTTTAGCTTTAAACCTTAAAAGTAAAAAAGGTGTTCATATTTTTATATCATAGGTGTACATTAAAACAAATGAAAAAATCATAAGTGGGGAATAAAACTAAAATAACAAATAGAAGCTGCCAAAACTTTTTCTATACAGTCTTAAAATGTATTCAAACAGTTTAAAAAATAGATCTGGTTTATATAAATGAACACAAAGGTTTAATTTTTAAAATAGAATGAAAAAAACCTTAAATTTGATTTTTCCTTGAAAAATAACTAGATTGAACAAAATTTAGTTATTTTTAGATTACTTATACAGAGTGCACCAAAATAAATAAACACAGGTCAATTATTACAACTGACTGTAAAATGTTTATATTCATGCAGTGTACAAGGATTATTGATCCAGCATTTTAAAGATCGTATTAAAACTCCAGCTAAAATGTATAATTTTAAATTAATTTTGAGTTTTGATGGGGACATGGATGTAGAAATATCGGTACTAGTGCATCCTTTGAACCAGGCATAAGCCAGCGTTTGCTCAGCTTTTTCCTGAGCATGACGTCTACAGCCAGATTATGCTGAGCGTCGCCGATGAAATAATAATGCTATGTAAAAAGAAAATAGCAGAATGTTAAATGAAGAAACGAAGAAAAACCTACCGTAATTTTTATTAACTGTTAAAAAGATTAGTGGTTTTTTTTTGTCAAATAATTTTAAGCAAATGTTTTCAAGAAAAGGTTCAAAATATGGTTAGGGTCTTTTCTGTTTTCATGTATTATTTGGTGAAAAAGTTAAAAGTTGATGGGTTAGGGTCCCCGCCTCCTGAGAATTAGCAAAGGTCTCAATCTGAATTGCTGTCCACCGTCGACACTTCACATAACACTCGGTAATGCTGCCTTTTTTTTGCTAAGCTGCACTTGTGGCCACATGTTGCGCATTGTATTGCTTTTGTCAGTAGTTTCCGGCGTCTGTAGCTGTTGGCCCAAGACAGACATTCATGTTTTGCTCTTTTGACTTGTATGTAAAAAAAAAAAAAAAAAAAAAAAAAAAATGGTGATTTTTTTCCTCTACCAATATTTATCCAATTTCTCATCTGCTGCTCCAGAGTAGCGCATACATGTCAAGTTGAAACTAAGTGCACAGCGTTGTGATTGGCTGATCGCCAGGTTACATCAGACAGCAAAACCAGAGCCGTTGATGTCATGTTCCACAGAAAGCCGAGCAAATGCAGAGTTACGTCTGGCTCAAAGGATGCACTAGTACCGAAATATTCAGAGAACATTGCAATATCTATGACTAACAGATTTGTATGTCTGAATGCGATACTATGCTATTACTATCTTTTAATGCTCAATTCAAGGAGATGGTAATGTAATATCTGTTCTATTTCCAGGATCTCAACCTCTCGGGCATTTTTTTTTTTTTTTTTTTATAGGAGGGAGAGGGTTACTGCAGCGTCTCTTGTCATGAAATCATTCCCCCAAACAGCATTACTTCCTCCTTTTGGAAGGGGGATAGGAGATGCCTGTTGTCATGTATACTAGCAAAATCATGCAACTAGAAGGCTACATATTTTTACTAGTTCAAGTAAATTCCCATAAAACACATGACCTTTAATCAGAGCAGATTTATCGTTTTGCTTAACCTTTCAGAAAAGCCCAAAAAGAAAAATAAAACTACAGATTCTATGCTATTTTTAAATCAAACTAAAATTTCCTACCTATATGTACTTCCTCTGCAGGAGGCTAGACACAAAGTTAGGTAAGGTTTTGCCCTGACTGCACACCCTCCCTCTCTCGAGCAGAAAAAGTAAAGTCTGAGGTATTGTTCTATTCAATCCTATGAGGGTCATTCTTCCAAACAAGGACAAAGTATCGAGGACGTATCATCAACTAAGTAAATATTCTTAGTGCAACTACTAGAGGGTTTTATTTTCTTTGGTAATTCAAGAACAAATTTTTTTTCTTATTTGGAAATGGGAGGAGGGAATAAATTTAGACAATCAAGAAAACTGTGTGCGGCTATAATTTTAATGTTGGTCTATAGTTTGTTAGATTTTTTTTTCTTAAAAAAATACATAAAGAACCAAATGTTTAAGCAGCTCGTTTTGAAAATCAAGGATTTTAGAAGCTTTCAGGTAATGCTTCCTTAACTTACCTTAACGTAGCTAAAGATTTTCTAAAATAGGTACAACATTCATACAACATGGTTTAAACCACGAGAAGGAGGGACTATAACAGATGACAAAATTAAGCTATTAAAAACTAATTCCTTCAAGAGATTTGGAGATTTCAAAATCTTGAGAACATTCAACAAAATACAAATCTTATGAAAACCATATACTCAAGTTTTCAATTTATTTTTTAACTACTAGCTTGTGACATCAACCTAGGCTACTTTGACACGAGGGGGGGGGTACAATGATAATTTGATGCCAACCTGCATTTTTGCTTTTAACCGTAATTTGTTTGACCTCTAAAACTGGGCTGTACCATATGTATAAGTACAACATTAGACGGGGTTTGCAACTAAATTTGCTCTACAAGTCTGGCCAGCTGATAAGTACCCTTCCACAGCAATTTTATATTAACATTGAGATTTGCATTCTCATTGGACAACAGTAAACAGAAAATTCAATAGTTTATGGTTGCAGAGTATTTCTTGAGATACTTTCCCAAGCAACATTGGGACATTCGTTAGATAGTTTGTAAAAACAAAATGCATGTAATAACATGTATATCTGCAGGTTAGCATGGAACATTAGAAAAAATAAGAGACCTTTCAACTTTGAAAGCAATAAAATTGGTTATTTTTGAGAGTTGATTCTTTGGGAAGAAGGAGCAGTTGTACTTGAGTTACAAATTGGGGGGGGAGAAAAAAAAAATTAGCTCTGTTGATTAATAGATCAACAAATAGCCATTTTGTTTTCTGTTGAAAAAGATAATTAAAATTTTGGAAAATTATGTATTACATAGTAAAATGCGAGCATAAAAAGTAATATGGTTAAGATTAAGCTCAGAAAAGTAAAAGGACTAGTTAAAACTGGAAGAGAAAAAGATGAGATTCTACTTAAAAAAAAAAAAATGAATTTATAACTTAAAATATTGCAGTATTAAGAATTTAAAAAAATTCAATTTAATTTAACATAAATTACTTTTCATGCTCACATTTTTCTATGTAATCCATGATTTTTCCAGGCTTTACTTTGAAATATTTTCTTTGTTTAATGTCAACAATCCATAAAGTTACCAACTTAAATTAACTAAATATCAAAATCAAATAAAACGTAAGTAAATAAACAAAAGGGACAAAAAATAGAATTAACGGGTGATGTAAGCAAAATATCAGCCCTAGCATGGCAAAGAGCATCACTTTTGTTAACTATATAATCCAAATAATATGGTATGCGAGCGAGTCCTGCTATGATTTATGAAAGTGTCAACGACAGTTGCTTCGGTAACCAACAGCCAATCAGAAGAAACCTTAACAATTCTGAGGACTTTTTAACACCAGTAATTCTATTTGTTTCAATGAACGAAAATTGAACATTTTTATTTCAAAATATAGCCGAGAAGGTGACCTATGAACTGTAAAAATTGTTTTAATTTGGTAGCAAAATGAGAGTGGTGAAGCTTTAAAGCAGCTTTAAACACTACCGTGTTCAAATGATAGGGGGTTGGTTGAAAATAAAATTTTAATGCATTTTGTAAAAATTTCCTGCTAGTTTAAGGTTTTTTTTTTTTTGTTTTTTGTTTTTTTAAATTTCCTACAAGATTACCAAAAGCCATTATTGAAAGAATTCCATTATGTTGAGATACATATTAAAAGTAAATGGTTTTGTTTTTAAAACAATTGTGGAAGTTGAAAGTAATTTTTTTTTATATTGGTAAAACACTAATAACAGTGTCAAAGAATTAATTCTTTAAGAACGTAAGACCCTTTATAGGCACAGCAACTGAAATGGAGCGGGGAAAGGGGGTCAACTGAGATAATTGCAAATTTCCCATGACAACACAAAAAAAAAGTATATTTAATTTCATTAGTTTAGTCACAAATCGAGGGGGAGGGGTAAGAAGATGGCGAGAAATTGTCAATTAGACAAAGAAAAATAAGCACAACTCTAGATTAACAAAAAATACCCCCCACCCCCACCCCACTCGACCTGAACCACTTGTTAGAAGTGGAGACTGGTTATGCAGGTTTTATTGGCATCTGTTTGAATTAAGCAAATTCGACGAATTACTGGCAAAATGTTGTATTTAACATTTTTATGTTATTAGGTCGGCGCAAAAATGTTTTTTTTGTATCATATATATATATATATATATATATATATATATACATACACACACTATTTTTGCACCAACCTAATACCAGCAAACAGGATATAAAAAAAAATAGTTTAAGTAAATGTTATTTAAATCTTAATCATTAACATCAAATTTCTATCAATTTCAATAGGCTTTAAATTTTTCACAAAATCTACATGCCATTCCAATTTTCCTTAAATTCCATTTGAGATAACCCATAAAATTATAGAAATTTATTAGAATGTAGAATTGTTTTTCTTTTCTGAAATTAAATCCAACAAAAATAAAATTAAGGAAACTACCTCAGTGAAGAACGCATTTAAAGAGGGTTTGGACATTTAAATCATTTTAAATTTCTAAGATTAAAATAACTAGAAGCATTTTACATAAAATCTATTTGTCGTTTTTAAGAAAAACGGCATGGGCAAATAGATTTTTTCAGAAAACGCTGTGTTAAGTTTTAGTTTACCTCATATTGCAAATATTTTTAGTTTTTCTGTCAAGACAAAAGTTGTAAACATGACTACATGTACAATTATTTTTGACCAGCAATATATCTTCACAATCTACACAAATATAGAATCTATATTTACTTTGATCATGATATCACTAGTAGTTTGAACTAGTGATTATATTAAAAGTTCTAATCACTATTTAACTACTATATAAACCTTTTCTCGAACTAAAGTATCTTTCTCTCTCCCATTACAGGTTTGAATATTTTTGCAACCTCCTGTCGGTTCTTTCAAAATACAAAATCACAAGTCCTCATGTTTAGAATATGTTGCAAGAAATTCACTGCATATATTAAAGAATTAGTCTCAACCACCTTTTCATAATTATAAATAAATATAGATAAAATAGTATGTATTTGTGTGCGTGTTTAGATCTGTTGATCATCCTTTTAAAAGTTTTTCTGGTCAGAGTGCAAATGTGCTTAGACTTATGAGGGAGCGTTCCACCTAAATAGATCAGAGGGGATTGCAAGTTGCATTGTTATGATTGAACTTATGCATTCACGACCTCAGTTTCATCTGTTGCAGATATTGATAGTGTGAGACTAAGAAAGCAACTGTCAAGGACATGCATCAGAAACATGTGCGTCATTGAATCCCTCCATGCAGGGAAAAAAAAAAAAAAAAAAATTAACTGAACATTCACTATCACCTTTTGAACATGAGCCAATGCAGTTGATATTAGCAGTTACTAGATGGGTTCTATTACAGAATGCCAATAGATGTAAGTGACAAAGCATGTACCAGATAGATGCCCATCATCCCAGTGCATCAAGAATGGTGGTGACTATGTAGAAAAATAAATTCTGGAGCACATGTTCGCTTGTTTTAATGGTATTCATAGCGGTTCAACTTTTACTTTTGTATATCTTGTGTACATATATACACACATTTCCTTTGACAGAAAGTTTTAATTTATTGATTTATGCCCCCTTTGTGATTTGAGGGGGGTTGGGATCACAGTCCACTAGATTTTTTCTTTTAAATTTCTTTCTTAACTTTAATAGCCATAATTAATGTATTTGAAAACGAATGTGAATAAAGAGTACACTTCAAAACTAAAAGACTATGAATTTTGGCTATAGCTGCATGGCATAAAGGTATTTAGTTTTATGAAAAGTGGGACTGGGAGCCAGTTACTAAAACTCATATCTCTAATTCTGATGAAATTAATTTAAAAACACCAATTAATAAATATTCCCAAAATTTCAGTTTTTTTAAAAAGTTGGAGGGGGGGGCATGTGGATACAATCTTACGCTTGAAAATTAAAATATTTCCGACTTTCATGAAATTTTACCCATAATCATTATACACAAATTAAAGATTCCTTAATAAACTTGAATTTTAAGAAATTCAAGTTTATTAAGTCTGAAACTTGAGATTCTTCTATAATGAACATCTTCATTAACTTGAATCAAAATTGGAATAAGGATTCTAAACATAAGGTTTAGTAGAACATACATCTTAATTTTAATCTTTGTAAAGCGATAATGTAGTGCAAACCTGTTTTGCTCATTAAATTAACTACCATCCATTTCAAGACAGATACATACAGAGCTATTTCATACAAACCAGTTTTAAATGTAGCATCCGCCTGTTCTACAAGTACTTTAACGGTGAATGCGCCGATGAACTGCAAGCCCTTGTACCCCCCTTGACGTAAATACCCGAAAAACCGCAAAATCCCACCCCTTCACAGTTGAGATCCTAGATGCAAGAGCCTTCTACTCCAGTAGTTTCTTCCCCAGAAACTCTAGACTTTGGAATTCCCTTCCGGGTTCCTGCGTCCAACTGTACTGACATGCAGAAGTTCAAGTGTTATGTGCCTAATAGTAGCCTCCTACATCAAAGTGGCAATGTGCCTTGTTTGGGGTTAAAAAAAAAAAAAAAAAAAAAAAAATCATTTTAGCTTTTGCACCATAAGGAATCAATACCTTTTTCATTTGGAGTTGACTTCCATGAAGTCGGTATTTTGTTTTATTTTTGTCTTTGAAAAATTATTTGTGGGATGGTAACTGCTGCACATTAGTGTTGTATAATTTAATCTGTGCAGTTAGGGTTACACCCTGAAATATACTGAAAAGCAGACAAATATTCCCAAGTCGTTTTGGCCTGTGTATTATGTGACAATACACTAATGTCGGCATTACTTGAACTAACTAGCTTAGTAGGAAGGATACTTAACTCATGCAGTCAGTACAAAGTTATAAAAACAAATGCATAAGAAACAGCTGTGATCTATTTAAATAAAAAAAAAAAGTGGGGGGGAATAACATTTTGAATCTTGTCAATGTCAACACTATTCCTGCGACATACAAAGAAAAGTCTCGTAATACAAATTGCGCAGCCAATTTGAACTATTCTGCAGCTGTATATTATTAAAACATGTCAGCACAAAGAATCATCTACTTCCTTATACAACCAATTTTTTTTTAACACTTATTTGTACTCGAGGCAACAAATATCCAGGATGGACTGAACAAGCTTCTTCCGTAGAACAGTTCCCCCGCCCCCTGAAAGGGTGCAGGCCACACATTGATCCATAGCAGCCAAGATAGTAAGGAGCAGCCAGTCCTGGGACTAGCTAATACCAGAAACTTGTGGACCAGAGTTAGGTACAATGTCTACTCTGACAACATGTAAGCAAGTCTTCAACGGACTCGAGTATCTTCGTCAACCTTGGAATGGTTCTGAAGCTATTGCTTCATGAGTTAACTTGTCTGGATTGTGGCACACAGCATGGTTGAACCAGCAAAACCACATCTTTTAAAGAATTGTTAAGGGATGCACTGCTTTCAGATTTGGTTATTGAAGACTAAGCAGTGCCATCGAACCTGCAGAATTTAGGAGAGGCAGGTATTGGCACTCCTAACCTGTTGAGATCCATAGTTTTCAGTTTTACAGCTATAAAGAATGATCATCTAAGTACTAGATTTTTTTTATTGCTTAAATAAAATGATTAAATACCATAGTAATTGTAAAGCCATCAATGGATTCTTTAGGGCGAGTCTAGAAACAAAAATTAGTTTCTAAACATAAAATCTATGGAAAATAAATTCAATTAAAAAGTAGTCACTTCTAAAATCAGCACTACAGGGTAGTGTTGTAACGTTTTACCTACCAAACCCAACTTGCAGAGTCTGGAAGTACAAGATCTTACTGACTTCTAGAACTTCAAAATATCCTACTCAGATTCCTTATTTTAAAACCTTCCAATATTAACTTTTTGGATTCTTCCAAGATAGCATTTATTCCCGTTATTCAACAAAATTTGTTTGTACAACTTTTGGCGATTTATTTTAATCATTTTAACATTAATTTTATTCAAAGTTTCTTTGTTTTTTATAGCGGCTTGATTTTCCTTTCACAATTTCAACGCATGTTATGTAAAGAGACTTTTCCTTAGTGCGTGTTGCCAGGATACGCTGAAGGCTGCAGGAAGCATTCATGTTACGATTGATGAATTGACAAAAGGAAAACTTGCCACATGCAGGTGAAATCCTTGGACCGAATGCTGTAAGTTTGTTATTGAAGGAAACGAAGGCATGTCAATCATAATGAAGCTGTCTGTTGGGAGTGTTGACTGCAGTGAGCAAAGTTATGTCTGATCGACATAAAAACTTGGATTTAAAAGATTCTGAATACAACTAAGGGGGCAACCAGAGTTATCCAGAAAATCTGTCCTGGCAAAAATTTACTTTCACCATAACTAATGTTTGTGCAAAATTTCAAAAGTCTAAGGTGTGGTTATTGAGAAAAGTGTGAACAAATGAACAGGAGTTGGTCCAGTGTCTCTTGCCAGGGGGATCAAAAATGATAATATGCAAAGAGTAAAATGGCCAACTTATTTGCAAGTAAACTGAAATGAATTCTGGTAAATTTAATTCAAGATTTAAAATCTTATCACTTTAATTAAAAAATTAAATAGCATAAGTGAAAAGAAAAATGATGAAAATTGGGAGGGAGAATAGGGCTTTTAGAAAGCTTCAATGACTAATATGAATTCAAAGTAGTAAACCACATTTACTGAACAAAATTTTTAAGACCACATAAGTACAATAAAGTTCAAAGTTATTGAATTATTTGAATAAAAAGTAGTTTTCAGTTTTTTTCAGAGAAATTTCTCGAGATATGGCATGAAGCCACTTGATGTAAGGAGCTAAAAACAAAAGATGATTACCACAAAAACAGATACCTATCAGCCTTAGTCTAGAGACGAGGAGGGGGGGGGGGTCAAGGCTATAGGTAAGAGGAAGCAGTCAGCAAGTAGAGTGTTTCACAAGTCTGCAGTTCTTGGAAATAAGCTACTGGAATAGGAAGCTCTTTTATAATGATGGATCAAAATAGCAAATTGATGGAGACTACCAGCTTCAAGACACTAGTTTAAAATCTTAAGTCAAAACAATTAAAACGTTACAATAAAAAGTCATAATATAGAGCTATGGATAATGAGCACTTTCACCTATTTCTTTTATTATAGAATTCAAATATGAAAGCATTTATTATGGACTAGTGGGGAGGGAGAGCCCTTGCACGGTCTTAAAATATACTTAATATATTTTGATTCATGCAGGATTTAAAAAAAATTTTTTTTATTTATTACAGAGCCAATTCTCCATTGAATATTATATTGTATCTAATATAGAATAGATTTCAAAAGAAAAAAAAATGACCGTCATCAACTAGAATCAAAACCAAACCATTTAGCACTCCATCTATATTCCCTATTGTTTGAGCTATCAACAGATAGGCAAGATTTAAAATTAAACCGTTTCAAGCGTTGACTGAATTTGTGTATGCGCAAAAGTAATAAAAAATCTCGGCAAGTTGAAATGAACATTTTGCATTTCAACTTGCTGGCATTTCTGTACGTCATCTAAACAAAAAGATTTGCTCATTATAAACTATCCTTGATGTATGATTACTAGGGCTATGACAACATTCTTATTGTTTTGACACGAGTATATATCCAACAGACAGTGAAGAATCATATCACTATATAAAATCATGCAAGATTAACCGATATATACTCGAGAGTCAAAATAATGAAAAGATATTCTCTTGTCATAGCCCTAATAATTTCTATTTCCTGTTAATTTCAGGGTTATGTGACTAGTAGTTTAAAAGTTCAAAATATATTTGAACACACATCCGTTTTATTTACATAGATTAAAGTATTTTTACATTTACCCATGGTAAAAAGTATTGCATCAGTACGTGTTGAATATCCGACATCCATAAATATAATAGACTAGCTTAGATTGTAGAAAGGACCGAATTTTATTAGACTCCATATATGGCTTTTATTTCTTGGAGGGGGGGGGGGTTATGCTAATTTTCATTCTAGGAAGTTAGAAAAATTCAAGTATTAAGCTTAAAAGCTCTTAAAAATTCAAGTATTAAGCTTAAAAGCTCTTAAAAATTCAAGTATTAAGCTTAAAAGCTCTTAAAAATTCAAGTATTAAGCTCAAAAGCTCTTAAAAATTCAAGTATTAAGCTCAAAAGCTCTTAAAAATTCAAGTATTAAGCTTAAAAGCTCTTAAAAATTCAAGAACCTTGTGACTACAGATCAAATTCAATACAAATCTGAAATATTTGCATTTTCAAGTAGCAAGATGTGTCTATGTTCACTGAAGACCCTTTAAATACAAAAACTTAAATTGGAGTATTAATTGATGTCTAACATTAAAATTTCAAATATCTTCTACCTATCTGCATAAAATTTACCCACATTTAGGCATCTTCCGCTAATCAGCTATGGTCCTAAATTCATAATGATCAGTTAATTTAGGAATGGAATCTATAAATATCCCCCACACACACACACACATACACACACGAGCCTCTACATTGAAAAATGTAGAAAGTTTGTTTCCTTTGACGACCACTAAATTGTGCAATGCAACACTAAAAATTTCTGATATTTTATATCAATATTTGTTGGGTTTCAGATCCAAATATACCTATCATAACATTTAAGTATGACATGAGCCAAAGAATTGTTGGGGTTCCACTTTCCACTGTTAAGTAATGATTCAATTCAGAGAAAAATATCTTGCCTAAGTCAATTATAACCCTTTGGCAGCAATCTTCATTATTAAGAAAATACTTTTGCCATATCTATATGCAATTTCAAGTCGATCAAATTCAAACATGGGTTCATTTTTAACTGTAGGAAGATTGCATGTCCTATCTTAAGAATGGCATATTTATACAAGCTACTCCTCCCTCAAGTACAGATTTTCATATTTATTACCTTCATTAGTTTATAATAGATATTCTAATAAGAATGTTAATATTAACACCAGCTGGTAGTCTATAATCATAACCTTCATTAAAGGCCAGCAAAGTTTGTATTAACAGGTTTCCTTTTCTTTTTTAAATAACCTTGGCAATGTGGCAGTAATCTTTTTCATGCTATCAGTGGATTCAATCTTCAACATCATCTAGATCAGCATAAATAAACAGCTGTTTACAGCTTCTCATTAAACGATTGCTACATTGCTAAATTATGTTACCATCGAGTCATTCTCTAAAAAAAAAAAAGTTGGATTACTATTTTGTACTAATTAAAAGTCAATTAAGTCACAAAAAGCAACCCTAGAAGCAGTATAGAAAAAAAAAAAAAAATTTTTAAATGTATGAATACAGTTTCTAACTTTTTAAAAAATGAGGATCAATAATTTGGAATTAGATTATTCAGGCTACTGTTCTAATCTTGAATTATTCATATAGTTTGACTGATAAAACCGCCAACCTCCTTCAGGTGTATCTTGTCAAACTCTGGAATCTGCACAGAATTTTGAATGGGACCCTTTAATCCAGGGGGATTACCTGCTCTCATTCTGTCAAGGACCTATGGCATAATGGATAAAGTTCCAGATAAAATTCAGTTGACTCTTCTGGAGGTTGAAGGTTTAATCATCATTGCAGGGCAATACAAATACAATTGTGAATTACTTAATACCTCTACCCAGTCATAGTTGATTAAACAAGAGCATGCCATCCCCGTAGATTAAGTAAAGGGTTCTGTTTGAAATTCCATGCAGATTCTCTTGTAGAACACAATACACATGAAGAAAGTAGTAAAGTAAAAATATTAACAGTTAAAATATTGCAGCATAGAATAAAATTTGAATTTAAAATACTAGCAGTTCAGCAAAGCTTTGCTCGGGCCCTATGGACTGTTCATAAGCGACTCGTGTCCAGGTAACTTACAGCTAAAATTTCAAGTGTTTAGACCCAAAATTGATTAGTTTGCTAGAGACTGCAACGGTCAAATCTTGAATTTTGACTCCTTGGCAGCCAAATTTTCCGGAAAAAAAAAAAAAAAAGTTTGCCCTATGTCTGAATACACTTTGTAAAATTTCAAATGTTTAGACCAGAAATTAGATGAGAAATTTGGTAGAGCCTGCAGAGGTTAATTTTTTTTAAACTGACCCCAATTTTGGTAGAGTTTTCAAAAGGTCAAATCATTGAACATTGACCCCTTGAAAGGCAAATTTCTGATCGAAAACCGATTAAGATTTTCCCAAATCTCAATTACCCGCTATATCAAATCTAGAGTCTGTAGACTGAAAATTGACAGTAGTTGGGTAGGGAAATGCACAGACACACACAATTTCACTTTTATAGATATATAGATTAAGTTGAGATGAAGCACTCTTTAGTGTTGGTGAGCAATCACATAGAGATGATGTCTTGATTAAAAAGAAAAAAAAAAAATCCCATTACTCCACTGGGTTGGTATCATGAAGGACATCCGATCTTAATTTCTTTAATTGAGGCAAGAGTTTATTTCAAAATTCTTAAGATATCAATTTTGAGAAACTATACATGATCTAACCAAGCTGATAAAAATGCAGCAGTACAATTTGAGGAAAATAGAAAGTCAACCATGGGTTTACTCACTTTCTTTTTGTCCTCATATTCCAAGAGCGACATTTCTTATGAGGGTGGAGGTGACGTTTTCTGTCACCATCTATTTATGTAACACTTGTTGGCTAGTTGTTGGCCTTTAAGTAGTATTTTTTTTTTTTAAACTTTCTACATCAAGTGACTTTATGTCTTGTCTGGAGCGATTACCATTAAAGAAAAACAAGTTTATGTTGAATTTAGATGTTTTAAATTCCTTGAATTGACATTCATGATTATACCTGAAAACTTGACTGAAAAAAAGCTATCAAATTAAAGATCAAAAATAAAAAAATGAATTACCTGTATGCAGCAAGTAACTTTGAAAAAGCCGAGTCGCCATCATAAATGTAAAGGTGATCCCAGCCACATTCCGTGGCAAAATGAAACATCTTCATGTGAATTGGACGGTTTTCGCGAGGGTTAATAAGCCAGCTACATTTGCGGTTATCTGAATAGTTTGCTGGCCCATCTGTAACAAGGCCCGTTGGCGTGGTCAATCTGAAGAGAAAGAAACAAGAGGGATTGAACAACTAAATTGAAGAACTTTGTTATAAGTATGCTGAACTGAACCTCTAAAGTCTTAATTCCAATACAAAAATTGGAGTCATTAAACATTTCCAATCAAAATGGAAATACCTGTATAATAAAGTAAATTTGTTTGATTTCAATATTTTATCGATGTTTTTTTTTTTTTAATGTCTATGATTACATCTGTTTTGATATACACCTGTAATCTCCATTTACCTATTTTCTTAACTCTCTCAAATTAATTTCAACCAATCGTATCAATTTCCACATTTAATCCAATAGATATTTCATTTTGAAATGAGGCTTCATATGCGCTAGTGTGAAGCTATATAAAATGACAGTCAAATTTTTTTTATACATTTTTATTAAAACAAATACAATTTTACATGTAATATGGACTTTAAAATGAGTTTTCTGCGAGTCAGCTTTAAGTGTTCAAACACATTATGCCAATAGCAATATCATTTGACTTGGGTGGCAATAAAAATGTTTTGAAATAAGATAGGATAGCAGTGCCTTAAAAAAAAAAAAAAAAAAGTCAGTTTTCAGTTTCAAATAATTATCTTCATTTCATTAAAATTATTGATTCAAACAAATTTATATCTAGAAAAAATTATACTACTAAAATTAATGTCTAGATTTCTTGTTCTAATTGTATGCTATCTCATAAGAAAAAAAGTCTTTAAGTTTGGGGCTTAAGGCCCCCTCACAAGGAGTCTTAAAATCTTTCAAAGAAATTCAGATAATTGATCTGGTATCGTACCCAATACATACAGTTCAAATTTCATCCATAGCTGAAATTTTAATATCACACACACAAAAAAAAAAAAAAAAAAAAAAAAAAAAAGTGGGAATATAAGTATTGGACTTAAGTTTTAAGTAAACGAAAAATATCTTAATTTTCGGGGGGGGGGGGGGGGCTCCAAAGAAAATGAAATCTTCGGAATATCTTTATTGCCGAAAACCCAAGGTTAAAAATCGGAAATATTTCAATTTTAGAAAAAGTATGTGGGGGTGTTAAAATTTGGGGCTTAAGTGCCTCACCTCATAAATTTCAGAATTCTTTAAAGCAATTGAAAATCTTGCTTAAATTTTGTTTAAATATATTTGTTCAAATTTCATGCAAATCAAATATCTGAAGTCTTTCTTTTATTTTATAATCAATAATATGAAGACTCAAACTGAAACATTTCCAGTTCCATGCTGATTACAAATAGGTCATTTGTTTGGCGAGGAGATTGACCTCTGAAAATTGAATATTTATATAGCAAGTGTCCACGTGTCTCAAATGCACAACATTATAAAATACAAATTATGTAATGGATAGCTATAAGTATATTGTTGTATAGTGAATACAATTATGTGTAAGCATTCACTTTGAATTTTTTAAAAACTTGAATCCTAATTTGGGGTTTTGTTCTTATGTGTGGAGTCAGCCACATGATCACCCAGCAAATAAGAAATAATTTGCCAACTGAATAGATATTACAAAGATTAACAGTGACGAATGCTATCTCCTTCCTACTACAGCTATTAAGCCAAATAGGCTGGCCTTCCGACATGGAAATGCCCACTTCTGCGTCTCAGTTCAGTGTAAATTCTTTGGATTACTGTTCTCATCTGGAGTGTCATTTTCACGTTTTGGTCGATGTAACTTCTGACCTTCAGGAGTCTGCTTAAACTTTGGAAGGTTTCTTCTATCAAACTGGGAATCTGCACGAAATTTCGAACAAAACCCTTTACTTCACCAGGGTAGCATGCTCTCTTTCCACCAGCTATGATTGGATAGAGATCGTAAGTAATTTACAATTGTATTTTTTTTTTTGATAAGTTGCAAATTACTACATAATCATGGCTGTTGGAATGAGAGCATTTGTTTGATTAGTTGCGAATTACTACATAATCATGGCTGTTGGAATGAGAGCATTTTTTTGATCAGTTGCAAATTACTACATAATCATGGCTGTTGGAATGAGAGCATTTTTTTGATCAGTTGCGAATTACTACATAATCATGGCTGTTGGAATGAGAGCATTTTTTTGATCAGTTGCGAATTACTACATAATCATGGCTGTTGGAATGAGAGCATTTTTTTGATCAGTTGCGAATTACTTCATAATCATGGCTGTTGGAATGAGAGCATCTTTTTGATCAGTTGCGAATTACTACATAATCATGGCTGTTGGAATGAGAGCATCTTTTTGATCAGTTGCGAATTACTACATAATCATGGCTGTTGGAATGAGAGCATTTTTTTGATCAGTTGCGAATTACTTCATAATCATGGCTGTTGGAATGAGAGCATCTTTTTGATCAGTTGCGAATTACTACATAATCATGGCTGTTGGAATGAGAGCATTTTTTTGATCAGTTGCGAATTACTACATAATCATGGCTGTTGGAATGAGAGCATTTTTTTGATCAGTTGCGAATTACTACATAATCATGGCTGTTGGAATGAGAGCATTTTTTTGATCAGTTGCGAATTACTACATAATCATGGCTGTTGGAATGAGAGCATCTTTTTGATCAGTTGCGAATTACTACATAATCATGGCTGTTGGAATGAGAGCATCTTTTTGATCAGTTGCGAATTACTACATAATCATGGCTGTTGGAATGAGAGCATTTTTTTGATCAGTTGCGAATTACTACATAATCATGGCTGTTGGAATGAGAGCATTTTTTTGATCAGTTGCGAATTACTACATAATCATGGCTGTTGGAATGAGAGCATCTTTTTGATCAGTTGCGAATTACTACATAATCATGGCTGTTGGAATGAGAGCATCTTTTTGATCAGTTGCGAATTACTACATAATCATGGCTGTTGGAATGAGAGCATTTTTTTGATCAGTTGCGAATTACTACATAATCATGGCTGTTGGAATGAGAGCATTTTTTTGATCAGTTGCGAATTACTACATAATCATGGCTGTTGGAATGAGAGCATCTTTTTGATCAGTTGCGAATTACTACATAATCATGGCTGTTGGAATGAGAGCATTTTTTTGATCAGTTGCGAATTACTACATAATCATGGCTGTTGGAATGAGAGCATCTTTTTGATCAGTTGCGAATTACTACATAATCATGGCTGTTGGAATGAGAGCATCTTTTTGATCAGTTGCGAATTACTACATAATCATGGCTGTTGGAATGAGAGCATTTTTTTGATCAGTTGCGAATTACTACATAATCATGGCTGTTGGAATGAGAGCATCTTTTTGATCAGTTGCGAATTACTACATAATCATGGCTGTTGGAATGAGAGCATCTTTTTGATCAGTTGCGAATTACTACATAATCATGGCTGTTGGAATGAGAGCATTTTTTTGATCAGTTGCGAATTACTTCATAATCATGGCTGTTGGAATGAGAGCATCTTTTTGATCAGTTGCGAATTACTACATAATCATGGCTGTTGGAATGAGAGCATTTTTTTGATCAGTTGCGAATTACTACATAATCATGGCTGTTGGAATGAGAGCATTTTTTTGATCAGTTGCGAATTACTACATAATCATGGCTGTTGGAATGAGAGCATCTTTTTGATCAGTTGCGAATTACTACATAATCATGGCTGTTGGAATGAGAGCATCTTTTTGATCAGTTGCGAATTACTACATAATCATGGCTGTTGGAATGAGAGCATTTTTTTGATCAGTTGCGAATTACTACATAATCATGGCTGTTGGAATGAGAGCATCTTTTTGATCAGTTGCGAATTACTACATAATCATGGCTGTTGGAATGAGAGCATCTTTTTGATCAGTTGCGAATTACTACATAATCATGGCTGTTGGAATGAGAGCATTTTTTTGATCAGTTGCGAATTACTACATAATCATGGCTGTTGGAATGAGAGCATTTTTTTGATCAGTTGCGAATTACTACATAATCATGGCTGTTGGAATGAGAGCATCTTTTTGATCAGTTGCGAATTACTACATAATCATGGCTGTTGGAATGAGAGCATCTTTTTGATCAGTTGCGAATTACTACATAATCATGGCTGTTGGAATGAGAGCATTTTTTTGATCAGTTGCGAATTACTACATAATCATGGCTGTTGGAATGAGAGCATTTTTTTGATCAGTTGCGAATTACTACATAATCATGGCTGTTGGAATGAGAGCATCTTTTTGATCAGTTGCGAATTACTACATAATCATGGCTGTTGGAATGAGAGCATCTTTTTGATCAGTTGCGAATTACTACATAATCATGGCTGTTGGAATGAGAGCATTTTTTTGATCAGTTGCGAATTACTACATAATCATGGCTGTTGGAATGAGAGCATTTTTTTGATCAGTTGCGAATTACTACATAATCATGGCTGTTGGAATGAGAGCATCTTTTTGATCAGTTGCGAATTACTACATAATCATGGCTGTTGGAATGAGAGCATCTTTTTGATCAGTTGCGAATTACTACATAATCATGGCTGTTGGAATGAGAGCATTTTTTTGATCAGTTGCGAATTACTACATAATCATGGCTGTTGGAATGAGAGCATTTTTTTGATCAGTTGCGAATTACTACATAATCATGGCTGTTGGAATGAGAGCATCTTTTTGATCAGTTGCGAATTACTACATAATCATGGCTGTTGGAATGAGAGCATCCTACCGTGAAGTAAATAAAGGGTTCATCTGAAATTCCATCTAGATTCAGAGTTCAACAAGATACACCTGAAGGTCAGAGGTTACATCAATGAAAACTACACTCAGGATGAGAACAGTAGTCCAAAGAATCCAAATCATAACCAATCCTCAGTTCAAAAACTCAGAAATGTAACTCGACCATCAGAGTAGAGGAAGATATTGATTTACAGTTACACTATAAGTAGAGGAGTCAAAACTGGCTAAATCAAATATGGATAGGAGGACCATATGATGCAACACAACCTTATCTGTCCTCTACAGTCCAAGCACTGCAACTTAAAAGAATATAAAAAATGCAAAGGACTAAAAAGGTGAATAACTATCGTAGGACCACATGCTTCAAAAACATGCAAAGCAGAATCCCCAGATAAAAAAAAAAAAAATTCTGAAGTCGACAACCATTTCAGGTTTATCACCGATATGAAAACGTTTTGTTTGTTGACTGCTATTTTGTTCAGACCAGTTTAGTTACATATTAGGTGGTCTTATCACTAAAATGAAAGTCCTGTTGACATGCTTCTACATATTCGGATAAGTACGAGAGCAGTGGTAACCAGGAAGTAATATCACTACAAGCTCCAAAATTGGAGACTCCAACGTTTATATTCTTTATTTACATTAGTTAAAAAAGCGTAATAGGTATTTTGCTAATTTCACTAAAAAAAAAATTAATACGTTAGAGCAGTTCATGTTCATATGACAGTTCAAACCATTGAGGGGTTTTTTTTTTGGGGGGGGGGGTAATTAGAAAAAAACTTCAATGCAAATCGAGCTATACTCAAGACAGAAATTTGATTTTTCAATATTTTACTAAATTTATTAAAAGAAAAAGTTAGATTGACCCTTTTTTTTTTTTTTTTTTTACATAGGCATCACCACTTATCAAGGCCCAGGGACCACTAGAGGATAAGGGTTAAACAGTGTAGAGTAGTTAATTGGACAATATAGTAATTGTCAGTAATGGAAATTTAGTAAATTTGTTAACTTTAGAGGAATGACTTATCAAGAACTTGGACTTTAAGACAACCATATTGTAGTCAGCTGGAAAGCAGGAAAATGGAAGACAGTTCCACAGGTGTGCAGTTTTAAGAAATATTCCATGAACAAAGCTTCTATGTTTAGGTTTAGGCACAGATAAAGAGTGGGGGGGGATTATTGATAGTGTTTACAGCTAGACGAGTGTTTCTTGTGAACATTAGGCCAGGGGGGGGACTATAGATTGGAACTCAGTCGAGCACTTGCCATGACAATAACGATAAAGCAAAGACAAACTCGCTACATCTCTTCTGTGAGAGGTTGCGGGGAAGAAAAAAAGAGGACATCTATGAGGCTACGAAGTCTATTTTGAACTATCAAGGCAGGATAAGTCCTTTCTAGCAGCTCCTGCCCAGATGTGGCAACAGCACTCCATCCTTGGCTCTTATATAGATAGAGAATTGCATCAGCAGCGAGACATCTACTGGATCAATAGAAGGATAAGGATCCCACCATTTTTCCAGCGGCTTTGACAACAGATTTGATGTGCGTGTTCCATTTCGGATCAGGATTAAAGGTCAAGCCCA
The DNA here is from genome assembly GCF_053919585.1 of Euprymna scolopes. Classification (NCBI taxonomy): domain Eukaryota; kingdom Metazoa; phylum Mollusca; class Cephalopoda; order Sepiida; family Sepiolidae; genus Euprymna; species Euprymna scolopes. The sequence goes on from NC_136504.1 coordinate 52,671,484, forward strand.
GAAGCTTGTCAAAACATGAGGCCTCCAAGACGAGCCATTGATTTCAATTGATGCCAGATGGGGATCAGAGCATTGATGATGTAAAGATAGAAGCTTGGTTTTAGATGCATTAAAAGTAACCAGCCACTCCTTTCCCCATTGTACCACGTGCTCAAGATCAGAGAAGAGCGAATCGAGAGAACATAGATAATTTGCATATAAACCAAACTAAGTTTCCTAGTAAGCGATATTCATTTGCATTAGAATATAGAATGAATTACACACGTTAAGTTTCATGCAGAAAAAAAAAAAAAAAAAAAAAAAAAAAAAAAAAAAAATCGCCCAAGCATGATTATGATTAATCTGATGTTGCTAACGTAAAACATTTTAAAAAGGAATTGTTCCAGAAATTAAGATATCAACTCCAACAGAATAAGTTTAAATAAATGACATTTGTTTTTAAATATTTAGTTTAAAACAAGACCGTGTAGTTAAAAAAAAAAAGTTAAAACTACAATTTTAAAGAATATTTACTTTACAATCATAATTTTATAAAAAAAAAAAAAAAAAAAAAAAAGGTCATCTAAAACCATTAACTCTGACATTTATTTAAAAATATTAATAGTAAATTACATTAATGTCCAACAATGGAACTTTTACTATTTTCCATGATTTATCCAAATTTTTAGTATTTACTAAAAAGAACAATGGAACATCGTGTAAGTTTAGATTCTGTTTGATAAGAGCATTTCAGGATTGTCCCTATTTAGTGAAGGCAAAAGGTAGGATTTTTTTCCTCTGTTCGATGACAAGACCAATACTATACTGACAAATCAGTACGAAGCATCTTGGTCCTTTTATTCTTTCCCTTTGTTCATTACATTCACTTCACGTGTACACTATGGACGAGCCTACTACTACTACTACTACTTAAGGAATTAAGAATTGGGGAATGGAGTTTTGTTTGCAAAAATATTTTTTTATACAGTAGAACCTCCAGGATACAGTATTAATCAGTTGTGAGGTTTGAATCGTACGATGAAATCGTCATATGGCAGGACCCAAGCAAAATTTTATACAGTACATATTAAAAATTAGTAACAAAATACAGTACAGTACACATGTATATAATCAAATAATACCGTCAGGCAGGGCAAATACCGTAACCAGGGGGCGAAAAAAAAAAAAAAAAATCCTCAGGCCGCTGTATCCCAGAGTTCTACTGTCCAAACATTTTGGCTACATATATGCAGTCATTTTAGTGACAGATTTCTCTTTAAGCTTCCCCAGGCTGTATCATTAGGGAAGTGACAGTGGCTAAGTGGTCAACAATGTGGACTGACAATGTAGGTGTGTCAAGTTTGAATCTAGTTTGTTCCACAGAAATACTTTCATTTAAGGATATTGCTAACCTTCAAGTTAGCACATCTGAAGTCTTTCCAGAAAGAATTCTAACAATAATCATCCGAAAGGAATGATACATAATATGAAGTGAATACATATATCTTTATTAATGACAATAAATTTTAAAGATAAAGTGGAGAATGAGAAATTCTTTAAAACAATGTATTTACTTATTTGAGACTTATGGGTGTTAAAAAAAAATTAATGCAAGTTCAACCTTTCAAGTTAACGTAAATATTGATTTTATGCAAAGTAGCCATTTTTTCAGACAATTGTCTGAGGCCTTACTTGCTGATTAAAAGATAGCTATTGTGTGAATTAGTTTGTTAAGTTAAACTTTTATTTTTATTAAAAACTTGTCACATGAGTAGGCAAGCCAAAATTTTGGCACTAATTTCCCAATTGTACTTCCTTTAGAATAATTTGTCGCCAATAATTACGAGGTTTGGTTGCTTTACAACCTATCAACCTCTTTGATAAGTTTTTTATACTTTAAGTGCTTTATATCTTCAAATATTTATTTGAAGGGTTTGTTTTTTGTAGAGGAAGAATGTTTTTTCTGCTTTGCAGAACATTTGCAAAAGGGAAGGGGGGGCTGTTTGGTCCATTTTAGATCAGGAAGCACCAGACCTAGTAATAACCGTTATATAATTTCTCTTGAAAATTTTAAGTCTTAGATCATTCCGTTTGTAAAATAGAGTTTCAAATAAAAAATTTCTAAGTTAAAAATAAAATCAAGTTAATATAAAAGTAAAAATCTTGCCTTTATTCTGAACAATGGAAAAATCATGTGTATTGAGTAGGAGGGGCAGTATCTCGGTTTGCAACAGCTGATTGTGCTGCCACCCCCTTCACCAAACAACCTAAAATGTTATTTCTTTTGCATTGTCTATAAATAGTTCTCTTCTCCAGGTCACAGATCGCTCTCCTACTTCTGGATGCAAACTGGGAACTAGAAAGTAGATTATTAATTGATACCAGTTGGTAGTTGGCAAACGGGGGAGGGGAGGAGCTAAAAGGATAAGCAGTAGAAAACTGCTCTTTGTAAACGCAGCAGTGCTCATATTTTAATTTTAATGACATTTTCAACATTTAACTTTTTTCATATGGCCACCTGAACTTATGGTTAGCTATAGGTTAATGGAGGGTATGCACATTTTTTAACATATCAAATATTACTTTCATTTCAGTGTTTGTATAGATAATCTTTTAACTACCAACCCTTAAAAGAACACATTCATCGCTTCTTAGTATGTTATGACAAGGAAGCTCTTTTGTAACTAAAATAGTACAAAAATTTAAATGTTTATAAACGTAATACTGTACACTAAAACTAACCTTTATAACCAAGTAAAAACAATAAAACAAATATTAAAAGGTTTAGATGGAAACAAGTTTGTTTTTTGGGGGGGAGATTCTACAATTTTTACAGGTAAGATTTGTGCACAAACCTTGCTAGTTTAAATGAGTCTTATATACTGCTTACATGTGATATCAATTGTAAAAGTTAGCTCATTTGCATATTGGAGGGGGGGGGAGAATAGCTAATTATTTATTGGTCCACCAACTTAGATTTGGTCCTTAGAATTCACCCATGTTCGTTCTCAAAATTCTCAACTACTCATTACATTTTTCTGAAATGTAACATTCTTGGATTTGATAAAAATCCTGTTTGTGTCCCTAGAAGGTCAAAAGGGGCCAAAATGGGCAAAAAATAGCACTTTCCGTTACATAGAATCTTCTAACCATAAGATTTTGCTGAAAATTACCCAAAAGCAAGACCACATGGATAGACATCCGGAAACTTAATATTTGACCCTGAAAAATTCTGGGGTTTGAGTCCCAGGGTGTTTTAGGGGTGAAAAAAAACCTTTTTGGGGCTAAATTTTTTCTAAAATTCACTTTTGAATAGGGGTTTTAAATGGTACTGAATTTAAAAATTAAGGCATCGTTTGTCATGAAAAAGTGTCATTTGGCCGTTTTAGCCCAATGTTTTACATCAGGCCAGGAGTTTTAATGGGCAAAATAGGTAACAGTTCTATGACTGATTATGGCTAACAGTACAAGGGAAGTAACTCTTGTAGACTCGATTTCACAAATATTGATTATATATATTCGTAGATTGAACTTTAATACATGCGAGTGGTTGTATGCTCATGTACTGCAACCCTAGCCCACTAGGAAATTTCTTAAATTTTCTCACCGATGAGCTCAACAACTTGCCTGTTGGTATAAGGCTACTTTTGTTGGGTGATTTCAATTTGGATCAGCTTCTTGCAAACAATGTGGCACTAATAGAATCCCTCAATGGAGCTCAATTTCTTCAGTGTTCAAATTACACCACTCAAATTGAAGGTGGTATATTGGACTTAATTCTTGATACAGAACTTCCTTCTTCCTCAGCACTGTTGCTTCCCAGCCTGTTTAGTAATTACTTTTGTACTTTAATGTGCGATTACTTTATCCGTTTTAATTCATTTACTTCATATCAATAAAAAAAATAAAAACATGTGAACACCCCCCCCCAAAAAAAAAAAAAATTAACATCTAGAAAAAAAAAAACCTTATACAGAATCTTGTGGTTACAGGGCTTTTACTAAAGTTGCTTCATTACCTTTTATTCAAAAACATGACAAAGGCATCAGTCGGGGGACCATATAGTTTTTGGTTTGTTCTTTTATTCAATTGACTAAAATATTTAGCATTTTTGTTCAACTGTTCCTTTCTTTAGAGGGATGAACTTGACTTTCCACAAGCTGCAATCTATTTTTAAATTGTAAGTGATATCGAAATTACCAAAATTTTCAATGTTTATCATATCTCTATATTATATATAAACTTAAAGATTATTCCCTTCTGGAAAAATTTTGCTAACGCCGACACTACATGAATTCTATATGGTCAGACTTATAAATACTAATATTTAAACTTATAGACTTATACTTACTAATATTTGTTGTAGGTATTCACTTTCATCTTCTATCATACAATCTTATACTACTTATTTTCTCTTCCTCTCCAACATAACTGGGAACTTCTCTACATTAGGCACAACGTTTAACAGGAACGCGGTTAATGTTTAGTCCACCCCCTCCCCCATACATTTCACATTAATCCTTTCGCCAATATTGCTTGAAATAAGAAACTCCTTTAACATGCACTTTTCGAATTTAGGAATTCGAGAATGTAAATTTCAAAGGTTTAGAAAACATTTGCAAGAACACAAAATGTCATCGTACAGCAACAGAAATTTGCTAAGTGTGGACCTAATAGGACAGACTTTTTCCGGAAAACCTAAAATTTATGAATGCTTTGTTCACATTTTCAATTATACATAATTCACCATTTCTATACTAGAACCAGTAGCAATCCTGAAATATAGTTCATTTTTTTTTTTTTTTTCGAACAATGCAAAATATACATCCTCAGTGTACCTTCCAATTTTGCTTAGCTAAACAAATAGCTATTGTATTTGTATCATACATTCCGAATCATCTGTTTGTTGTTCCATATAAAACCCACATCTTTCCTTATTCATCTGATTTACTCATGGGAAAAACAGATGCTTTCCCCATTCCACTATGCGTCATTCATACCTACGGAAGCATCAACTGGCAAAAAACAGTCTTCTCTTCAGATTTCATTTAATACTTTAACAATTATCAGTTTTTGCCTTCCATAGATACAAACATTATGCTGCTACTATCAGACATTGATATTTATAATATTACTATTATTTATTCTTATCATTTATGCTACTACTAATACAGCAGTTCTTAGTCCCCACTATATCTAATAGTTACAATTTGTGTCCTAGCCCTACAGAAGAAAACTACCTTCCCTTTTTAGATTTCATTACCATTTTGTTATTACTGATACTAACAATGGTGTTATTATTACTAATAATAACTAAGTAATATTTACTTTAGACTTACTTTGGTGGAAATTGGCCAATGCTTTTAAAACTTTAATAGTTTCAACTAACATCAAAATATACTATGTAGCTGAATTTTTGAAAATGGCCGATTTACTTAAGACAACGATTTAATGCTTTCTATTTTAATTTACTACTTTTTATGACAACCTTTAAAAAGAAATCAACACATTAACGGACAAATGAAACGAAATAAGAGGAAATAAAATACTTAAAAAAAAATAAGTGCTGCACAAAAAAAAAAAATATTTTATTGGTTTCCTTTTTTCTAATTTCAACATTAAGTTAGTTTCAATTACCTATGCCAGTTGCAGGTTAGCCAATGGTTTTAGAATTGCATAATGTGCTTTTTGACATTTCTTAGCAGGCATGCATTTCTAAATCACTTCATAAAAATACCTCGGTCTAGGAGTTCTCCATGGAAACCCCACAAACAATGATTATATAATTAACGTGCTTTTTAATATTTTTTGGCAGGGCTTCACTCTAGAAAAATAAAACAAAAACATCAGTCTAAAAGACTTTCCTTCATTGAACACCAGAACTAAACGTTTTAGGACAGATTAACATGCTTTTCAATATTTCTTCATATTAGGAGGCGGAGAGGCTTCATTTCTTAACTTACAGACTACTTCATGAAAACAAAGTATTCAAGTCTAGAAGGATTTCTCCATCATTGAATGGCACCAGAACCAATATTTTAGGATTGGTTATATTTCTTCATTTTTCTATTCATTACTTTCCTGTAACTTGCTTACCTTTTTAACATTTAGATATTTTCTTTTACACGGGCTACCAACCCAGTTGGGCAAGTTTCTATTCCAATTACTACAATCGGTAATTAAAACCAACCGAAATTACCTCCATCTATAAGGATTTCTCCTTAAGAAAAAAACAAAAAACAAAAAAAAAAACAATGAATCAGGATTGAAAACAAGTCTTCGTAAGCAGTCTATTCACTATTTTTTTTGCTTTATGGGGGAGGTCATACACATATGCAAGCTTTTTTTTTTTAACAGACTTTAATATTTGTTTCACAACTGCTTAAATATTTCTTTATAAACAACTTTTATTCCTTACTTGCCATTATGGGGGCGGGGGAGAGAGGTTTTTATACAGTAATTTAGATTCCTTTTATTGGTTGGAACCCAAATTATTAACCTACAACCACTTCATAAAATAACAAGCTCAGTCTATAATAATGCGCTAAAAAATTAAAGTTTAATTTGTTTTTGGAGGGGTGGGATTCTTTCAATGAAATGTTTTGTCTTGGTGCCATCTTTCCACTGGGCAACACCAGTACATGGGTCCTGCTAGTATATGAATAAATGAGATTTTGTTTACAAACTTATGAAATGTTTATTTTCACTGAATATTTCAAGCATTTCAAATAGCAAAATTTGCAAACAAAGAGCTAGCAAATTCAGTTAGTATAAAATTGTATGACTACTTCCAGTGTATTTTTTTACCTCTACATGACTTGCATTGTTACTAGTGCAGCTTTTGAACAACACAGAAAAATGTAAACGGCCAGAAAAAGCAGAATCAAAACCGTGTATTAAAAATATATATATATATATATATATATATATATATAAAACCCACTTTATTTGCATAAATTTTTTGACCAAGTAAATCTTAGAAATATTTTTCCCCAGAAAAGTGAAGTTAAAATTTAATAAATTGTTTTTCTTTAATGAATAAATTAAAGATCGTAGAGAACATAATGAAATTTTTAACAAATTGTTTTTGCTGGTACAGCTTTTGAACCAGACAAATATATATATATATATATATATATATATATATATAAACCTAGTTTAGTTTTTGTCCAGTTTAAAAACTTAAAGCTTTAAGAGTTTTAGTACAGGTAAAGTTGTCAGTCTGCTTTTTCCGGCCGTTTACATAAGCAGAGAAAAAGTTTTGTCTGGTTCAAACAGCATTTTACTTATTTTACTATTAATGAGAAAGTATTCTAACAAACTTTATAAAAAAAATGTTATTTTAAAAATGACCAAAATCAAATCAACTGTATTTCAGTTTCTTCCTAAATAAATCCATTAGTTTTTAATAGTTGAAAAAAATAAATTTTGTGACTACAATTTGAAAGGAATTTGAAAGCATTTAAACTGACAAATAGAAAATTTAAACTGGCTTTAAAATTCTTAAGTTTTGGAAGTTATTTACACCCAATAAATTTTATAGAGATTAAAACATTACCTTAAAATTAGTTACAGTTCATAAAAAATTAACTCAATTGATAATTGAATAACCAAACCATACTACAATTTTCCTAACCAGATGTTTTGCTGCAAAGTGAGTCATAAGATTTGACTTTTGCAGATATCTGCATGGGCACTCCCCAAATGCTTTTATAGTTAAATAAGCGCACTGACAAAATTTTAACAGTGTCTGACAGATAAAAACAGAAACTAGACTTGTTAAAGTTTCCTTTCTGTAAGAGAAAGAATTAATGGAATCAAATGTTTAAAATAAACTATAGAATACAATACTATTTTAGCTAAAGAGAATAAGCTCTTCCAACATTTTTTTTTGACAGCTGCTCCACCAACGTGTATAAAGGCATGTCACAATCCCCACTGCCTGGATGTATTTGTTTTTATGTGGAAAAGTATGCAGGATGAAGATGTTCAACAGGTAGAGTGGGCGGCTTACAAACTAACAAGTTAGGGTTGCATCAATCATAGCAAATGAAGTTGAGCAACAAACCATGTAGTCAGAAGTGGGACAGTAAAGTGACCAAGCTAGAAGCCAAGTTTTGAATGTTAAAGTAACAAGCTTCCTCCCTTTGTTGAAAAAAACTACATCCTTTTCGTAGAAGAATCCCCTACCACGGCCTTTTAAATTAAATGTATTGACAATTTTTTATCCCAATCAGTTGCCCCTTCCCTTTTAAGATCTGAATATTTCCTTTGCATTAAAAAAAAAAAAAAGAAAAAAGCCTACTGTTCTTTTAGGATAAACTTTGTATTTTAATAAATGTGAAAATCTTTCATTTTAATTGAACAAACACCCAGACAACGCCGAGCACCCAGGCTAGTTCAAAATATAACTAACTGTTTATTACTTAAAAGAAACCGTTCTATCTATACTGCTTTTTCTGCTTACTTAAAACAGTCATTCTCTGAAAACTATACATTTTTTTTTTTACATGACAACGTACATGTGACTACAGGAATTTAGTTCCCTTTAAGTGATAGAGGGTTCGAGAGTTCTTTTGCCACCTTAACTCCAGTCTTGCCAACAAAAATACCATGCCCTGAAAAAATATCCTGAACCATACCCTGCCCGCCAGCTTAGTCTGCTGGAATCAAACGACACTGCAACCTCCAGTTTTTGTTAGTTCATAGTATTTGTACATGGGATTCCTGACAGCGATTAGCAAAGTTACATTCATGGCAAATTTTGTGACAACCCCACCCCCACTCACAAAATGGGGTGTCAATTCCGAAAGCCGTTCTTAGGGGTGTATTCTGAAAGCCGTTCTTAACACGAAGTTGAGGGTTAGTAAAAATAAAATAAAAATAAAAGCTGTACTTTAAATTTTTTATGCAGGCTACCACCGGGCAATGCTAGTTAACAGTTATTGCTAGAATTGAATAAAGTTCAGTTTCAGTTTTTTTTTTTTTCAGTATATTTTTAAGTTTTAAGATTTTTTTTTAAGAAAAAGCTAACAGATTTTGATTGCTTGTATCAATCACTTTTCCAATGAACTTTACAAATATCGAACCTCTGCTCATCTGATAACATAGCCACCACTATATAAATCATTTTGACAAAAGGTGCACTATATTACTATATTAAGTATTACTATTTTAATTTCATAACTTTTAAGTTTTCTGTTAAAACTCATTTTCAAGGAAAGACGCTAACTAAGTATATCTAGTAATACGGTAATTTTTGCTTGGAAAAAAAAATTCCAAAGTGTGAAACCATTTGAAAAAGATTGGTTTTAAAAACAGGTTTATCAAGATTGCTAACTTCAAAGCTGAAGCGTGTACTTGTAAGAACAGAGACAGTAAAAAGTAAATATTTAACTGATCAACAAAGATTGACATTAACACTCCCATTTAAATATCTCAAAATCAATTACAAATGAATTCTTCATAGCATCTCATTTACCCTCATTATGCAGAATCCAATTTCATTAAAAAAAATAAATAAAAATAAAAAATAAATTTCTTGCTATCAGGTCGTTGGATTGCTACTTATCACAACATTTAATCTTACCATACTGAACAAGGCGTGTAAAAACTGTTAAAAACTACTTTCCACATAAATTTAAATTAAGCAGAAGAATGGAAATTTCCATTAAAGCTATAAATTAGAATTTAGAGCTACGTGTTAAGTTATGACTATAGACAGGAAGTCTGAAAGTCTATAGAAGTTTTTTTTTTTTTTTTTTTTTTTTTTCAAGCTGTATTCATTTGCTGTTCTGGTGGGAGCAGACAAAGGGATGCTCATGTAATATTGTAAAACAATAAAACAAACCATTGAGCAACAATATTTTAAGAGTTTTATTTTGTTAAATTATTTACAGCTACAAGAAAAAATATTTTTGATAGAAATCACTCCAGACAAGGCATGAAACCACTTGGTTTAAGGAGCCAACAAGAATGAAAAATGATTATCGCAAAGACACAAGATGCCTAGTGATGCTAATCTTGAAAGGACAAAGATAGGTAGAAAAAAAAAAAAAAAAAAAATCAGCAGGAAGAGTTCTACAAGACTAGTTCTTAGAAATAAATTACTGGAATAGGAAACTAATACAATGAAGTATCAAAGCAGCAAATTGATGGAAACCACTAGACTAACAAATCAAACAAGCTGGAACAAATGAAGCAGGGAATAGCTTAGACAATTGAGGAAGACATGCCATAATAGTATTTGTAGAAGGAACCGAGACTAACATCAGAAAAGGGGGAGGGGGCAATCAAATTACAGAATTATGTTTGCTACTACATCACCACCACAACCACTTTTACAGTCATTGTTCAGTGAAGCAATTATCGAAAGACACGAACAGCTGTTTCTGTCAAAGACAATTTAAAAATAAAAATCTCACTAACTTATTTCAAACAGATCATGTTTAATTTAACATCCATGGGACAACTTCAAGAAATTTTACTTTCAAGCATCTCTAGTCAGATCTTTTATCTTGCTTTCCTTAGAGTCTTTTTTTTTTTTAAATCACTTTCCCCCCAGGTTTTCCATGGCTTCTCCCTGTTGTTGGATATCTAGGCTGTGTGTATCGAGAAATTGTTTTGACAAAAGCATACACCTGGTGACTAATGCAAGAAACAATTGTTAAAATGTACCAAAAGTTCATTTGAATAAAAATGAACCTGACAGGCACCTGCTGTGAAGAGACAAACTGAATAAATTATCAAAAAAATAAGTTAAAAGTATGAGGTTTGAAAGGTCATTTTCTAGCAAAAGGTTACACAGGTGTAATCAAAGTTGGGTCAATCCAGTGGAACAGCAATGGCCAAAGAAAATGCCCTCCAGTGTGATTGTAGTGACAATGCCGTCCCAAAAGGGCATTTCAGGTAGTTACAAATGGTTATATGATAACCAAAAAAAGTATATCGTTAGTTGATAATTTAGGCCCAAAACGAATCCACCTATCAAATTCCCATGCATGCATCTCCTTAAACCATCCATAATCATATACCTTTATATCAGTGTCGTCACGTTGTCAAATACAGCAGAAATACAACACTGAACACGACCCGCCAGCTTAATTGTTTTACAGCTAACAATCCAATATCTCATCTTTCAACATGGCCATGCAATCAAAGTCCAATTCTGCACATATCTTCCTATACTGTCCAAATCTTGAGGTTATCAGAATTAAGCCCATTTCCAAGACTCATTACTAACTCTTGCAATTACACTAGCACTTACTCCAATAGTATCACCAAGGTAACAAAGCTTTAACCCCCCCCCAATAACCTCCCCTCCTAATATACTTTGTCTACTTGAGTTCTCAGCAATATGCATAGGTTTACACTTACAAACTGGTTATCCTATATCCACTGTATGCAATGCTTATAAGTACCACAAAATGGCAGGGCTTCTTGAAAATACAAAGCTTTGGCCGACTTCCTGTCGTGTTGTATTCAATAAAATTAAAGTATAAAATAATTTCACTAAATTTAAATTCAGTTAATGTGTAATTGAGAAATACTTTTTTTACTGGCTATTTTTTTAATATAATTTTCTATTTTGGATGGTGACTTCTCCATACATTTTCTTTAATATATTCAAGATCTATTTTCTACTAGTAGAGGTGCCCGGCGTTGCCCAGGTGTTTGAGGGGGGGGGGGGGCGAAGTGATAGTAGGCAAGCAGGCTCGAACCCATGATGCGAAGGCGGAAAAGTGAAAGAAAAGCAGAGATCTTACCACTATGTTACGACACGAGAGGAAGCGAAAAGCATTCAAATTTATCGATGTCAATCAAAAAGTTGACTTGAAGTGAAGGAATTCACGCAGGCGCAGAAATGAACATTGGCTGAAGGCCAGTTCAGCTTTCCGCCATTTCATTTGTTTCCTCACGATGTTGGGAAAACCAAGCTCTCTTGAAAGGAGGGGGGGGGACTCAAATCAATAGCAATTGTCTAATATGAAGAGTTTTCTCCACATTGATCAAAGCCAATTGCTTTCAAGACGTTCCTGGCAGGAAAGCCAAGCGGCCTACTTCGCTTTGATTAGTTTCGCTTTAAACGAAAAAAGACAAACAAACACGCAAAATGACGGAATTTTATAAAAGTCGGTCAAAATAAATGTAGAGACAACGTCCGTTCGCAAATCGTACATATAATCTAGGGAGTATCTAAAAGTTCTCTAAAATATTAACCCTCTCGAGCCCCCCCTCCCCCGGAAAAAGCTTTTTGGACACACAAAAACGTGTGCACCACTTTTGCCATATATATATATTTTCTATTTTTATTAGAAATATAACTGGGAAATTCAGTTATAATATAACACAACGCTGGAAATTTTGGTATCTGAAGCCAAAACTGTCATCTTTTCATGCTTAATTAAGTTTACTATAGTAGTTGAGAGCGAATTGAGCATTGAAAAAAAAAAAATGTATCCGTTTGTCATACCATCCTCTCAGACATTACTTTCTTGAAAGGAGAAATGTATGTATGTTTTCTAATTTTTGCTTATAGTACAAATATCAGCAAAATTTTCATGCTTTTTTTTTTCTCACCTGATTTCATTCAATATAACCATTTGGTAGTAATAGGACTAAACAGTTGATTTGGTGGGGGGGGGGATCAAAGCATGTACAGTTTTTGCTTTCCGTAAAACCACTTTGAGAAAAAAAAAAAAAAAATGTAATCCACACTTTGCTAACTTAGCTTCAACTGTTTGTTTTTAATAAAAATGAGAACTTTTGTAAGTGCCCTTTAGAGGGAAAAGAGGTTTATTCAGACACCCACTCATATCTGAAAGTGGAAGAGGGTGCAGAAAAGCTTACAAGTAAAAAGGTTATTTGAAATTTACACGCCCTTCTCATTATAAAAGGTGGAGGGGGGGGGGCATTTAAAGTTTTGTCCTTTAAAAACAAATTCAAACTAGTCAGTCAGGTTTGAATTTAGGTACTCACCCATTTGCTAAAGAGGGGACGTTTCCTTATCTTCATCCGAAGTTAACGCATACAGTTGAATATTACGATCTGCAAATTGAATTGCAAATATAGGTCCTGCACTAGCAGCCAAGATCCAATCTATCCCACTGCTACAATGCTGCATTCTTATCCCTGCCCTGTTTTACAAGTACCTTAATGGAATGTGCTCCGATGAACTCTTAACACTTGTGTCCACCCACTCAACATATATACTTTCAACTAACTCAGCCAGCAGCAAGATTCCACCTCTTCACTGTTGAGGTTACTAGATGCCAGAAAGCCTTCTACTCTAATAGTTATACCCCTTTAACTGCAAGGCTTTGTAATTTCCTTTCCTGTTTCTTGCTTTCCTGATTGTAATATGCAGAAGTTTCAATGTAATGTGGAGGACTGGGAGTTGAACAGCAAGATGTCATTTCACTAGTAAATAGTCCCTTAGGCCCCAGTGACAATATACCTTGTTTAGAGTGTAAAAAAAGTTTCAGGTAATCTTCATTTTAAAACTAATTCATTTAGAAGTTCAAATCACAAACTGATTTTATTTTTAATCTTAGCAGTTAAGCTGCCAGTATTTTGCAACACACTAATATATATATATATATATATATATAGCGCACGTTTTTAGCAATTAAAAGACTAACATGACCCAACGGGTCACACGTATAGTTAATTATGGAATAGCAAGTATACAAAATTAATGTGTAAAAGTGCAAGTGACTTTACAGAATTAATGTATAAATGCGCAAAAATTGAATGCATGCACGCACACGTGCAAAAACAATACGGAATACATCGGATAATAAAGTATAAAGAAGGTGTAATCCATTGAAAAAAAAAAAAAAAATTAAGACAATACAAGGAGGGCTTGTGCGTTTGAGTGTTTACAACCTTAAAAATACTGAGAAATTATATTTAGCAGTGAGACCTTTTCAAAGCAAATCTAACCCCCTCTCACATGTTTTGAAGGGTTTCTACATATTTAAATTTTTGGAACTTATGATCTCCGCCCCTACCCACAACCAAACTTTAAAAAAAAAAAAAAAAAAAAAAAAAGCTAACAATTACATACGTGTCCAAGAAGTGGGTACTCATTTTACGTTAATTTATACAGGAAATGTACGGCATAATCGCATTGACACCAGTTCTCATCAGATCACTGAAGAGAAGAAACTTTGAGCCTGGTTAGTACCAGATGGGTGACCATTTGGGAATTCTATGCGCTGTATGTGCTCTCCGCTTATCTTGGCATCTGTTTCCAGTTGCCCTGAACATACACTTCACTTGCCATTGGTATTTAACATTGTCGACTCGGGAGAGATTGCACACCTGCTGCCACAAATTTTACGTGCAGGCACCCCTTCGTGGGTATCCATAGTTTGTTAAAGACAAAGAACCTGTGATAAAGGAAAGTGATCTCCCACTCTACAATGCTAAAATTAAAAAATTTTATATTATCTTTGAAGGCCATTGAATACCAAATATATAAAAATATGTATACCTGTTCAAGTATTTTTTTTTTTTTACATTAGAAAAAAAAATTTGATTTGTTTGAAAACGATTCTAACTTGCCATGAAAATACAATCAAAAGAATCCTTTACAACATTTTGGACGTTAAAACCATAATGTCTTTCCCCATATAATCAAAAGCATCAGTGAATAATATCTGCTAAAAAAAAACAAAAAAAAAAAAAAAAATCTTTATATTGTTTTAAATTAATAGAAACGTTTATATTGTATAAAATTATAAAAAGCTTCTATTTATATGGTTTCATTACCTGGGCAAGCTGATGTTATTAATTTTGTCTTTAAACTGTCAATTATAGAATATATAAAAGACATTAAATCGTAAACATTTTTGTTTGAAAACCATTCTAACTTTCAATTACTTATAAAGCCTATTAGAGAGAAGGAATTTAATCATTGAGGACATTTCCAGTTATTCTATAGCTGACGATCTTGTAGACCTTTATGCCATACTCTATTCAAAAACCTTTGATATGTCAAGAGCTATTGCTCTAGAAACGAAGCTCCCATCAATATTCACTAATCTTGTGCAATATAACAGTAAATCAGTTGTTTTTAGCATATGCTTCTAAATAAGTATTAAAATAAGTGGTCGATCATAGCGATAAAAACTTAAGGCTCCCTTTTTGTTAGTTACTACAATCTTTTCCAGGATTACTCCACTTTTACTTGATCCTTCACTTTGTATCGAGGATGTAGCATGTAAGTATCAAGTACTATTTTTATAAACAAAATTTTTTATTTTAGTCTGTCTCAACTGAGAATTCAACCTTGGCCCACCAGCCTTTTAGAAAACACTAACCATTATGCTGAAGTAGTAATACTTCATATCAAGACAAGATGAAATTAGACATCCCAAACATTTTAGTCTTATTGCATCTTTTAATATGGACAGATCTTTATAAAAATTAAATTTTGCTAGTTCAATTATAGCCATTGAATTATGAAATTTAAAATGCTGGCTTTGAACAAGTGAAACATCCTCACAAGTGTAAGGTCATCTTGTGGTAAAATTAATCATAATGGAAGCAATAATTAGATAAAAATCAGCATGAACATTAGGTAATATAAAAAAAAATTAAAATAAAAAAAATAAAATAAGAGACAGTAGCATAACTGACTGCATACAAAAATTTCAACAGCTGAAACATTAAATCTTACAGTACATTAAGGGATATTTTAATAGCAAATCAATAAGACTTAGATTTGTAAAATTTAAGAAAATGGAAAGACAATAGGGCAAAAAGTTCTTTTGTATTTCATTTGTAGCACAGATCAAATAAATTTTACCTTGAATTTTTCTTTTTGAAAGAACATAAAACCGTATATTAGGCCCACTACATAAAAAAAAAAAAAAATTCCAAAAAGATTCTAAAAACAAATTAGGCATGAGGCCATTTAGAAGTGTGGGGAGAGGGATCTATGGTCAACCCTGTTCATTGTACCTAATGTTTGTCTATCATTTTCCTAGCTAGAATCCTCAATCACCATAAACCCACATTCACTCCAGGAGTCATCCCACTTAAAATTCCCAAATGTACTTTTTCCTCCTTTTGGAGGAGAACCACTTTCTTTATACAGTATTCCCTGAATATCATGGTAAATAGAGACCACCAGTGATATTCAAAAATCTGCGAAGTAGGGCAAAAATAATTTTTAATTTATTTGTTTAAAACCATCCTTGTGATGTTTATAACCCACCCTTTACTATAATAATAATAGAAAGATTGTAACACTTCATCAGTACTGTACATAAATGCACCTGTAACACTAGAGAATTAAGCAAGTTAGTTACTGTGACAATACATGTACAATACATATGTATAAAAAAATAAAGATTTTAAAGGAATTACCATGGAAAAAGACGTCCCGTTTTTTATGGATTTATGGTGGAAATCCGCAATATTAATATATTGAAATCCCGTCAAGTAGCGAATCCATGATAATAAGACCGCAAAGTAGCATGTGCAGCTTTAATAGTCCAACATTTTAAGAGGATTGAGAATTTCATAAGCTGATAAAAATCTAGGAACAAAGTTATCACCCTTTGATATGCCACTTCAGTGACTAACAAGAATGATTATCAAAGATGCCTATTAATCTTTCTCTTGAAGAGACTAAGGCTATAAATAGCAGGAAGACAGTTCCACAAAACTGGTTTTTGGAAAGAAGCTACTAAAATAGGAAGCTGCATTACAATGAGATCAAAATAGCAAATTGGACACCACTAGACCAAGTCAAATGAGCTGGAACAAGGGAAACAAAGAATAGATCAGGTAATCCTAAAGAACACATGCAATAATAGTATTTATAGAAAAGACCGAGACTAGCAACATCACTTTAGAGAGAGATAAAAAGGGTGCAAAGAAGAAAGGGTTTGGGTCAATCAAATTACAAAATTTGCACACAGCTGTATGTAAAAAGTGTATGCAGTTACAGAGAAATTATTTTAGCCCGATGAGTCTTTTTGGGAATGAAATGCAGAAAATTCAGCATATTTTAATTGCCATATATATTAATTATAACTTTATATACATATATCTTAGTCTATCCATTTCAATCTTTCTGAAACTGATCTGCCTGAAATTTTGTATGAATCTTTATGAAAGTTACAAAGTAAGTATTATGGTGTCTGTTCGACGCAGTTAATAGGGATTAGTATTTAATGCAAAATTGAGAAATTTAACCATATTCAACCATCAATTTGGCACAAAACATTCTTAGTGCTATAACTTTTGCCTGTTTTTAATAGGCTAAGAAGTTTAACATAAAAGTTAAAATATGACAAGCAATACAATTTTTTGCATTTCAACCCTATAAGGACGGACGGACGCACACACACACACACACACACACACACACACACACACACACACACACACACACACACTTCTGTAACGAGTGATGCATATTGTTTGAATATTTGGATTTTACAATTGTAGATTTTCCAGCTAATCTACAAAACTCTTGTTGATCAGGTCCGATTATAAGTGAAGAGATTAGAATATTCAGTCTGGTTGAATAGCATCACTAAATTATTATTAAGTACACAACAGCAGACAAACAAATGTTCAAAATACAGTTTATCGATTTTAGGTGGATACATATAAACGATTAGCTCTACCTACCCGGTAGTCTTTCCTTTTTTTTTTTTATATCATCCAATAAATACGTGATAACTGATAAAAACACGGGATGTAACGTTTGTCTTTAAAATTTCTGATGACGCATGTAGAAGGGATCCAAGTTGCTTGTTTCTTAAATAAGCAACTTGGTACATTCTACATGCCTCTTGCCAGAGTAAATTTTCTGAAACATTTTATCTCTGCATGGTTCTGCCTTTCATTAAACCATATCTTATTTTATATACACAAACAATGCTTTAAAGTACATTAACCTCTTAACATTAATAAATCTTGGACGATCCTTTATTTCTTAAACTGGAAATAAGATTTAAATTATAACTTGAATATATATAAATAAAAAATACATATTAGGGCTTTACATTGCAAGTGAAACAGGTGCATTTGCGAGTGATTTTTTCCAGGTGCCGACTATTATTAGGCGATTGTGTTTTTTTTTCACTGACAATCCTCCAAAGCTAATTACTGAGTAAAATTGTCTTTTCAACCGTCATTCCTTTAATAAAAGGAGCAAAGACAAATTATTTAACAGGTTTACTACAATACTTTATGGGACAGAGGCTGAAGCTTAGATGACAGGTCAGGACCTATCAGGTTGGCAACTCTCTTGAATCCTGTCCAGGAGTGAGAGACTAGTAGCAGATGCACCAGCCCAAATGTGATAACAGTACTCCATACATGGGCAAATGGGGGCCTTCACGGTACAGGATACTTTCAGGCATAAGTAGCTTTCTAGCACGGTAGAGAGAGCCCACCTTGGCAGCAGCCTTAGCAATGCTCTCAATGTATCTGTTCCAACTCATGTTCCCTGTGAACATTATGCCAAGGAGTTCAAAGGAAGTACTTTCAGGTAATGTGTTCTTGGCCATTACTACTGATGGTAGAGAAGGCTTCTTGTAATTATTGAAGGAAACAAGTTTAGTCTTTGCTGCATTAAATGTGATCATCCATTTTTGTCCCCATTCCACTCCAGATTGGAGGTCTCCATCTAGTGTTTCTGCCATTTCCTTAGATACTGAGTTCCTGTTATAGAGTGTGGTGTCATCAGCAAATATACCTATCTCAGAATTTTATCAGGCAGGTCATTTATGAATATTAGGAATAATAAAGGTCCAAGGATAGACCCCTGAGGTACTCCACATTTATATCATTGTTTAGATGTATGACCGTTGAGGACAACCTGGATTCTTCTCTTGCTTAAGGATTTAGTTACATTATGTATTCTCCTAGTGATACCATATGATTTGATTTTTCGAGAAGACCATAACATAACTTGTCAAAAGCCGTAAATATATCTCGGACTACTGCTCTACCCTCCCCTGCTTTGTTCAGTGAATGGTATATACATTCAGAGATTACAGTTAGGATATCTGCTGTCGAATGGGCTTGCCTAAATACATATTGTTGGTTGGTCAGAAGTTTAGCAGCTGTAAGGTGATGGACTAGAACTTGATTTATTATGAACTCAAATATTTTGGTGAAGAGCAGGAGGAGGCTATTGGAGTGATAATTTTAATGAGTCGGTTCTTTCGCCAGAATTCTTGAAAACTGGTACCACAAAGCAGTTTTCCAGCAGTCACTATTTCTCTTTCAATTACTTCTAGCTTCTATAAACTTCTGTGAACTGAACTTATGTCGATTAAATCTGCGGTACACATGCTGCCTTTGAGCAATGGCAGCTGCACAAGTAAAAGTAAACCATTGGTGAGAGTGGAGCTTTCTATAGAATTTACTAGTAATACAATATTTAAATTAATAGCATAAAGTACTAAAACCAATGCATTTTAGTTTCTTCATTAATCAACTGTTTTAAGGTTATCAGAAAAATAAAGACTCATTTCGTTTGTGACCTTTTCTGACGATTTGGAAACGTTTAAACGGTTGAATAAAAAGTAATTTAAACAAGCTTTAAAATTACTAGCAGACCATATTAAAATATTGAAAGTTGTGGAACCTCTACGTCCGGTTATGCTATGAATATAGGTCAAAACAATTCAAAATTTTTTTTTTTTTTTACTACATGGTAGTCACCACTTATCAAGGCCCGGAAGCCACTCAGGAATAAAGGTTATTGCGTGTACAGTAATCAATGGGACAATATAGCACTCGTTAGTAATGGAGATTTAATAAAGTGTCTTACTTAAGGGGGCGGTTTATCAGGGATTTGTTTATGTTGGATTTGAAGATATCCAAGTTATAGTCAGGTGGAAAACAGGTAAACAGAAGAGTTCCACAGGCGTGCACTCCTAAGAAAGAAGCTTTGTTTATGGAATCTACGTTTTGATTTAGGTACAGATAAAGAGTGGGGAAAATTGATAGTGGTTTCAGCTAGACAGGTGTTCTTTGAAATATTGGCGAGGGGGGGGACTAGAGATTGGAGCTCAGATGAACACTTGGTATGGAAATAACAATAAAACAAAAACAGGCTCACAATGTCTTTTCTGTGGGAGAGAGAGGTTGCAAGTAGGAGAAAAGGGCATCCCCCACTAAGCCACGAAGTCTATTTTGTATTCTGTCAAGGCAGGATAGGTTGATTTTAGCAGCTCCTGTCCAGATATGGCAACAGTACTCCATCTTTGGACATACTTGGCTTTTATATAGATAGAGAATTGCATCAGTAGCGAGATATCTTCTGGTGCGGTAGAAGGATCCTACCATTTTTTCAGTGACCTTGGCAACAGACTTGATGTACGCGTCCCATTTCAGATCAGGAGTAAAGGTCAATCCCAGAAGCTTGTCAAAACATGGGGCCTCCAAGACGAGAGCCATCCATTTCGATTGATGCCAGATGGGGATCAGAGCGCTGATGATGTAAAGATAGGAGCTTGGTTTTAGATGCATTAAAAGTAACCAGCCACCTCTTCCCCCACTGTACCACACGCTAAAGATCAAAGGAGAGAGAGAATCAGAGAGAACTGTCATTTACGGCCCTTGATATGTTGTCATAGATGGTAGTGTCATCAGCATAGATGTCAACAAATGATTTAAGTATGTGTTTTGAGAGATGATTGATGTAGATCAGGAAGAGAGTTGGGCCCAGGATGGACCGCTGATGGACTCCAGCATTAATACTGTGAGCCTCTGATTTCTGCCCATCAACCACTAGTCTTATGAACCTATCAGAGAGAAACGATTTAATTGAGAAAACATTTCCAGTAATACCGTAGCTGGAAATCTTGTGAAGTAGGCCTTTATGCCATACCTTATCGAAGGCCTTTGATATGTTAAGAGCCCTAGAAAGGAAGCCTTTGAGAGATTCGCTAATCCTATGAGATAACAGTTAGCACATCTGCTGTAGATCTGGCAGAACGAAAACCATATTGCATGTCATTAAGAAGGTTGTTTCTGTTGAGGTGGTTGACTACTTTATTTAATATGGATTCCAACAACTTACTCATGACACACAGGAGACTTATTGGTCTGTATTGAGAGGGAGATGACTTATCACCTGAATTCTTAAATACAGGGCAGACTGATGAGGTTTTCCAGGGTGTTGGAAGCATTTCTTAAGGCAACGCTTAAACAGTTTTGTAAGTATGGGGGCAAGTTCTGGTTGAAGCTTTTTCAACACTAACTGGAATGCCGTCAGGGCCAGTTGCTTTACTGGAATCAAAGTTCTTGATTAGCTTGGCGACCTCACGTACAGATATTTGTATGTCGCATAGAGTGTTGTCTGTTATAGGAGGAAATACGGGGAGTTGATGGCCTTCGTCGCATAGGGTAGAATTAGCTGCAAAGTTCTTGGTAAATAGTTTGGCCTGGTCTGATGTTGAAGAGATGACCTCAGGTCCATTGATTATGGTTGGGATAGAATGCACGCTCGTGTTCAGGATCCCGTTTGCTATTTGCCAAAAATGGTGGGAACCAAGCCGCTGCTCAGCTATTTTGGATTTAATAGTATGAGCATATAGCTCTCTTGCAATTACTCTTTTACAGTGGTTGCTGGCAGTCTTGAAAGCAGCTTTAGTCTCAGTACATCTATTACGTTGGTAGCTATGGAAAAAGTGATTTCTGTGCACGATGGTAGTAGCACATTCTGGAAAGAACCATGGCTGGCGGTTAGGTTTTTGTTGGAATTTTTTGGATGGTATGAATTAGTCTATGCCTACAATTATCAATTATAATTTGGTCAGATCCTTTTTAAAAATGGAATGCAGAGGTAGATCAGATATAAATGTACGGAAGCTATCCCAGTCAGCCATAGAGTATCAATATACAGTACGGTGGAGAGGTACGTCTGAAGACTTCAGACATTTCATTTTTATCTTAACTGATACAATGGAACATGAACATAGCTCAGGGGAAGTTGTGAGAAAAAGGTCTAGGAGGCTTGCATACTTACCAGTAGTATCGGGCACACAGGTGGGTTCGTGAACAATCTGAGTGAGGTCATAGGCAATGGCAAAATCATGACAGAACCTCCCCTCATCATATGTCTTGTTGGAGTGGACATTGAAGTCACCACAAATGTGAATGTTAGCCGAAGGATGAGCAGACAGGATGTGGTCAATTTTTTCAGATATACTCTTAAAGATAGTAACTCCGCTGTTGTGGGAGGCGATAGAGGGCAAATATAAATGCAGTGGTGTAAGCAAGTGCAACCTGAAAGCACATAAGGTAAATTAGGGTCTTCTCTGGAGATATCCCTACCACATGGAAAGCCATCTTTGATGTAGGCACATATTCCATGTCCATGGCGATCTTGGGGGTCAGGTTTAGATGTCAAGTTAGAGTATCCTTTAATTATGAACTCATCTAGGGAAGTGACCGGCCCTATGCCAGTTTTGCTTAGGAAGAAACTGTCCGGTTTTGTCTCCTGTAATTGAGTTTCAACCTCTGGAAGGTTGGAACGTAGACCTCTGATGTTGGAGTTGGAGAATGGGGTTCTAGGTTTATTCGTGTTTTTTTCTGGAGATATTTCATGTTGAGGTTTTGGGACTTGTCGACTTGGTTAGAGCAGGACAGTTTTATAACAATTTGGTTCAATAACTTAATGACCAAACGATAATTTTAAAAAATTCTGATGCATATCAAATTGGCAATAACTTGATTTTTTTTTTTTTTTTTTAAAGGTTATGTTTTTAAATGACATTTGAATTGCGGTTTATGTTTTTAGATGCATAGAAATAAATTGTTCAGGAATCCATATTTACTCGTCTCTCAAATAGAGAGTTGAATACAAGGCTAGTTTTTAGGTTGAAGAAATATAACCTCCAAATAGGGACAAATTAAAATTGCTTCAATTTAAGATTTCTTCACCTTCACTGATAGGACAGATGAAGTATTAGAACAGATACTACACTTGGATAGTAAATTAAAGATCAAAGTTGTTTGGGAATCCTGCCAAAACCTATATCACTAAATAATTTCAGTGACTAAAATAGGATTTTTAGGGTTTTTTTTTTTTTTTTTTTTTTAAATCGGGGGGGGGGGGGTCGTGTAAATATTAGTAGTTTTAAGATTTTCTTTTTTTTCTGTAATCTACATAATTTGGAGAAATTAAAACCCGGGGTGGTACTGGGTAGCTTTGCTAACATATCAAGAGAATTACACCTCTTCTGAAGAGAATAAAATACATTGAAAGCATCACAAGACGGAGAGGGGGGGGCAGATCTTATCTGAACAAGTAGTGTTTAATTTTGTTTCAAGTACAAATAAATAACCGGATTTACAAGAATAATTATAGTAATTTGAAAAACACGCCTTCCAATTACTGTATGAAGGAAGCGATGATAACCATACTAACATCTGTATTTCAGCTTACCATTTTAAAAGACCCAATCATCAACTGACAAAAAAAAGCCAAGATTTTTCAAATGGTTATAAAAATTTTAAATAAAATTAGTTTCAAAAATTAGTGTGTTAATATACAATTTCAAAGCAAATTAGTTTTTTTTTTCTCTAAAAATAAGTATATAAAAAAATAAACATCCTCAATTATATTCCCACCAGTGAATGAATCCATAGAGAGAGAGCCAGACAGGGAGCATTAGTATTTTTAACTTTTTTTCTTTTTGCAACATGCTAACCTGCTTCTGTCATCACAAAAAGGTGAAGTAGCAATAGGAGACTATTCAAATAATTAAAAACGATAAGGGGGGCGAAGAGGGTTGGGGGCGATGTTATAAAGTGAACTTTATTTTTCAAAGATTACCAAATGCTACCATGTACGATGTCATTCACTTTTTAATTATAGATCTAAAGCAAAACTATGCATGCGTTTCAC
The DNA here is from genome assembly GCF_053919585.1 of Euprymna scolopes. Taxonomy (NCBI): domain Eukaryota; kingdom Metazoa; phylum Mollusca; class Cephalopoda; order Sepiida; family Sepiolidae; genus Euprymna; species Euprymna scolopes. The sequence continues at coordinate 52,695,356 of NC_136504.1, forward strand.
GACATTACGGTTAAATGGTTAATATAAGAACCCAACTAATCAGATTTGGAATCAGCACCTTTCATCTGATGTCATGTCAAATTCTTGAACCTTTAAAATTTAGAAGTATGTAAACATAACATTAGAAACAAATGTTCTGACATTTTTAGTGTCTTTTAGCTCCGCCAATTATTTCTCACGCCAATGTATCTATTTGACATTTAGTTTAAAAAAATCTTCCTTTTTATTTTTAACTAGCGGGGGTACCCGGCGTTGCCCGAGTGTGTTTCCGGGACGGGGGGGGGGGGAGTTTTAAAAAATGTTATGGTAGGTAAGTAGGAAGGATCAAACCCGGAGTCATGAGTACAAGTAGGAAAATAAAGTGTGAAAAAAAAAAAAAAAAAAAAAAAAAACACATCTGCAACGTTAACAGTGCGGCCACCAAGAAAAGTCCATTCCAGTTGTTTAGGAAAAAAAAAAAAAAAAAAAAAAACGACTACGGTAGGTCGGCGCGAACGTGAAAATATAATGTGAATTGTCCAGCACGCTAACAACTACGCCACAGAGCACTGCAGCTTAGTTTAGTGATTTTAAATAACTTCACATGAAAGAACTACAAAGCCAAACCGGTGTTCTCTTCTCAACTGTTCCTTGTGAACGATCCCCAAACGGTGTTGTGGTGGCAGGGGGAGGAGGAATTTATTAGAGAGAAAATATTTTACCACTTCCATTGATCTTAACCGATTTTGGCCGTGACTTCTCAGCAGAAAAAGTATAGAAATCTAAGATTATCGAGGAATTTGAGAAATAATAAGCCTATAACACACCTCAGATATTGTTCTGCCGTTTGTGCATATTATATTTGCATGAAATATCTTGATTTTTAATCCTATTAAGGTCAAAATCCGACGGGAAAAAATGAGTTCATTTTATTTATATAGAGAAGATTACAAATGGATAAATATTTAACAAATGATCACGAATATAGTTTTAATTTTATATTTTAGACAAACTATTTTAGAGAGTTGTGGAGAGAGAGAAAAAAAAACAAAAAAACTTTCGTTTTATTAGTGCCCTTGTGATTAAATGGTTTATATTCTGTTCCAATACTTTGTTATCGTGGGTTTAAAAATTACATATTAGACAATTGTGATTTTTACGAGTCCAAAAAACAATTTTGATAATCTTTCTAAATTTTATTTGCAATTTTTGTCCAGAATTCACACCAGGATTAAAATTATTTCACAGAAATAACAGAATATATGAATCGGCAATGTATACTTTGACAAGACTTATTAGCACTGGTTTCCTTGGATTTTTTCTAGAATAGTGTAGTTACAGGAAGGACCAGGTGAAGGTTGCGAACATCTATAAACGAAAGTGGTGCTATGGAACTGATCAGCCTGTTCTAGGTATCACGTGACTTAAAAATCATCTTAGAATTTCTAAGGTATTAAAAAAGAAATTGAAATTTACTTCAATTTCAACATTTGATAACTTATTTAGGTTACTTTTGATAAAATTTGGATATAAACAAATGTAATCTTTATAAATATAACTTTTCTCTTGTGTCAGATTTTTTTTCCAGGTTACTTCAAGTTATGCAGGATTTTTATGGAGTTTTTCAACTTAATATCATGCACATTACGTATCTATAGACATAAAATAGTTTTATCTGGAAAAAAAAAATAAAGCTACTCGTCAATATGGTGGGCTAAGGTTTTAAGTTGTCCTTTACGAAAGAAAAAATATATCTAAGTTGAAAACTTTAGCGAATAAAGTTTGACATTATAAAATTGTTTCTGTCCATTTTTACATGATCAAAGAGTTGTTTTATTTTTGTTATTCATTTACTATTTAAAAGAAACATCTACCTTACAATTACATTGATGCGTTAGCTGTTGTAATGAATCTCATGTGCACTGAAATGCAATTTTTGTATGTTTTGAGAGGTAATGTCAGTTTGGCTTGATCTAATAATTGTCTCCATTATGATTAATTTTTTTTATTTACCACAAGATCAAGTTACACCTGTGAAGTGTTTTCACTTTTTAAAGCCTACATTTTAAGTTACAGGCTGTAAAATTTTACTTTTGCACCAATAGCATAAGGCAGTAAATTTTAATTTTCATACTGAACAATCATTTGAGTGTTAATGCTACCAAATAAATTTGGCATCGTTTATGTTGGATAAAGATTGATGTACTCGCATAAACATTAAAATAAGATTTTTATTTGGATACCTAAGTAAAAATATGAGCGGTAAAATTTTCAGAAAGGTATTTTGGCTTTGGCGAATTAAAGCTGAAATGGATTAATCAGATTAAATAGCATTAAGTCATAAAAAGATTAGAGAATTTAAAATGTTATTTAAAAAGGTTTAAGACTGATTAATTGGGATTTCTATTAATGTGCAAGTAATATTTGATCTTAATTAGCATATAAATCAACTAGTTTATTGTCAAGTGTCTAAATATGGATTATAACCCTTAATATATTGGATTATTGCAAATGTGAAGAGTGAATTTTCAACAATGTTGTGTGCAAGATAACTGCATTCCAATTAAACTTACAGGACTATCTTAATCCGTAAATGGCCTTGGGAATTTGTGTAGCTTTTTATCTTATAAAGTAATGTTGACTTTTCTGCCTTTTTTTTTTTTTTTTTTTTTTCATTATTTAAACAGCTTCATTAACAATAAAGGTACATACTTAAATTTGTTCAGCTTTGGCAAACATTGGTCAGTGTTAAAAAAATTATTTTCAATACATTTTTATATTTTATCACTATTTTTATTTGTTTTTTGTCATGAGTTTTTCACTCCCTAATTTAGATATATTCCTCTATCCATAGATACCGGAGAGGAGAAGTTAAAACGCTAAGATTCACTAGTATAAAAGGAAGAATGTCACGACTTGTCCTTTCTGCTTTATTTCTTTGGTTTCCATCGAAATGGAAAGGTAAAGTAAAGATGGGAGAAAGAAAGAATACCTTTGTCATTTATGATTTGGGCTCGACCAGCAGTCACTGGAGAAGCCAAGCAAAATAACAGATGCAAACAAATTTCAAAACCAACCGGAAAAAATAGAAATGTAATTAATATAAAATAAAAACCTACTGTAAATTTATTGAATATAATTTTTTCCCAGAAAAGTCGCATTTTGTATTATTCACTTTTTTTATAAAAAAAAAAAAAAAAAAAAAAAAAATTTTACCGTAAATTGTTAGGCGAAATTTTTTTTCCAAGAAACTTAATTTTTTTTTAAAAATGTAAGAAAATTGGCTGTAAACGTTTCTCTTTGCAAATAGAATTTTTTATAAGAAAAGGTGAATGCTTTTTATGAAAACTAAATTGTTAGGTGAAAGTACAGAAATATTTTTTCTTCAAGAGAATGTACAAAGTTTTGTCAACAGATGTTAAAATAAACAGAAAAATACCCCCATTAATTATGCAAAAAAAAAAAAAAAAAAAAAAAAAAAAAAAAGATTTAGCATTTCAACATTTGAAGAATGCTCGGCTTAATCCGATGATTGCCGGTCTAGCCCTAACTAGAATTAATTCCAAGAGTACCATTTTATAAATTTGGTCTTTTTCAATTTTTTTGGAGTGGATTATTAGTGATTGCAAACTAACAAATGCAAAAAATTCAATAATTAAATATTTTTAAGGGGGCTCAGTTTCTAATACAAAGTTCTAGTAAATCAATCCCCCTTATTGGAAACAAAATTAAATTGGCGTATTCGTTTTGATTTAAAATAAGGTGATAATCAAAATTTGCGCCTTTTTTCCAAAAAAGTATGGAGGTCTGTAAGCAACATCTGTTGATACATGTATCTAAAGAACAGGTTAAAATTAATTTTGTCTAGTTCGTTATTGAAAATCTATTTGTTTTATAAAAGGTAAGTCTTATATTGTTTTTTTTTAACCATTTTTTATTGTACATTTTTATTCATAAATTTCTGCATACATGATCTTCCATAGAAATTGACTCAAACTATAGTAAACTCACGAAATGACGACGTCACTACTTAATGTGTATGATAATGTTCTACACAAGTTTGGAGAGGCCTATAGTTCAATGATAGCAAATTTAAATCGAATTATAAAAAAATTTTTTGCAAATGCCTATAATATATTTAATGCCTCTCCTACGAGGAAAAATCTTAAAATTTTCACAAAAAAATTTTTAATCAGCTTAATTAAAAATTCTTTTGCTGAAATTTGAATAAAATATTTTTATTTAGTAAAATAAAATATGCATCAAGTGCGCTTCAATCAACGTAATATTAGGAAAATAAATATTTTACTTGTTTGAAGTTTATCAAATATTTCGGAGGTAGACTCATTTTCAGTGTTGTTTTGCGGTTGAACTGTGCGTAGGTAACGCGAGAATAATTATTCTCGCGTTACCTACGCACAGTTCAAACATTTCAAAATACAACTGCCAGATACAACACGCGGCTCTATACAAATAGACTTTTTACAACATGGCAAGGAAGAAAAAAGAACTGAAGATGGAGTCTACCCCCGAAATATATTGGTGATAAATTTCAAACAAAATATTTGTTTATTTTCCTAATATTACATTGTGATTTGGTTTCAAGTGCACTTGATGAGTATTTTATTTTATTCAAATTATAACATTTCTATTGAACTCATTCTTGACGTTATTTTTATTAAAATTTATTGTCATAAAGTAGTCTCTCCATAACTAAAATATTTTGGATCTTTAAATTCATAGTTCCTATTTACAATGCCTGCCCATGGGACAGGCAGACACCAGGGTCGTTTTTTTTTTTTTAACATGGAGAAAAGGAACAAAAATTAAAAATTGTCTCGTTCGTGAAAAATTTCTCCACTGACAGAAAACAACTTGAAGTGGAGCATCTGAAGAACAGATACAACACTAAATTTAAATTAAGTTACTTAATGCAAACAAAATGCATGTGTAAAAATACAATATTAATATTACATAGATTTTTCCAAAAAAAAAAAATCTATGTCGGCCATTTAACTATTTATCAATATGATAATTATTAAAAGTATTAAAATGGAATCAAATTTAATTCTAGTTAATAAGTTAGAAAGTCTTAAAATTTATTTTCATGTCTATTTAAATAAAATATCAAACGTTTGTGTTTATCGTCAATATTTCGGCCATACTCGGAAAGCAACCAACCCTATTACATATACCCATAATCAAACATTATGAGATCAGAGATAAACATTCTCTTCTCTTAAAACAATCATATTTTATTAAGCACTAGCAGGGCTACCCGGCATTTCTAAGAGCCCTAATTTTCATAAAGTGTGTATATATACCTATAATATAAAGCTGAACGTCTGTGTGTGTGTGTCTGGTCACGAATAGGCTCCTATATAGTTAACTATTATAGAAAACTGATCACATAATGATAGATGTATCGAGACACAGGAATGGGTATGTTTGATCTGGCATAATGATTCATTAAAGTTGTGGGGTCTGCGTACACACCTGGTCCACAAAGTATGGAAATAAAAAAATTTAAAAAACGTTTACAAGTGTTTTTTATATAGATGTACATAATACTTTGATAAGTATGTTTTAACTTAAATAGGGATGGTATAATATAATTGTGGGGTCTGCATTCGCGCTTGGCCTCAATAGAATGGAAATAGGCACAAACTTTAATAAAGACTTTTCATATCTATCTGTGTAAGTATACTTTGATAATTATGTTTCAATTTGAAGAAATATGGTATAAAATTATGGGGTGTTTGTTTGCACCTGACCTCCATAGAATGGAAATATGTCAAAGTTTGACAAGGTTCTTTTAATATAGATCCACAGAACATTGTGATAAGTGTTTCAGTGTGAACAGGTATGGTATAATAAATTATGGGGTTTATCTATTTTATTTTTACTTTCATCATATTTTGCTTTGGTTTTGATACCCCCGAATTCGAAGCTATCTCTTTACAACCCTTCCTTTTCATAACCTATCATACTTTCATAAATCAGAGTCCATTTTCTGTAGGCTGTTTTTGAACCCAGTCAACGACTGGTACTTTTGCTAGTATATATATATATATATATATATATATATGTCTGTTATTACATGAATCGAATTCACCGCTTTTGTAATTTTTATCTCAAGAGTCATTCTATTATATGAATATATTTTTATTATGGGAAACCCGTTATATAAAAAAAAAAAATTGTTTAAACTTATAAATATTTTAATTCAATATCATTTAAAGCTTTTAAAATATTTTTTTAGAATTGTTTTTGTACTGTTAAGTTTGCAGGTTGAAACAAGTAACGTAGCAAGCAATACAAATGACGACTCAACAAACAAAGGTAGATCAAATAAGAAGTGTATTAGGAAAAGGTATATTTACAGGATATTTACATAATGGTGTCAAATAAGCTGTCTTTGCTGGAGAAACATATCTGCTCTCGGCGGCCTTCGGTGGCTTCTGGTGAACACACACCCAGACTAACTGAGTCTTCCTATTTATGTGTAATTACTATCCACATATGCAAATGAATGTGTGCCACCACAACACCCTCCTCCCAAGATTTGAAGTCGCACAGATTTCAATATCTTATTCTCTTGGGATTTAACATTAATGGTTCATTAAACTTTCTTTTTCTACCTGATCTTCGGGGGTTCAGGTGTATATTGAGGCGGTTCCAAATTAAAGGATTCTTATATGATGTCCATGGTTTCCTCCTCTTCGACTGCTGTTGTATAATCACCATCTTGAATGTGGCGTTTTTTTGTTTGGTTCAGGTGCCTTTTATGTATATTTTGTGGACCTTTAATCATGTATGTACAATCACCACTGCGTTTATCCACTACTCCACATTCCCAGTAAGAAGTGTTATTCCTGTAGCACTTGAAATATACTCGATCTCCCGAGTTATATTTCTTATGTGTGTAGTGTTTCGGACAATTGCCTGTCTTGGCAATAGTTTATCAAACGCTGATTTTACCTTTCTGGCAAACATTAAATCAGCTGGTGATATGTTTGACGGGGTATTAGGGTGCAGTGTTATCCTATATATTTGCAAAAATTGTTGCAAAGCTTTTTCCATTGGTATCCCAATGGATATTTTCAACGCTCGTTTTAACGTATCCACGAACCTCTCCGCGAGGCCGTTCGATCTTGGATGATACGGCGGAGTAGTGATATGCTTTACTTGGAACGCGTCACAAAATTCCTTAAAGTCTGTGGATGTGAATTGAGTTCCATTGTCAGTGACCAGTGTGTCTGGTACACCAAATCGTACAAATAACTTGTGTAGGAATCCTATTGAGTTGTTCATTGTTGGATTCCTGCAACGCATTACCTAAGGCCATTTTGTATAACTATCTACTACAATTAAGTAGTAATTTTCTCCTACTGGACCAGCGAAGTCCATGTGGATTCTCGACCATGGGTGGTCGGTTTTTGGCCAAGGTTTGTGTACTATAGGTGGGGATTTTGCCGCTAACTGGCATCCTTCACATCTATTTATTGTTGTAGCTATGTCAACGTCCATGTTACGCCAGTATATGTAGCTTCTCATTAGAGACTTCATCAGATTTATCCCCGGATGTCCTATGTGGAAGTCTCTCAAAATCCTCTTCTGCAACGTTTTAGGTATTACTACTCTCTCGCTATATAATAACATCGTTACATATGGAAAAAAATTTCCTGAACTTTTTTGTCATTTATAATTTTTTCTTTTATATCATTTATATATTCATCTTTATCGGCTTCTCTTTTAATGTCCAACAATGTTACCGGTAGTTCTTTAATGATGTTTGCTACCATATTTTTCACTTCGACGTTTGTTCGAATTGCTGCAATCACTGATTCTTCCAAATTATGTTTCTGTGGTATCAGTCTTGAAAGTCCATCCGCATGGCAAATCTTTTTCGATGCTAGATGTTGTAGCTGGAAATCGTAATTCAGTAGGATCGTACCCCAGCGCAGCAATCTATTTGCTGTGTATACAGGCAATCCTTTTTTTGATCCATAGATTGTGACTAATGGTTTATGGTCGGTTTCAAGTATGAATTGTCTACCATATAAATATCGGTGGAACTTAGTCACTGCAAAGATTATACTCAACGCTTCTTTTTCAATCTGTGAATACGCCTTCTCTGCTGGAAGCAGCGTTCTCGAAGCGTAAGTTATTGGCTTTCTAGATCCATTAGGCATGATATGTTGAATGCAAGCTCCTATGCCGTAGGAACTAGCGTCACTAGCGACGACTATATTTAATTTTGTGTCATAGTGAGTTAGAAATAATTCCGATGTTAGTGCGCTCTTTATTTTGTCAAAAGCGGTTTAACATTCTTGTGTCCAGTTCCAAGGTGTGTCCTTTTTTAGCAGCTCATTTAAGGGAGCTCGCAAGTTATGCATCCCTTCAATAAAAGATTGGTAATAATTTGCCAGTCCTAAGAAACTCTGCAAGGTTGTTACGTTATTAGGTGCTGGCATGTTTTTTATTGCCGCAGATCTTTCTGGGTCTGGACGTCGCCCATGTTAATTTATTATATGTCCAAGATACTTAATTTCGCTCATACAAAAGTCGCATCTATTTTCTTTTACTTTAAACCCGAATTCTTGTATTCGAGTAAATACTTGTTTTAAATGCTCCTTATGTTCTTCTAGGGATTTGCTCCTGATAACAATGTCGTCCAGGTATGCACATGCGCACTCGATACCACTTAGCATGGTGTCCATCGCTTGTTGAAAAATGGCAGGCGCTACTTTGATGCCAAAGGGCAACCGGTTGTATTTGTACAATCCCTTATGCGTGTTGATGCATAGTATTTTTGAGCAATTCTCCTCGACCGGTATTTGTAAATATGCGTCGCTCAAGTCTATCTTGGAGAAGATATTACCACCATTCAACTTTGTGAATATTTCCTCTGGGCTTGGTAGAGGGTAATGGTAATCTTGTAATATGGAGTTTAGACCGGTCGAAAAGTCTGCGCACACTGATTTCATCATTCTTTTTCTTTACATATACGGTGGGAGCTGCCCAGTCGCTATGTTCTATTTTTGATAGTATTCCTGTCTGTTCCAATCTGTCTAATTCTTTATTAATCTTTTCCAACCCAGCGAACGGAACTTTCGCTTTTTTCTAAAAATTGGGCTGGTGTTTTCTTCAAGTTCAAACGAGGCCTTAAATTTATTGCAACGACCTAATTTAGTCATAAATACATCAGGGAATAATTTTTTTAAGTCCTCTTTTATATTTTCTGTTGTTGGAGTAGTACATTCTATTTTTTTTTTTACAGAATGTATTAATTGGCTTATCCCAGAATCCAAATTTCTCAAATCTATTCCAAACAGGTTTTCGCTATTTTTCAATACAAACATTTTTAATTTCTTCGTAATCCCTTTCAATTTTATCGGAAGGATAACTTCTTCAAATTTTATCTCACCACCAGTTACTGTCCGAGCTGAATTACTTGTTTTCATCATGTTTGGTTTACCCAACTTTTTCCATGTATTCAAGTTTATTATAGAAATATCGGATCCTGAATCCAGTTGTAATTTCATTGGTGTTTTAAATATTTCCGCTTTTATGTATTTTCACCGATTTTTGTCTAATTTTTCATTTGATTTTGTTTGCTGTACTCTCTTTCTGGTGAAATCTTTATATCTGCAACAATCACTTTTGTGTCCGACTTTCTTGCAAATGTAGCATTTTTTCTTATTAGGGCAATCCGATTCTCAATGTCTTTCTGCGCATCTCTTACAGTTATATCTAGGAAGAGACTTGTTATATTCTTTACTATAATTATAATTATTATATTTGAAATATCTCGTTCCGTTTTGACTGCTTTTATTTGTATAGTTCTTGGTTGGTGTGTATGGTTTTCTAACCTTTCTTACATATGCCACTCCGGATTCTTCTATCTTTTTTGAATCCTTTTTTAGTGTAATGGCCCTTTCACAATCCTTTGCTAATTTCTGAAGTGTTAAATCTTGCTCAGATTCCAGCTTAGTCTCCACGAAAAATGCAGAAATAAGCAGACGAGTGTTGTCTAACCCTTGTGCGAAGATTAGGCATTTGAAATCTTTTACTGTTAGTTCCGCTAACTTAAAATTATCAGTTTTTATTGACAACTGATGCATATGTCAAATAATCTTGGTTGTCCATCTTCCTTAGATTCATACACAACCATCTCTTATGAAAAAGATATTCGGATTAAATAATTCTTCTAGTAATTTTACAGCTTCCATGAAATCTAATTCCGTAGTTTTTTTTTTTTAGGTAGTATATAATCTACGAACTTGCTGTGTTCTCTTACACCCAACTTCCTGAGTAAAAGGCTCACTTTCTGGCTATTTGGCCAACTTTTGCAGTCCAGTTGAAAGACATCCTCGTATCTTGTATAGTATGCTTCAAAAGTCTTCCTCCGGCACATAATTAAATGTGTCCATGCTATTAAATATAGTTGTATACGAGAAATTAGTACTGTCGACATTTTCTCGATTAGTCTTTAATAGTTCCAGTGTTTTAGCAAAACGTTCATTTTGCCTTTCTTCATATTCAAATTATAATTTCTTCTGCCTTTCTTGTTCCATTTGCCATTTCAATAATTTCTCTCTACGTGCATCTAGCTCAGATTGCGCCTTTTGTTGCGTCTGCAAAAATTGCATTAACATTCTAGATAAATCTTCCATTTAAAAAAATTTTTTTTTTTTGTATCCTTCAGTAGCAGTAATGCAGTTACGAAGAAAAATTGTACAATTTCACATGCAACACAATATCGGTACCATATAAAATGGCTTGTGTTACAAAAAAAAAAAAAAAAAAAAAAAATTGTTCATAGTTCCTGTTTTCAATAGTAATACCGCTGCTCGAATAATATTTTCTCACTTCGCTAGCGAGTCCAGCTCATCCAACCACAACATAAGAACTGAGGCTTTTGCTGAAACCACAAAATACGATTTACTTTTCCGTTTTAGGCATTTCCTAATAAATAACAGCCAAACTTCAGTACAACTCTTTCCATAGAAGAAAGAAAAAAAAAAAAAAAAAAAAAGATTTAACTCGAGTCACAATTGAAAAAAAAAAAAATGTATGGACTACATTTTTTTTTTTTTTTTTTTTTGCATGACGTTTTACTGTCTTATATCCGTTATCCAGTGACAACTTTAATTTAAAAAAAAATCTTTCCTTGATTTTAGTTTAACTGTGGTATTTTTTTTTTTTTTTTTTTTTTTTTTAAATACCGAAGAGAAAAATTTTGTTTACTAAAAAGTCTTTAGTTGGTATTTACAGCAATTTAGTAAATCCACTGAACTTTTTTTTTTCTTCATATGTTACTTCCTTGTAATTTAGTAATACGAATCTGTTTGTAGTTTTACAAAAATTCACTTTCACAGTTTGTTATTTTTTTTTTTTTTGAAGATGGATTCCACGGGAAACGGCGTAAATTGCTTTTTTTTTTTCCACGTTAGAGTTTTTTTTTTTTTTTCTTTGAGACTGCAATTAAGGTTTTGGTTTGTCTCTTTTTCCCCCCCGACTAATATTTTAGTAAATAAAATACTATTAATCGAGGTTACTTTTTTTTTTTTTTTTTTAACCTGAATGTAGTTTTTGTTCTTGGAATTTGGGAAACAACCGTTTCTTTCTTTTAGTGTTGTACTTCGAAGAAAATATTTTTCAGTTTTCCAATGTTCGCTGAATTGTTCATTTTTTTTTCCGCTTGAGTCGAACTTCTTTAGCATAAAATCCGTTTTTACGACTATTTCGTTCGTCAAAAGTTGCATTCCTGAGAAAGGTCAACCGTTGCATTGTACTTTTTTTTTTAGTGAGTTCTTTCCATTTCTTCGTCACTGTTATATTTGACGTTCATCCTCGTTGCTACTGTTAAGTTTGCCGGTTGAAACAAGTAACGTAGCAAGCAATACAAATGACGACTCCACAAACAAAGGTAGATCAAATTAGAAGTGTATTAGGAAAAGGTATATTTACAGGATATTTACATAATGATGTCAAATAAGAGTCTTTGCTGGAGAAACATATCTGCTCTCGGCAGCCTTCGGTGGCTTCTGGTAAACACAGACTAACTGAGTCTTCCTATTTATGTGTAATTACTATCCACATATGCAAATGAATGTGTGCCACCACAACAATTACCGAGAAAAAAAAAAAAAAAAGTTTATTTTATAATATAATATAATATTGATTTTATTTCCAATTTTAAAAGTGAAAAAAAAATGGGATTATATATATATAAATCTTTTCAGCTTTAAAAAAAAAAAAAAAAAAAATTTTATCAACCTACATTCATTTTTTTAGTTTTCGTAAAATGAAATATGGGGAAGGGATAGCAAAAAAAAATTCCTCTATATTTACCGAAACCTACTTTTATTATGTAGGAATACACATACAGCTAACACTAAGCAATAGGTAATCCGGGAAACTACTTTCTTTCCATCTTTGTCAGAACATTGCTCATCGAACGTGAGGACTAAAGTAGGGGGAAGCAAGAATCATAGCTGTCATAAGTACATCAACGGTGCAATTAATACTATGCTTCAGTTTGGATGTACATATAAATAACCGTGTTCTGCACCTGTAAGCCACACATCAAGTTCTCCTACAAAACCAGATTTGGCAAGCTGACTGAAGACATGGATGGAGTGGCTGGTAATCTCCAAAAATACCGTTAGGGCTTACAACATGGCCGCCAGAAGAGTCACGTGATCCGGTTGATCCAAAACATGAATCGTGCAAATGGAAAACGCAGCCTTGAAGGCAAACTTTGACAAACAATCACAATTTGTTTGTATTTAATTTTTTGTTGATATAATGTTGTTATAAAAATAGGCAAACTTTGAGAAACAATCTTAGGTTGTTTTTAGTTAAAACAGTGTTTATAAAAAGTATTTTATTCAGAACAAACAAGTGGTCGACTAGGTGTATCAGAATTTTAGGCGGAATTTTTGACACCCCCAACAAAAAACTGCGAATAAAATATATAAAACTCGTAATTTCTGTTTTTAAAGTGGGTTGTCAATTTTCTTTATGAAATATACTTCCAAAATAAACTATTACAGTCGTTTAAAACATAATAGAAGTATTATTTTTTATTTTTTATGTTTACAAAATGTCTACGCACGTTCGTAGACATTTTGTAAACATTTAAAAAACAAACAAACTGTGATTGTTTCAACAAAAAATTAAATAACCGTTCTAAATAAATTATTTATTATTATGATATTGAAAAACTGCTTTTGTACTTAATTATTATGCTTGTTTGTCAAAGTTTACTTTAAATTTGCGTTTTCCGGTTTCGTAATACGGTGATTCATGTTTTGGATCAACCGGATCACGTGACTCTTCTGGCGGCCATGTTGTAAGCCCTAACGGTATTTTTGGAGATTACCGAGTGGCTTTATAGAGATTCCTTTTAGATGGACCGGTAAATCTTGTCAGATCATCCATTTCCAAGTGTGGGGTAACACTGCATTTGGGTTAGAAAAGATATTTCTATACCCTCCACCCATTTAGTTAGGATTAAAAGCTTATAAAAACATGTACATTAGCTATCTACTTTAGTTTTGTTTTGGGTGGAAAGCAGGGCTCCTCCAGAAAAATTGAAGATCAGTACTCCTCTCACCGGTTTTTATATCAAAAAATTTATGGGATCCCACTTCACAATAAAAGACTGGAGTATTCATGTCAAAGAAAAGTTTAATTTAAAGTTTTTAGTTAAAGGAATCGTTACTCTTGTTGAAACTAAAAAAGCAACTTTATAAATACAAGATAAAAAAATATCAGTTTCAATTACAGGAAGATCTGGAACAAATGACAGATTAAATAATTCTAAAAAAAAAATTGACAAGTGACCTTTTTCTTTAAAGCGAGACCAACTTTATATGCATACAAAATAGCATTATGTACCAAATTAGAAAAAACTCATGCAAAATGAAAGCAGTCACTAAATAATGACAACCTGAAGTAGACCGGAAAAAGTGAAAAAGTGTACATGCATATAAAAAAAATTTTTTTAAATACTGGTTGAAAATGACAGGCATGTCATTTTATTTACCGATTTTCATATACTAAACCAGGCTAGTTTTGTGATACCTAGTTGTTGAGAAAATACCGACATTCGCTTCCTCATACAATAAACCAACCAAAGTAGAACATGAATGGCAACAATGGTAGTCTAAAGGAAAACTGCATTATGGGTGTAATTGGGCAGTTCCTTACATACTACAAACCAGTTACCAAACATGTAAGTACCAATTGTATTTTTTTTTTTATTTATTTTTTTTTTTTTTTACACTTACAGAAAAAAAACCTTTTATTTGATGTTAGCTGTTTAAGTTATTAAATACTTGAAGATAAAATTAACGATGCAAATGATGCTGAATTAGGTAATCTCCAAATAAAATAATCAAGGTAAAAGACAGAACCGGGAGAAGAACAGAATTATTTTTTGTACAAAAAGAATCAAGTTAATGTCATTTTATCAGCAAAATAAAAATCTCCCTGAAAAACATTCATATTTATAATGGTTAATAAAGAGGCACCATCAAACATTTGTAGCATTGTATGATCGTCAAACAGCTAGCCATTAAAGTTTAATTGTCAGATTGCCAAAAAACCTTATATCTTCACTTTAAAATGGCAAAAGGAAGAACCAATGCACTTTCAGCTGATCTCAACTTGCCACCAGATCAAAGATGATTTCTTCATTAGAAGAACCAAGGCATAAAACAGTGTCAATTAGTATAAAGATGGATTTTTTTAGTCTTACCGCCAGAAACTACACTAGTTTCAACTAAATTATTCACAACTGTGCTTATAAGAGTTTTTGTCTGAACACTCCATTTTTTTTTTTTTTTTTTAATCTGTGCACTTATGCATAATTACATTTATACAAGTACGCTAAATCAAAACAATTTAATCTAGTAAATAACTACTTTCAACCATTTGTGTAACATTCAGGTTAAGTGTTAGTTACAATGCACATCAATTTTCAGAAACTCAGCATTTGTAGTTTCTGCAGTATTAACAAAAACAAGTGATAGGTCATTTAAACCTTGAAATCTTATCTTTCAAGCAGATAATAGAAGTTTATGGAGAGTTTCTCACTTGAGATAATTAAACCATTACATAGATTAACTGCTTTCGAAAGATACAAGATAACAATTTTTTAAATCTTTAGCAAAGAAAGAAAAAAACTCGACCGTTTTGAATAACCGGATTCAAAAGATTGCTGACTTCCGATACTATATTTCAGTGAATCACCTCAAATCTTGCTCCAAAATAGTTAAAAATATTTGCAATAGTTTTGTTTTTAAAACTCCCAACGTAAAAAAAGTTCTTCAGAACAAGTTGAAATTTTAAACCGAATGATAATTGTAAGATGTCCATAAAAGAATGCTACAGCAAGAACATAATGGATGTGAAATGTTTATGCTAAAAGTTTTACACAACTTCTAAGATTGAACACAAAACGTTAAAATATGCATCAAGTGCGCTTGAAAGCCAAATCACAACGTAATTAGGAAAATAAACAAATTTTACTTGTTTGAAACTTGAATATATTTCAGAGGTATACTCCATCTTCAGTGTTTTTTCCCTTTTCTTCCTTGCCATGTTGTAAAGTTGGAGAAAAAAGTCTCCAAAGAGCCGCATGTTGTATCTAGCGGTTGTATTTTAAAATGTTTGAACTGTGCGTGGGCAAATCATTTTCTTAATATTACGTTGTGATTTAGCTTTCAAGCGCACTTGATACGTATCCCATTTTATTTAAATTAAAACAACGTTTCTATATGAACTCATCCTTTTAGATGAGTTTAGAATTGAGAATCTTTTCAAATGAGACACAAAACGTCAATCACAAAGACTGCATAACTTTACCTGAGAATGCAAGGATGTCCAAAGTCTTTGAGCTTTCTCTATTGTATAAAGCACTACCAAAATTATGCCATGGAAACATTAATACCTAAAATTCATTACTGCTATCAGAACATCCGATCCATACAAGTTTGAAAAAAAAAAAAAAAAAAATTGCATTTAAATGACTAAAAATACATGTTTAGTAGGAATTAACAGATGAATACTACAAACATCAAGCCTTCAATAGGAAAATATTTAAGATTAGAAACCACCTAAGAAATTAGCATTTTTAAGTTACTTACCAACTCATTGAATTCACCATCCTCTTTGGCCTAACGATTAGCGTGGAAACTAATTACCAGCCTCTAGCTTTTTTTAACCACATGGAAGCCATTCTTAACATCGCTTCGTCCATATGCCAATATCCTCCACTCGGGGCAACGCCGGGTACTCCCTGCTAGTAGGTAAGTTATTAATAGAGTTATGACAAGAGAATAAACTTATTGTTTTGACTCGAGTATATATCCGAGACAGTTAATCAACTGAGAACCACATCACTAAGAAAAAGAAAAAACAAAACAGATATTAACTGATATATACTCAAGAGTCAAAATAATGAAAATATTCTTTGGTCATAGCCCTAGTTATTATTATTAAGACAAATCAAATCTATGTATAAATGATAGGTATACAACTATCAACCATTCGCTGTAACTGGAAGCAAATGAAAAATTATAAATTACTATTTTATTTGGCGATGAAAAGAAACTGAGTATTATATATTCAAACTTGAAATTTTTATTGCATTTCCTTTAACTTTTAAGGGAATTATTATGAATTTTTTTTTTTTTTTTTTATAAGTCTGCATAAGTGTCTTACTTGTTGGTTGATATATCCTGTTCAGCTATGTATTCTCACTTTAGAAAAACGGAGGTGGATTTCAAATTTCATCCAGTTCCCATCTTTAGACACTTTCAAAAGTGAATTTTCGAAATGAGGATTAGTTATTCATATTTGGCTTCTTCGAACTACTGATTGAGGTGTGTGGTTTTGGGTAAATCAGAACAAAATAAAAAAAATCGTTGCCCGGGTGTTGGTGTCGGGAGGGGGGGGGTAAAATTAAAAAGTTTTGCTAGGTAAGTATGAAGGATCGGACCTGAACTGAGTCAAAGTTAAAAAAAAGAAAAAAAAAAAAGAAAAAAAAAAGGGAGATTGTCCAAATTGAATAGCAATTGTCTGATATAAGGAGAAACACCATATTGATCAATGTTGATTGCTTTTGGACGTGCCCGGCGATTGCACCAGAAACGAGGTCTTAAGCTTAGTTTTGCTTTTATTATACAAAAAAGCCCAATCCATACACGGCGATCGAAAAATGTTGAATATTTAGCTTTTCAAGCTCAGGCAAATTAAATAGACAGGCAACCCCCGTTGTTAACTCATCATTTAGATGTGAAATAAAAAGTTTTAAGTGAGCCGACTTTTGGAATAAAGCCTTTCTCAGACATACAAAAAGCGAACACATTTTCGCTTTATATATATATATATATATATATATATATATATATATATATATTATTTTCCAAGTACTCCAACCACTATACCATGGACTCTTGATAGTTCTAGTATTTTAGGAGCCTTAAACCTATTTTATCTCTAGTTAAAAGTATCAGTAATTATATATCTATTATTTATAATTAACGGTTCTCATCAGGTTTAATTCTATATTAGGTCCACTTAATAATTAACCGATTGTCATCCAACAGGTTCTGCTTCTTGAAGTCTTCTTACTGTTCACTATTGTCTACATTTTTTTTTTTTTTTTTTTTTTACTTTGTCCCATAATGAGATGGTGTCCCTTTTCCCTCCAGATATGGTCAGCCATACCAGACTTTTCAATCGCCACAATTGACAAGTTCAACAGGATACGCCTGAAGAAGGTTGAAGGCTACATCGACTGAAACGTGAAAATGGCACAAGATGAGAACAGTCTGAAGAATCCAAATATGGACTTAAAACATTTTATGAAACTGATTGAAAGACCAGACAAGTATCGATATTTTGACCAGTCCTATCAAATTCATATAGGACTCCTGCATGCCAAGTTTCAAAGCTCATATTTATATAGATAAACTAGACTCAGCTGTTGTGTCACATTGAAAATTTATGAACCGATGTATCTGTTAAGGTATTTCTTGCATAACAAAAATCTTTACTTTTATATTAATCCTCAGAAAAGTGAAAACATTTTGCCATCTACTTTACATATGTGTTTGGTGTGTACAGACATACATATGTAAATAAGATGACCACGCAGACAAGTCACTCTAAATATAAATGTTTAGAGACATTAAGAAATGTTGGAATGGCTGAATCAAAATAGAAATACATAGATAGCCAAGCCGTGAGTTCAGCTAATTATAAATCATGGCTAATTAAAACAAATTCTCATAGAAACTTAATCCCAGAATGAAATTATACTTTAATCACACAAAATGTATGCTATAGGGAAAAACGGCATTAGGGAAACTTCTAAAAGAAGCAAATCAAGACCAGAAGAAAATAGCCTTAATTAAAAGCTTGATTCTTAATATTCTTAGTATTTAGGGTGTCTTTTCTTTTTTATTTAGCATATTAGAAATAAAATGTTCTGATTAAAATAAAGTTCTGTCCATCCTTGTTTACATTCTTTGTCAGCTGACCATTGTGCTGAATAATGAATGTCCTGGAAAAGTCCTTTTTGGTTAATATTTACCAGTTAAAAAATACTGTTATTCTGAAAAACAGCCAAGTTTGTTTGCATATTTTAAAACTTAACATTAATCAGAAGGGACTTCTTGTCCAGGATAGTCATCATGAAGCACAACAGTCAGCCGACAAAGAATGTAATGCCCGAGAGAATGGCATGATCGAAGAAAAGATAGTACACTACCCCACCTGAATTGACTATTGAAACTATATCGGCTATAGTATCAGACAGATACAAAATCTGCATTACTAATATAAAATATCTCTAAAGAGATTAGAACTATAAGAACACGTATTATCTACAAAAGCAATTAAAAAAATAAAAATAAACAAGTAAATAAAATAAAATAGCAAAACAGCCGAGGTTAATTTAAACAATCGACATCCCAGAAAAGTTTAGGCCCTTGTCTTGAAGACAATGGAAAAAGAAAGGCAACCAACTATACTAAGAGAAATCTAACAATATCTAACTTAATGAAACACGGTTAAGACACTTAGCAAAAAAGAAAAAAAAATCCTTGAAGACAAAAGGCTAGACAGATCCATTACAATTAAGAGCACAAGGTCATAACACTCCTGGAAAGAAATACTGCTCAAGTTTGGTTTCTGAAAACAAGAAAAAAAATCTTAAGTCAAATTTAAAAAATCTTATTTTATTCACTTAAGATTGGTAGACATACCAATTGATATGGAGACACCCCCCCCCTCAAATTGTTGAATGTGCATAAAAGCAGATCTAGCAATCCCAACTTATGCCCAAATAGAATAGCAATAAATCCAAAATACAGTAAAACCCCGGGGTATAATGGCCCTAGGATACGTTTTTTTTTTTTTTCAGTTTACGATGGTTACAGTATTTGCCCTGCCTTCGGTATTATGTTTTGATTATATACATGTGTATTATATACTGTATTGTATTTTACTAAGTTTTAATGCTGTATCCCAGGGTTCTACTGTACATTAATGACTCCATGTACTGCCATTCAGAGACAGCAGTCTCCAGACCTCTAAAGAAAAAGGAGTGTGCATACCGATCCAAAGTGCAACTTGTCCCTAGTTGACCCCATGAATATGATGTCAGCTCAGTAGTAACGTCAGAACTCGCATCCTGTCTAATTGTAATCCCAATAATTCTGGAGTTTGTACCCAAATTTATGTTAACCTGTAGTGGCACTGGGAGACAAAGAATTTATAACATCTGTTTGCTGAGGTCAACTAAATTAAAGGCAGCCGCAAAAATCGAAACTAGGACAGACAACTGATAAATACAGCACTGTCAGAGGGCATAATAAAAACTGAAAATTTCGTCAACACGAATCCTTACAAACAAAAAGGCCATCTAGGTCAGGAATGTACAGAGAATTAGTTTCTAAAAGTTTGATGCATCTTAATTTTTTCTATTAATCCTATTGCAATTTTCTTAGAGTTACAAATAAATACTCTAGAGTAAGAGTAACGGAATTGATTGCTAATGAAAAATCAGGCCATGCCATTAATCCAGTGTAATGTTATTCCACCATTAGAGAATGTAAGGGAGCAATTTATTTGGGTTGAAAATTTACATAATGTAACAGACAATAGCAAGATTGAATAAATGAAATACTGTGCTAAGACAAAAATAGTGAACACATGAAAAATTTCCAGTGAAGTAACCGTGGAAGTAGACGTGAGCTCAAGAGTGAAAATGACTTCTGCTGAAAGCTGTAAAGCCAGGTAATAAAATTAAAAAATGTAGAAACACATTTCCAAAAATATGCATCAGAATTAGACGGATTTGAATATGCAGCTATTATTTAGAACTATAATGCTCAATGAAAATGGGAGAAAAACTGACTAATGCATAGTTGCGTTTTTCTGTACTGATGGGTAACCACACATGGGTCACTTGAGGATAATAGGGAAACGGCAAGTGAAATGGCAGAAATTAGTTAAGATAATCTGAGTGTTCAAGAGAACAGCTCAATAAGTATTTGTTTACATTAAACTTGAAGACAACCATGTTGCCGTCAGTTTGAAAGCAGACTTGTATCTTGTTTCAGATAGGAGATACTATGAAATTGGAAGTTCCGTTTAAATTTTGGTTCAAAGTGAAAGGAAAGTTCAATAAAAAAAAAAAAAATAAAATAAAAAAAAATAAATAAAATAAAAAAAACAAAAACATGGCAGATGTTCAGAATTGTCCAATCTATTCCATGCTTCCTTTTCCCCAGCTTGTTCGACTTGTTGGGCTAGTGGTTTTCCTCAATTTGAGGTTTTGATATATCAACAGCTTGCTATTCCAATAACTTCTTTACAAAAATTGCAGACTTGCAAAACTCTTCCTGATGACCGTTTTCCTCCTACTTATAGTAGTCTAACTTTTGTTTGAGAGTTTCTTCCATCAAGCGACTTCACGCCTTTGGATGGATTTTAAAAAAACTGGGCTCGTTCAATAGAGTTGGACGTCAATGCAAAGTCCCATTATTTAATCTGGGGAATTCAGCTTTTAAGGAGCCCTCCGGATTCGAAACGATTTTAAATTTCCTCCATCTTGAAGGATTTCCCCTTTACCAATCAAGTACAGAAAAGATGAAGCGTAATATGAGAACAGATACAAAACTTTCATCCTAGACAAAAGCATAACTCTGCAAAATTTGTAATTCTTCTATTATGAACTGTTAATTACATCTGTTCAAATGTGACCCTTTTTAAGGGTAATCAGTACCATCATCATTGATGATCTATTTGTGTTAAATTTAATATTTACAAGTTTGATGCCATTTACCGTAAATAGTGTCCTAGTAAAATAATTAAGACATTATTTCAGAAAATAGAGAACCAGTTTATTTTACTCGATTTACAATAAATTAAATTGCTCAATACAGTAGAACCCTGGGATACAGTGACCCTAGGATACGATTTCTTTCTGGTTATGTGTAATACTATGTTTTTCCGATCTCTGGTTATGGTATTTGCCCCGCTTTATGGTTTTATTTATGTTATTTGATTATATACATGTGTATTATATACTGTATTATATTTTGTTACTAATTTTTAATGCCTTATCTCGGAGGTTCTACTGTACTATTCAAAAATTAAACTTTTAGGGCAAATAGGTAAAAGCGAAATAGTTGAGAAATTAATCAAAAACTTATTTGCCTTAAGATTATTATACTATCACCGACATGAATTATCCCTTGAAGATAAGCCAATTGGCTAATATCTTATGCAATTCTAAACCATTTTTATAAGAGAACAAAAGCTGATACAGAAATATAAGCCACCATTTTCAACATGAAATTAGGTTTTAACTTTTTTTACATAACCACTTATCCTCAAGTGGTCTCTGGGCCTTGATAAGGGTTAAGAGTATACAGTAGTCAATTGAACAATATAGTAATCATTAGTAATGGAAATTCGGTAAATTTGTTAACTTAAATAGAACGGCTCATCAAAAACTTGTTTATGGTGGACTTGAAGACAACCATATTATAGTCAGCTGGAAAGCAGGAAAACAATTTCACAGGCATGCAGTTCTAAGAAAGTTTTTTGAAAGATTTAAAAGTTAATTCAATTAGTATTCATAAAAAATGGCAAGTAGAAGCTGGAGGCTATTATCAAGAATATTACAAGTGGTTTATTTTGTGATAATCTTCAATTAACTGACAGCTTTAAGGATTTAGAAAGAGTGAAAACTTAAATACAAAAAGGAATAAGGATCACTTGAAAAGGCTTAAATAAAACGACTGTGTGGCAGGGGAATTAAGATTGAAATTGCAATCTCGTGAATAAAACGAATCACATTTTAGAGAAATTTGATCAATTAAGATGGCAACTACAAATGTAATTTGTTTTTAAATTAAAAGCAAAACAAACTGATCAGGACAGAAATTTGGCAGAGGAGTAATTCAGAAAATGTTCCTACTCGAGTTGAATGCACTAGGATTGATTTATCAAACTAGCGGGGGGTACCCGGCTTTGTCCGGATGTGGAGAGGTTTTATGGCAAGGGCAACGGAGCCCCCCCCCCAAAAAAAGAGGCCCAGTTGATAGTGAAAGAATTTGTTTTTGGCCAATTTTTGTGATATTTGTCGGCCAAGAGACTAAGCTTTCAAACGGTACCAATTTTGTCAGTGTTGGTCACATGTAGTGAAAGTTTTAGAGACATACAAACACACACTAATAGACGTTTGAGTGTTATATAGGGGCCCGACAATATTTTTCGTACAGTTTGCAAAAAAGTATTTCAAGATGGTTACTAGTGCCCAAACCTTTTAAGATTGTAAGTACGTAGTTGAGTAGGGAAAATCCACTACTAGTGTAATCATTTAGTTTAGCTTTGATAATTTTAGTTTGCGATTTTTGCAAAAACTTGCATAACACTATTTTTCAGACATGACAAAAAATTCTATTTTATTAAGAGCTATGTTCGTGTATATGTTGCTGTATACAAATTTTCTGCTTGTACACTTAGCAGTCATTAGAATCAATTATCTGTTCTGTTCTCCTGGCAAAACAATTAAGTAATGAGGTAAAATGCATTTAAAAGAAGTCGTTTGACATGAAAGAAGCGAGAAGATCGCCTCAGCATCAGAAGGATCGCCATGGATTTGAAGCTGTCAAAATCAATGGTCAAATACATGCTGAAGACAAACTCCGACCGGAACAAGAAGAGAGGACGGAAAAGATCAATTGGTAAGAGGACTGAAAGGAGAATGAAGAGGACTGTGACATGGCTTTTGACATCTGGAGAAAAAAATTACAGCAAGAAAAGTGAAGGAGAAATGTGAATTTGATGTAAACGTCCGAACAGTACAAAGAACTCTGCATAGGATTGGTTTGAAGCATGCAACGGCTAAGAAAAAAAATTACACTAACAAAGAAACACAAAGGAGCAAGACTGAAGAGTGCTAAAAAGGTGGTTAACAAAGCATGTTGACTTTAAGGTTATATTTACTGACAAGCATTTCAAGTTTGACGGGCCCGATGGATGGTGTACTTGGTAAAGAAGGGGTAAGCCTGTTGTACTGAACAAACGACAGATGGGAGGAGGAGGAGGAGTTATGGTTTGAGGCATGATCTTTGCTAATGGAAATATATAGTTAGAGTGGCTGAAAAGATGACAGAACAGCGAAAGCTACAAACAGTTTCTGGACAAAAAATGGCTAAAGTGAATATGACTACTTTGGCATGGCCTGCAAAAAGCCCAGATCTAAATTTAATGGAAAATGTTTGTACAACTTGTCTATGATGAACCTGAAATAATGAAAGAGGCTCAACTATGGAAATGAATACTAGATGCCAAAAAACAACTAATAGAAACACGTACAGATGTTCTTGTGCATATGTTTGATCATTATGAAGAGAGATTGATAAGTTATTAAGAAAGGTGATATTACAGACTATTAACAGTTTTGCAACAATGTCCAGAAAAATAATGTTGTGCGTTTTGTAAAAAATGAAAATTAAATATTTTTTCTTACCTAATCGATTTTCTTCTATTTTTATTACAGGTATTGTCTTTATACGTTTATGCTATTGAATATTCAATATATTGAATATTTGCTCCAAAATCCGAATTATGTTCTACAACAATTGGAGATGAACTGCACCCCCCTCCCCTATAGAGAGGTGGAAACTTCTCAGCTATATATTTCTTGTTGACTCTACAATATCTTGTACACAAGACTAACTTCTAGTGGAAACCTCCATTTTCTTGTTTAAACTAACCTTACGTGAAATTTTCCATTTTTTAATCTTTGTTGTAGACAATATCAAATCTTACATTTGTATACACTACAAAATAATGAACGGTTTCTGCAAACTCAATTTTAAATCTCAATGCATATTAGCAAAACTTAGGTATCTTTATTAAAAAGAAATTGCATTTTATCATCATTGTATTGAGAAAAAGAAAAAAAATTTTAATTTTTCTAACATGTTCTTTATTCTGCAATACACACACACACACACACACACACACACTTTGACATTTGAAAAATCACTCGACCGCCAGTCGAGTGATAGGGAAAATTTACTCGCCCCCAAATATTTTTACTCGTCCGACTTTATGTCTTTGTTTCAGTCAATAATAGTAAATAATTTTACAACAATTCAATTATATTTTTCTTTATTCTTAATAAAAATAAACTATTCTTCCGATACCCAACTTATGTTGTAAAATTTTATACAAAAATTAAAATATCTAACCTAAACCGTGTGTGTTGAACAAAAGTTATGAAATCTCCAGGTATTCACAACTGTGGACTGAAATCTCTTGTTACAATATCTCCGATAAAACAAAAACATTTAGCTGAAATGAACTAGATCTTAGAAAATCGGCATGGTTTAATATGTTTAAAATTTAAACGGTCAATTTTTCTTTGTAATTTATGGAAAAAAAAAAAAAAAAAAAAAAAAAAAAAACTTTGATATAGAACAGAAATTGGTTTCTTGTGTTTCTATTAAAATTCACCTCGGAACAACATTCTAAAATTTAGAATATTATTTTTAAAATTGGTATCAATGATTTTTTTTGAAAGTTGCAAAAAAAAAGCATGCAAATATCTGAATTTATATAATTGAGAAAAATATGATTACTTGGATAATTTAATTTTCGATGCGTGCTTAACGGAACGATGCGTTTTTTTTCCTCTTTCAAATGTTCGTCTTTACTTTTGTAAGCATCAAGTGTATATAGCTGTAGCGAAGATTTTTTTTTTTTCAAATGAATTTCAAAATCAAAGAGCTAAATGAAGGCTTTTGACTACATGCTGAATGTACATTTGACCTATAGTTGACCTTTAGTGTGACCACTCTTCAATACTCCAACGGTCTCACAGCTAGAGATGAAAGAATTCACAAATGAGGAGACATAGGTCACCGCATATTTGAGGGTCATAAAATAAATGAGTTTTTCCAGTTTCTTTAAAGAAATTTTACCAAATGGCAGGCGAGTGATTTATGACATTTGCCCCCAAGAAATTTTCGACCAGTTGTGTAAAGTCTCAAAGGCATATATATATATATATATATATATATATATATATATCACACACAAGCCTGGGTGCTTGGAGGTGTTGAGAAAGTGGTAATAAGCAGGCAGGCTCGAACCCTCACCAAGAAGGAGGAAAAGTGAACAGTGTTTGCTGTTGCACCCATTGCCAAACCAGAAGTGACATAGATTTAAATTAAGATTTGAAGAGGGGAGGACTTTCGAAAATGTTAAAAAACGACCCCTCCCTGTAGAAAAGGGCACAGTTGAGGGTGAAGGAATTAATGTTTTTGGTCAATTTTTCGATATTCGTAGTATAAAGGGTTGAGCTTCAAAACAATACCAATTGTGAAAACCCATCGCCTCTGTAGAAAGTTTTCCCATGACATACAAACATTTAAACAGACAGGTGAGATGTAATATATATATATATATATTACACCCACTCGGAAGTGTGTTGGGACGATTAATTAGAATTGGGGGGGGGGATCAGAACTTTTTGTAGTAGTTGGATTTTTTTGATTTTTTTAATAAAATGAAACTAACACATTTGTTAGAAGTTGTTAGAACGTATGTTCCCTCTTCACAAGTGCGTTTTTATGTTTTGCAAAGTATGCAAACATTACACAGAAGGGGGGGGTACAGTCATTTAAAATTAGGGAATTTAGAACAGAATTGGTAATTCTATCAGAATCGGGGAAATATTGAAATAGTCCCATCATTAATAATCTTCAAGAAATCTATTCAAACTTCAGATGTTTGCTCATTTCTATGCGCACTGGATGATGTCACAAAGGGATGACATTTACAAAGACAGATTGAAGACATTTATGACATAAAAACTTGAGTCACAAACGATGTATTTGGATTGTTTGAACTATTCTCATCTTGTAACCTCCAACCTTCAGGTGTATCTTAAAAATTGCCCTTATTGATGAACGGTGGTTAGTTTTTCTTGAGATCTGAATGCCTTGCAAAGGCCACAGTTTGCATTACACTAGAGATGGTCCTGCTCAGGAGTATGTTAACATAATTTGCAATTGAATATTAAAATTAAAAATGTAATCATGCGCTATTAAAAAAAAAAAAAAAAAAAAAAAAAAAAGAAAAAAAACTTAAGTTTGATATTCACTTTTACTTCACATAAATACCGTAGAATAACGGAAGTAACTAGATATAGAGTTCAGTTATAAGTGACTCTTCTGGAGGCTGAAGGTTCAATCTTCAGAATACAATTGTGAATTACTTAACATGCTATCCTATGGATTAAATATAAAGGATTAATTTTAAATTCTATGTAGATTAGACGTCAAGAGATTACATCAGCTGAAAGAAAAACACCCAAAATAAGAACAGTAGTTCGAATACAAGTTCAAAATCTTCATCTCAAAAATTCAAAAACATGGCTGACACTATACTTTTTGGGTTCTTTTTTTGTTTACTTGAAAGTCACCATTTAACATCTGAAGATCACTCAAGGAGAAGAGTTAATGAATGTAAGATGGTAGTAAACATTAATAAAGTAAATTGGGTAGAATTTGTTTATATTGGACTTTAAGACCACGTTGTATTTAACCAAGAAGCAGGTCAGCAGAACAGTGTTTCACAGGCAGGCAGTTCTGGATAAGCTTCGTTCATGGAATCGGCATTTAGATTTAGGCACAGAATGGGGAAATCTTATATAGTGGTTGTAGCTAGTAGATGCTTTTTGTGAAGGTTTAGCAAATGGAAACCAGATTGGAGTTCAGTTGAGCACTTGCTATGAAAATAAAGTAGACAGGTTTGCAACGTTTCTTCTGTGGGAAAGATTGCCGGGAAGAGAAATGGGCATCTCCTATAAAGTTTCGAAGCCAGTTTTGAACTATCAAGGTTGGATAGGGCGTGCTAAGCAGTTCCTGCCCAGATGTGGCAACAGTACTCCATTTTAGGGCATATCTGGCTCTTTGTCAGATGTAATTGCATCGACAGTGAGATACCCGACTGCTGAAAAACCGCCTCTGTGGTACCAGTCTCCAAGAATTCTAGTGAAAGAACTGACCCACTAAATTATCGCCCCGTTAGCCTCCTACCACTTTTCGCCAAAATATTTGAGTCCTTAATAAATCAAGCCCTAGTCCAGCACCTAACAGCTGCTAAACTCCTGACTGACAAACAATATGGATTCAGGCAAGCCCGTTCAACAGCAGATATCTTAACTGTAGTTTCTGAATGTATATACCGTTCATTGGACAAAACGGGGGAGGGTAGAGCGGTAGCCCTTGATATATCTAAGGCTTTTGACAGGGTATGGCACAATGGTCTTCTAAAGAAAATTAGATCATATGGAATCATTGGAAGAATTCATAATGTAATTAAATCCTTAAGTAATAGAAAAATCAAAGTTGTCCTCGACGGTCGTACATCTAAACAATGACATAAATGCAGGAGTACCTCAGGGGTCTATCCTTGGACCTCTATTATTCCTGATATTCATAAATGACCTCCCTGATAAAATTGTTTCGGAGATGGGTATATTTGCCGATGACACCACTCTCTATAACAGATATGAGGGGAAAACAAATGAACACATATCCAAGGAAATGGCAGAAACACTAGAGGATGACCTCCAATTTGTAGTGGAATGGGGACAAAAATGGATGGTCACATTCAATGCTGCTAAGACTAAGCTTGTTTCCTTCAATAACTACAAGAAACCTTCTCTACCACCAATAGCAATGGCCAAGAACACATTGCCTGAAAGTACTTTTTAAACTCCTTGGCCTAACGTTTACAGGGAATATGAACTGGAATAGATACATTGAGAGCATTGCCAAGGCTGCTGCAAGGAAGGTTGGCTCCCTCTACCGTGCTAGAAAACTACTTACGCCTGACAGTATCCTATACCTCTATAAGGCCACCATTCGCCCATGTATGGAGTACTGTTGTCACATCTGGGCTGGTGCATCTGCTGCTTGTCTCTCGCTCCTGGACAGGGTTCAAAAGAGAGTCGCCAACCTGATAGGTCCTGAACTGTCATCTAGGCTTCAGCCTCTGTCCCATCGATGAGATGTTGCATTCCTCTGCCTGTTCTACAAATACTTTAATGGTGAATGCTCTGACGAACTGCAAACACTTGTACCTCCCGACGTAACTACCCGACAAACTACTAAGTCTCATCCCTTTACAGTAGAGATCCCTAGGTGCAAGAAAGCCTTTTACTCCAATAGTTTCTTCCCCAGAACTGCAGATCTTTGGAACTCCCTTCCAGGATTCTGCTTTCCCAACTGCACTGATATGCAAAAGTTCAAGTGTAATGTTAACAAACATCTTTCTATTTGTCTCCTTTCATAATGACCCCGCTAATTAAGTCCCTGATAGTAGCCCCCTGCTTCAAAGTGGCACTGTGCTTTGTTTGGGATGAAAATTGAATAAAAAAAAAAAAATAAAAAATAAAAAAACTTTTCCAATAGTATGTAGGTGTACCATTCCAGATCAGGAGTGAAGGTCAGTTTCAGAAGCTTGTCAAGAATCATGATGAAAAACAAGCTTTGTTTTCAATGCATTAAAATTAACCAGCCCCCACCCCCACATTGCACCACGTTCAAGATCAGAAGAGAGAATAAGAAAGATTTTGGTTCCTGCCGACCTTTGAAGTGTTGCCATAGATCATGATGTCATTTGCATAAATGTCTACAAATGATCTAAGAATGTGATTTGGGAGATTATTGATGAAGATCAGGAAGAATTGGACCAGGATAGAACCTTGAGGGAGGTCAGCATTAATACTATGAGTTTTTGATTTCTGCCCATCCACAGCTACTTTTATAAGCCTATTAGAGAGAAAGGATTTAATTATTAAGGACATTTTCAGCTACTCCATAGCTGGCGATCTTGTGAAGTAGACCGTTCTGTCATACTATCAGAAGCTTCTGATATGTCAAGAGCTATTGTTCTAGAAACGAAGTCTTTGTCAAAAGATTCATTAATCCTGTTTGATATAACAGTGTAGATTTTTCAGAACAAAAATCATATTACATGTCATCGAGTACGTGGTTTCTGCAGAGGAGGTTGACCACTTCTGTTTATCACAGATTCCAGCAACTTACTCTTATTGCACAGGAGACTGAGTTTATACAGAGAGGGAGAGGACAGATCTCCAGAATTTTTAAAAACGGGGCAGACTGATGAAGTTTTCCAGGGCGTTAGGAAGCATTTAAGGCAACGTTTAAACAGATATGTAAGTATGGGAGCTAAGTCTAGTTGAAGCTTTTTGAGCACTATGACTGAAATGCCGTTGGAATCAATTTCTTTACTAGAATCCAGGTTTTTTTTATTGATCAACTTGGCAACATTACAGATATTTGTATGTCACAGTGTTTTCAGTCACAAGAGGAAATATAGGGGGGGGGCTAGGCAGCCTTGATCATAAACAATAGAATTTGCTGCAAAGTTCTTGGCAAAGAGTTCTACTTTGCCAGATGCTGATGAAATTACCTCAGGTCCATTGATGATGGTAGGGATAGAGGACACCTGTTCAGGACCTTGTTATTCACCAAAACTGTTGGGAAACAAGTCACTGCTAAGCTACTTTAAACTGTACTAAGTATATGAATCCCTTGCTTTATTACTCTTTTACAATGGTCGCTGGCAGTCCTGAAAAGTGGCTTTGTTTCACAACATTTTTTACATTCTAATGTAAAAGTGGAAATAGTGATTTTTGTGCACAATGGCAGCAGCACATTCTAGGGTGAACCACGATTGGCTGTTGGGCTTTTGCTGGAATTTCTTGAAGGATATGAAACAGTATACCAACAATTAACCATTCCGTCAGGTCAGATACTATAGAGAATACATTCTTTTTAAACATGGAGTGCAGAGGTATATTTGGTATAAATGTTCAGAAATTATCCTAATCGGCCATAGTGTATCAATATATAATAGGGTACAAGTACATCCGAGGGTTTATTACATTGTTTTTTATCTTCGAGACAACTGAGTGATCAGAAGATCCCAATGGAGGCAGAACAAAGGAGGAGCACATTTCTGGCAAATTATAAGAAACAAATTAAAGAGATTGCACATTGCCAAAGTCAGGCATACAGGTGTGTTCGTGAACAGTTTGTTAGGTCATAGGCAGTAGAGAAATCATGGCAATACCCCCCCCACACACACCTTCTCATCCATCTTGTTTGAGTGTACTAGTCATTCAACATTGAAATCTCCACAGATCTGATGGTTAGCCAAGGAATGGGTAGACAGGTGATCAATTTTCTCAATGACAGTAACTCCACCGTTATGGAGGGCAACAGAAGGCAAATATAAATGTGGTGTTGCGAGCAAGTGCTAATCTAAAGCATACAAGGAAAATTAGGATCTTATCTGGAGAGGTTCCTACCACATGGAAAGCCATTTCTAATGTAGGCACATATTCCATGCCCTACACAACATTTTTTTTTGGGGGGGGGGTAATCCTTTAATTATGAACTCGTCTAGGGAAACAGTCGACCAAAGCCAGTCAGATTTAGTCTCCTGTAATTAGATTTCAACCTCTGGAAGCTTGGAACATAGACCCCTATGTTAGGAGACCTGGTAGTGGGGAAGGGGTCTACATTGAAATGTTGGAGTTCTGGATTTAATCTTGTTTTGAAAGTTTTAGTTTGAGGATAGAAATATGTGAAAAGGGTAGCAGAGTTGTTAGAGCAGAGGAAAAAAAAAACAAAAAAAAAACCGAACATGTAGAGGAAAAGCTGTAACATTACCCACTAATACGACATTGAGAGGCCCCACCAGAAGCTACTCCTGGTTCAGAATCCATTCACCAAATGGGAATACAGCAGCCCCTGTACTTGGCACCTGCTGAAGGGTCCCAGACTATCAGGCGGATAAAATCAGCCCAAGTAAAACATTTACCTCCAACGCTCTTATTTAGTGACATGGCCACAAGAATAGAAATAAGAGAAAATGAGGACATCTCAAGCGACTGCTCAGATATTTGTATGTAATATAGCACGTTTTCTGATACAGGAAGAAATACGGTGAGGGGGGGTGACAGCTTTGGTTTCATAAGGTAGAATTAGTTGCAAAGTTCTTAGCAAAGTGTTTGGCTTTGATGCCGACGAGATTACCTCAGGTCCATTGATGGTTGGGATAGAGCACAGGCTTCTGTTCAGGATCCTGTTTGCTATTTGTCAAAACTGGTGGGAACCAAACCGCTGCTCAGCTACTTTGGACTTAACGGACGGAGCATACAACCTTTGCATTCTTTATTACTCTTTTACAGTGATTGCTGGCAGTTCTGAAAGCAACTTTAGTCTCAGTAAACTCATGGGCAGTAGGTAGAGCCAGTACCTAATCAGATTATGAATCAAGATTTTCAGTCAAATTCACTCAAGTGAACAAATCTAAAGTATTGTTATCAAGAGATCCACCAGTCTGAATAATCATAGCAATTAAGTACAAAAACCATAGGCTACAACATTTTATAAACACATTCACACTTCTAGGTGTTATATGCTAGTCCCTTCATAATCACGATGGAAGTTATTAGTCTCTTAAGACTAGCTGTCCCAATAAGGCTGAGAGGATCTAGTCCACCCTGCAATTTTGCCCAGCTCGAGAAATATGTACACTTTTTTTATATATATATATATATATATATAAAAAGTACCGCCACATCTAGGTCAGATACAGCATAATGTTTACACCAGTTCCCATTAAATCTTAGCAATTAAGCACCATTGAGCATAATCAGTACTAAAATGGGTGACCATTTGGAAATATTAGGTGCTGTATGTGCTCTCTGCTTATCTTGGCATTGCTTCCAGTCATCTTAGACTCCTTGTAACTAGAATCAAGCAGTGCCAACTCGAGTGATCAGATATTCTCATCTTTCCAATACACGAAAAACATCTCCCAGATCAGATAAAGCTGAACACAGATTTGGTTAGTGCTGCAAAATGCCATAGAAGGGCAGAAATGTATGAAAGAGAATGCACACAATATATGCACATGTTACGTTGAAGTGAAATATTTGAAAAGAACTCAGAAAAGAAATAGTGATAAGAACAGCTTGAAAACTAACAGATGGCATTGCACAAAGAATAAAAACACAGGAGAGAATCGTCATCAGCAAATGATAAAGCAGTAGGAATAAAATAAATATACACATAGCAGCTGTTGCTTGTTAACACTTTCAATAAATCTGATCAGGTGTTGGCTTAAAATAAAGCTATAAAAATATTGTGGCATAAATCAAATAACTGATAAAAAATGATTTACAAACAAAACTTGTTTTGCCGTTTTTATCCGATACATCTTACAATTAAATCCACTGTGTAAGGCCGTCATTTATAATATATAAAAGTTAATTTGCTTCCCATCATGAATAAAATAAAACCTTAAAATACAATAGTAACTATCACCTTCCATTCACTTTTTATGTTTAGATGTAAATTATAACATTTCACATGTTCATTCTATGCAAGTTATCACCTTCCACACATTGATAGATTCTTAAATGCTATTAAATACAACTGGACTTTCCTCTTTTTCAGTTAAGGGCAAAAAAAAGATAGAAGAAAATCCCTTTTTTAGTGAAGTTTGAAAAAAAAAAAAAAAAAAAAAAAAAAAAATTGCAATTCAACTAAGTACCTTGCCTTTATAACTTGTATGCATACCAGGGTGGAGGAGGAGGAGGGGGGGGGTCTAAAACCTACATGATTGGAAGACATTCACAAGCAAACTAAAACTCAGGAAGAGTTGATAAATTTTGTATGGACTAATACTTATCTAAATCACTTCACTTGAAGTCTATTTCATTCTTTTGTTTATTATCCTATGAACACGGCTTAAGTTTAATCTTGTGATCCAGGATCAGCAGCACAGTCAATTGTAATAATGAAAACATTAAATAGATTTTATACACAAGGGGTTTAAAATCACTAAAACTAAAATCTAGTTAATGCAACAAAATTTACATGCTGAATAGAATTCAGGATTATTTTTCTACAATTCTAATATCAGGAAGAAAAAAAAAAAAAATGTTCATTCCAGATTAATTTAAAAAGTGGAAATTTATGGAGCTTATGTTTATCATACATTTCAGAAGCAAGTAAAAGGACCCATTCAACTTCAGTTTAAATTTGTGCAAGAAATTTAAGTGATTCACCCTCCTTCTCCAGATTTAATCCCAAATCATTAATTTAAAAACAAATTTAGGAGCAAGACTTTCTTACTGAAGACATTGCTAGGTGTTAGATTGATCTCTAATCTCTAGTTCCTTTCTGCAAGATATTCATAATTAGTCTTTCTACTACCATTACAATAATTTTCCTTGGTGTGTACCCATTAAACAGAATTTCTAAGAAATTACCATCTGTGAAACATGAGACTGCTCCTGTGCAGACTATAACATGGTAATCTTCAAGTGTATTATTCAATAAGCATGTCATTAACCCTAGTCATTGACCCTTAGTATCAGTAAAATGGCAAATTATCAGTACATCTATCTATATATCTATGAAGGGTTATGTGTTCCTTGATAGAAGTGTTGATTGATTTTGAATAAAATACGTATTAGATATGTTTGAAGCCAAAACACCACATTTCGAAAATAAAGATATTTATTTTATTTCAAACAAATGTTTATTTTTGTAATAATGCATTGTTTTGGCTTTAAACATATCTAATAAGTATTAGATTTTATTCAAACTCAATCAACGCTTCTATCAAGGGACACAACCCTAACGTGAATACCACGTGACCAATGCACTTTTCCAACATTTGAAAATACTACCGTGAAAAACATCTACTTAATGATTCTATTCCAACATGGCAAAAAAACTGAGGATGAAGTGTAACTTCAAAAATATAGTTATAAATTTCAAAGCAAAATGTTTATTTTTGTAATAATGCGTTGTTTTGGCTTCAAACGTATCTAATACATATTAGATATAAAAATATAAAATGGATGAAAGCATAACATGCTAAACATGAAAAGTTATAGGACAGATCTAACATACCTGACCTTTGGCAAGCTTATTCTATGCCATCTTTATCAGGCCTTAAACTATAAAAAGGCCTACTAAAGATATTTCTCCTTTAAATATTTCTCATTCCATGACGGATTTATAAAAAGACAATTATTCAAAATTAAGTTAAAATTCATTCAGCAACAATGAAATTAACACGTCTTTTCAAAATTAATACAAATATCAGGAAATGTTATCAGATGGTTTGGCAGACAGCAGACCCAATACGTTTCCTCAAGTAGTGGCAATGAAGAGGCGCTCATGGAGCCAAGTCAATTTGAAATGATCTTCAGTGTGGCGCATCATTAATAGACCTTGATGAAATTTCATATGACTGGAACTATCATCGGTTAGAATAAGTCCGATTGTGGTTATCAGTAGGCATTACTACCTACTCAGTGTTTGCCAATCCTGTTACTGATGAATCGGCAACAATATAAGATGCATAGCAACTTGCCGTTTGCTTTACCATTAATAAGAAATTTCATGTAGTACAAATGTTCAGCCTTTGCCATGAGAAATCCATCCATCATGAATGAGTGGTGAAAAATCTATTTGAGACTGAAAACTGGCAGGTTTTCTTGCAGAAAAAAGACGTTTCTCTACTCATTTCCATGAAACTTATTTACCACAATGGAAGAGACTTTCCCTTCTTCCTCCATGCATCTTGTGTCGAGTGGAATTTCTATGGACAAAGCTTATCTGAACAGATACTACTTCCCTGTGAACTATGAGTTATCTCAAAATCCAATGTCAACAAGTACTTGTTAACCGCCCATAAGTAATTAAACCTAGTTCATTGTATTGATCAATTTCTGTTGATCACAGTTCTATCCCATTAAACCTTATCCTTAAATTCTATTGTTTATAAGGTTTCCCTTATAAACAAGAACAAAGCTTATAGGTTGCCGTTTACATAGACAATACAAGTAAAATTTAAAAAAATTTTTTTTAAATAAGTCATCTTTAACTGAATAAGAAACAATTTCAAACAAAATCAACTTTTCATTAAGAAATTAGATAAACTTAGTTTTATGTAATTGTGAAACATGTTTGAATATATAATTGGTTAAATAGCGATAATTAATCATGGCATTTGTGGCTAATAATTCAAAGATGTATACCTAGTACTCATATATTTTTGAATGCAAATTAAAATATAATAGGAATAACAATAGTTAATTCAAATAAATACAAGGTATAGTTATTCAGATAATTTATCAAATAAGAATTTTAAAGTATAAAGTAGGATATGTAACTTTAGCAAGTTAACTAATTTGTATATTTCTACACAAAAAAATTAACTATACTAGGTAATTGATTTTAAAATAATTTCTTTCAGGGATATGGTTTCGTTTCATGGACAAATATTTAACAAGTCAATAGAATTTAGAACTACGAAAATGTTAATGCTTACCTATCTATATGAATAAATGCAAAAGTGTTTTGTATTTATGACAAGGAAATTTTCAAAGTTTTGTTTTAAATATTTTAAGTAGAAAATTCTGCAAAGCAATAGCAAGCTAGTGAAGACATCTCATAAATAAAAATACAGTGCGTATTCAAAGTTACGCATAGGTTAAAAACAACTTGTTGCATCTCATTTGTTAAAATGGATCACTTAATAGAAAATATATTTTGCAATTAAAAAAAGGGCCTTTTAGCAGGTCATGGCTTTTCTCACAACTAATGGTTTCGCAATCACATTTAGTTTAAAAGTTTTGATATAATTTAGATAAAAGAAAAATATTTTAGCATTTAAATTTTTAAATCATGGTTTTAATTGCAAATGTAACAGTTATCAATAAGTGGAGTTCTAATAAATGAACTATGTAATTGAAAGTAAAATTATCAATGTTCTATGCAGTGTTTATTTTAAAATATTTCACAAGTAATCTAAATTGTTGGTTTGTGTAAACGTACAAACTGAAATTATCAATCGAATTTCAAAATTTTTAATACGAAAGTTTTCTTTAAATAACTCAATGTTACTCAAACTATTGCATATATGAAAACTGAAAATCCAAATTAGAAATGAATCATCTAGATAAGTTTGTTCTAAAAATGTTCCAATCAGTATACAGAGGAAATGGCAAAAATTTAATTTATCCAAACTTATTCATTTAGAATTATTTGTTTTGAACAACAGTAATAAAATGGCGATTAAAAGGTAAAGGCTCCTTCAGTCTTGAAGGAGTAATAAAACATGCAAGAGAGCTATATGCTCAGTCTATTAAATCCAAAGTAGCTGAGCAGCGGCTTGGTTCCCACCAGTTTTGGCAAATAGCAAACAGGATCTTGAACAGAAGCATGCATTGTATCCCAACTATCATCAATGGACCTGAGGTCATCTCGTCAACATCAGACAAAGCCAGACTATTCGCCAAGAACTTTGCAGCTAATTCTACCCTATGCGACAATGACCATCAACTCGTATTTCCTCCTATAACAGACAACACGCTATGCAACATACAAATATCTGTGCGTGAGGTCACCAAGCTAATTAAGAACCTTGATTCCAGTAAAGCAACTGGCCCTGATGGCATTCCAGTTACAGTGCTGAAAAAGCTTCAACCAGAACTTGCTCTCATACTTACAAAACTGTTTAAGCGTTGCCTTAAGGAGAAGTGCTTTCCAACACCCTGGAAAACCTCATCAGTATGCCCTGTATTTAAGAATTCAGGTGAAGAGTCATCTCCCTCTCAGTACAGACCAATAAGTCTCCTGTGTGTCATGAGTAAGTTGTTGGAATCCATATTAAATAAAGTAGTACACCACCTCAACAGAAACAACCTTCTTAGTGACATGCAATATGGTTTCCACTCTGCAAGATCTACAGCAGATGTGCTAACGGTTATATCACATAGGATTAGTGAATCTCTTGACAAAGTTTTCCTTTCCAGGGCAATTGCTCTCGACATATCGAAGGCCTTTGATAAGGTATGGCATAAGGGCCTACTTCACAAGATTTCCAGCTACGGTATTACTGGAAATGTTTTCTCAATCATTAAATCATTTCTCTCTGATAGGTTCATAAGAGTAGTTGTTGATGGGCAGAAATCAGAGGCCCACAGTATTATTGCTGGAGTTCCCCAGGGGTCCATCTCTTCCTGATCTACATCAATGATCTCCCAAAATAAATCATTCGTTGACATCTATGCTGATGATACGACCATCTATAGCAACACAAAGACCGTAAATGACAAAGTTCTATCTGATTCTCTCTGATCTTGAGCACATGGTACAATGGGGGAAGAGGTGGCTGGTCACTTTTAATGCATCCAAAACCAAGCTTCTATCTTTACATAATCAACGCTCTGATCCCCATCTGGCATCAATTGAAATGAATGGCTCTCGTCTTGGGGAGGCTCCATGTTTTGACAAGCTTCTGGGTTTGACCTTTACTCCTGATCTGAAATGGAACACGTACATCAAATCTGTTGCCAGGGACGCTGGGAAAATGGTGGGATCCTTCTACCGCTCCAGAAGATATCTCACTACTGATGCAATTCTCTATCTGTATAAAAGCCAAGTACGTCCAAAAAACAGCCTATCCTGCCTTGACAGAGTACAAAATAGACTTTGTGGTTTAGAGGGGGGGTGCCCTTTTCTCTTCCCTGCAACCTCTCTCCTACAGAAGAGACGTTGCGAGCCTGTCTTTGTTTTATCGTTATTTCCATGGCAGGTGCTCGTCTGAGCTCCACTCCCTCGTCCCCCCTCGCCAATCTTTCACGAGAAACACCTGTCTGGCTGAAACTACTGTCAATAATTTTCCCCACTCTTTATCTGTGCCTAAATCCAAACGTAGATTCCATGAGCAAAGCTTTCTTAGAACTGCACGCCAGTGGAACTCTGCCGCTTGCTGTTTCCCACCTGACTACAACTTGGACATCTTCAAGTCCAACAAACTCCTGACAAACCACCCCCTTAAGACACTATCAAAACCCCCAACACTAATGATTACTACAATACTATCTCATTGATTACTATACACGCAATAACCCTTATCCCTGAGTGGCATTCGGCCCTTGATAAGTGGTGACCCCCATGTAAAAAAAAAAAAAAAAAAAAAAAAATCGTAAGGCTGCTTGTACATATATATATATATCTCAACGACTGGAAACAATGCAGAGATAAGCGGAGAGCAAATCCAGTGCCTAGAATTCCCAAATGATCCCCCATCTGGTACTAACCAGGCTCAATGTTGCTTAACTTTGGTAGTCTGCTGAGAACTGGTGTGTGAACATGATTATGGAGATAACATGAAATAGGGATGAATTAAATAATATAGAAGACTTTATAAAAACCGGATATTCACTTAATTGAAGAATCAGCATGTAATTTTCTTAATTGAAATAAGTGTTGAAAATAAGTAGGGGGACCTAATTTTACCGGCAGTAAATGAGAATGAATGCCATACTTTCGAATTATATGTTTTGTATTTTTATATCATGGTTTAGTTTGTTTTATGGCAATCAATTCTAGCTGGGGATGAGGCATTCTACCCAGATGTCAGATATTTATCCCTAATCTCACTTCAGAGATCTCAAGGTTATAACCATCCCTTTAAGTGCAATTGTTTGAATCTTGCACTTGGTTCACTGGGTATATTTGCCAGGAAGTTTCTGAAACTTTTTCACGAGTCTGGCTGCTCTTATTACTTTTCCAATTTTTTATCAGTTTGTTCAAGCCGGAGATGGGGCATCCAACTGGATGCTGAACAATCACCTGCTATCATTTTCCAAAGATTTTTTTTTTTTTTTTAATTTAAAGTCCCTTTAAGTGCAATTGTTTGAATTTCTTTCGCACTTAATTCACCGGATATATTTGCCAGGTAGATTCTGAAATTTTCCACAAGTTCAGTTACTCCTGTAATTACTGGACTGATAGATCTTCCCAAGATTCCAGTTTTTTTTCGTGTCATACATAAGACCTTGATATTTTGTTATTTCCTCCCATCCCTCTCAATTGTTTAGCTCAGCATCATTGAGAACACCAACTTCTAGAGCAGCTTCTTTCTCCTTGTCTCATATCACAAGATCAAGTTTAACAGCTGTTTTCTAGGTACGTAGTTGTCGGGATTGCATAGTCATAGTGGATGGTTTACAACTTATTTCCAAATGTTCTTTCCAAGGACTTCAGATTATCATTTAGATATTCAACTTTTTTTTAACAAATTGTCCAGTGGAGATATTTACACTCCATTGTGTTGCGTAATGCCGGATAAAGTTGTCAAATTCTATAGATTTGATAATCTATTATTGTATGCAACTCAAATTGTCTTGCTTGGACATTTAAACCGTCCATTCGGTTTACAGCTTCCGCTTTTTTTTTTTTTTTTTTTTTTTTTTAAATAATTCTGCGCCTGCATAAATAAGAGCCATGAAAAATCTTTTTATTGACAATTTTTTGCATTTAAAATATGCAAATAAAACTAAATACCTTTTGCTGTTTTTTCACATCGGCATTTTAGGAATTTTATTTGTATTTTTCAAACAAAAACATGTTTAAGATTTAAACTATTTTAACTTATATATATATATATTATATATATATATATATATATACACACATACTCTTAATTGACAGTTTAAAGATGTTAAAATTACACGTATATTTATAAAATTACACGTATATTTATGAAACTCCAATCAGCTTACCTATTCGTTGAAACTGTTAAAAGAACATCTAACTTTTTATAAAGGGAACGTACAATTAACTATTACCAAAGACAATAAAAGTGACATCTCAGTTTCTTAACCAGCCAGTTAACTAAGTTAAAACCATTTAACTAGTAAATCCTATTTCTCACTAACTAATCAAACGCAATAGAAGTTACATGTATTTGCTTTAGCTTTTTTTTTTTAAGATTTAAACTAAGTTTTTTATTGTATTAGATTCCATAATTGGCAGTTTAATTAAGTTAAAATTACTTGCAAATGTTTAGGTTTGAAGATTATGCAGACAAACTTTAATGTAATAACGTAATTCCTTATGTTAAAAGTGGTGGCCATTGTACGTGCAGAATGTAAAATTTCCCAATAACAGTAGAAACATTCCTTTTTGAAAACATTACTAGCAAAACTACTAGGCAGTGATAATTTTGTTCGATTGATCCTCAATCACTGCCTTCTAGTATCAGTTTTGAAAGAAAAAAGGTTATGAATTTTTTAAGAATCGGATGGAATAATATATATGGAGATTTTTACTTATGGATATAAGACCATGACGTAATCAGCTGAGCGACTTGTAAGGGGTGAAGTGGAAGAATAACTCCGCCACCAGGATCATCCTAACGTATTATGGGTCGTTAGCATGGCCTGCAAATGCCTCACCCTCGTGTTAGGTAGGGCAATGCATCTGTATGGGTTGCAGTCAGTGAATTTGTGGCCCCGTCAACAAAATGATTTCCTTTATAATTATGTAATTGGAAAGAATGAATTAAAATAAAAATTAGGAAAGGAAATGAATCTGATACATAAATTATTTAAACCTTAACGAAAGTGGTTTATACGAATTTAAGATATGGTGAGGTGTACCTTATGAAAGGAAATAGAATTAAAAAGAAAATACTATGAGCCGTTGTTGTGGATGTTAACCAGACACGTATTATTTTCTTGATCAAGTATGAACATTTTGAAAAGCTGAAAAAGATTTATACTAACATTTTGAAGTTTTACCTACAAGTGAACAAAGTTAAATTCCCATTTAGTCGAAACTAGCCTGGGTGCCCGGATGTTTGAAGGTGTGTTGAGGAAAAAAAAAAAAAAAAAAAAAAAAAGTGGTAGTAGGCAGGCAAGTTTGAACCTGTACCGCAAGAGGAAAATGTCCAAACTGTGAGTGGCGACGGTTTAAATTAAAGCTAGTCAATCGAAAATAGGGGATGACTTTCAAAAATATCGGCGAAAGGAATTAATATTTTTAGCCAATTTTTCGATATTTGTCGTCCGAAGGGCCGAGCTTCAAAAGGATACCGATCTCATGAAAATCCATCACCTGCCGAAAGTTGTAGGCAAAAATACATTTAAACAAACGGGTGAGATTTATATAATAGATGAAGAAAAGAAAATAGGATATAAATTAGAAGAATGCGGTTGCATTGATTTTTTTCGGTCTGATTGAAGTGAATGTTTACTAATGAAATCTTAAGGGTTTATGATATTTTTGTAATGGGCAGAGAACCAATTGTTTGATAATGAAATAATCTTGGATAAAAAGTTGGAATATTTTCCGTTTTCTTTTTTTTTGGGGGGGGGATTACTACACACAAGGGAGTCACACCACTTAAGGCCTTAAGACCATTCAAGGATAAAGATTAATGAATGTAAGGTGGTAGTGTAGTAATCATTAATGGTGTAAGTTAAGTAAAATTTGATTATTTAAGGGGACGGGTCAACAAGAACTTGTTTACATTGAACTTGAAAGTTACGATATTGTAGTCGGCCGAGAATATTTACATTCGGTGAACCAAGTACAAGAGTTAAAATTTCACTTAAAAGACGGTTAGAATCTTTAAGCGATCTGTTAAAATGTATAAGCGCTGGTGAATGTCCGACATCTGGTAGGATGCCCCATCACCAGCTAGAACAAAAAATTGAATATACATTAAACGAACGGTTTAGGTATTCTAGATAGGGTTTCTAGAAAAAGTTTTACGTTGAATATATTAAGTGTTATTGTTCAGGATTTATCATTTTTAAAATAGTTTATCGAATTCATTAAGCAGTTAGCTCCCAAAATGGCTGCAATATTTTATTGCTATGTCCGATTGCTTCGAGTGATGACGAGGCAAATTAATCTGTCTTATTTGATTTCTTTTTAAATATATTGTTTGATTCGTTTCTTACAAAAATCAACTCCCTTAACCCTCGTCTGATTTTGATATTTGCAAAATAAAAGAAATCCGACAAATTAATAACATGGAATAATTTGACCTATCACTGCTTGGAAAAGACATAACTAATCGATAAAGTTTGACAGTAATTTTGGGAGCTGATTGCTTCAATATAACCAGTTCGACAACCTAATCCAGTTTCACTAAAAATTTGGAAGACGTTCGATGTAATAACATTTTCAAAAGAACTTCGGACACATTAATGAAAAGGCCAAAAAGAGACAAGTAATGCTCGATGTAGCTTATAACAATGAATGACCAACAGCACGGGCAAACCAAGTTTTGAAGTTTGCTTTTTTTCTTTTACTACAAGTAGGGCATCAGAGGGGAAGGTGGGAGAAAACGATTAGTTCATTCAGAGATTTTTTTTTACTACAACTACGCGTAGTAGCACTAGCAAATATGAAACGCTTTCATTCTAAAAAGAATGAAGGGGGGGGGACAAGATTTAACTCTTGTAACCTACCTGTCGTTGCCCGGGAAACTTTCTTCCCGACTATGCCGTTTGTTATTTTGGGTTTGTATTACATTGCAGAGTTACGAAAAAGTGGTTAAAAAAATAAAAAAAATAAAATAAAAACCCAGAGTTTTACATCTTTCAAGTCTCGATAATGACTTCAAAATACGAAATAAAAAATGGTTTCTTTTGAAGTGGTCATAGAGTCTTCAAAGACATCGCGGCCATCTTTTGTTCTCCCGTTCCTTTAGTCTCCCAATTTTTCGTCTAAAATTTTAATCACGTGATTACGGTGTACAAAAATAAAATAAACCATTCATTCAAGTGCTGCTTGTTATGGATTTAGTTGAGCGATATTAAATCTTTTTATTGGTACTTATGCACTCATGTTATCGAACTGGCAGGTGTTTTGTATTCTGTACTTTCACCTAACAATTTAATAAACAAAAGATATAGTAAAACTTGTAAATACTATTTAAAATAGCACTATTTAAACACCAATCTATATTTCTTTTGGGGGAGGGGAATGCCACTGGTTATGGAGTTAATACCGGAAATTGCTGAAGCAGTTTACGATATAAAAATCATTATATGGGAGGGGGAATTGACTTGACGAAATAAAGGAATTTTTGAATTCAATGATTTAAATTATAAAAATAATCATTGAATTTATTCAAACGGTCTTTAAATGTAAAATAACGCGGTGCTTATGTGCTTATGTTACCGTGCTATTTTTTTTTTTTTCAGTATTTTAAAGTTACATTCAAGTTTTACCATTTTTATATAGAAAAGTTACAAAATACTCGCCAACCCAGACCCATAGTGATTTTTAATATCGTAATCGTAAGCGGCACTTGATTGAATGGCTTATTTTATTCTCGCAACACCGTAATCGCGTGATTAAAATTTTAGCAGACAAAAAATTGGGAGACAAAAGGACCAGGAGAACTGGTAGAAAAGTAACTTATCTTACTTTTGATAACATTCTCTCTCATATATATATATGTTTATTGTTATATAAACATGCTCACATCCCGCTGCTACAAACAGCCACTTGTTTCAATCAAACAACAGATATCATCAGGCAGCGACTTGACTATTCAAATGTTCAATGAATGTTAAGATTATAACCTGATAAATCTTTTGGGGTTTAACTTTCTAGTATAATCTCATTTGACATCATTTTAGAAGTACTACCATTTTTACTCATCAAATGTTAAATGAAGATTATTCATTGAACATTTGAATAGTCAAGTCGCTGCCTGATGATATCTGTTGTTTGATTGAAACAAGTGGCTGTTTGTAGCAGCGGGATGTGAGCATGTTTATATAACAAACAACAAGTATTATCAGCTGTTTTTATTGAGCACTATCTAACAACCTCGTTGAATTCACCAGTCCATTACTTTTGAATAAAAAAAACCCGAGTATATATATATATATATATATATATATATATATATATATATATATATATATATATAGAGAGAGAGAGAGAGAGAGAGAGAGAGAGAGAGAGAGACAGAGAGAGACAGACAGACAGACAGACAGACAGACAGACAGAGAGAAGAGTTGTAATATAAACCAGTGATTTTTAACATTAAGATTTTGATAATGAATTATTAAGTGAACCAAATTGTTATAAGTACTTTTTAGCATCATGTATTCAACTAATTTTCAATACTTTCACTATTAATCTAGAGTTTCACCGGAGAGTTCCGAAAACTGGCGAATAACAATGTTATCTTCAAGTTCAGCATATCAAAAATCCTTCCCAAG
This sequence comes from Euprymna scolopes, assembly GCF_053919585.1. Classification (NCBI taxonomy): domain Eukaryota; kingdom Metazoa; phylum Mollusca; class Cephalopoda; order Sepiida; family Sepiolidae; genus Euprymna; species Euprymna scolopes. The sequence goes on from NC_136504.1 coordinate 52,740,054, forward strand.
TTCCTTCCTCCCACAACAGTAAGGTTTTCATTTCTTTAAAAAAAAAAAAAAAAAATAAGACTATTGGCAGATGCAGTTTATATTGTAAGGGACAACTTTTAGATTACACCGTCGTGATAAATAAACCTAAATGATGAATTCATTAGTTTCATTTTCTTTTTCACTTTATGGTAGCAAATATTTCTAAATCATGTTAACATGAAACAAGTTATAAATTTTTTAATTGAAAACTTCATTTCTTAGTGTTAATATGAAACAATACAGTCATAAAATTTGCTCTTTAAACTTTTAAATATTAACACGATTGAGATTTTTTTAAAAAATCATTTAATGTTTATTAACACGGATTAAAAATATATTGTTGGTTACCATTACGTGAAAAGAAAAACGAATGAATTAACAATTTAGGCGTCATCACAACTGTATTTACAAGTTGTCCTTTTTCGTTATGTAAGGGACAGAGGCTATCATTACAGCCTAAATTTGCATATCTGCCAAAACATTTTTCTTTGTTTACTTAAAAAAAAAAAAAAAAAAAAAAAAAGTGAAAAATGAAACGGGGGGGGGGCTTTGAAATGGATGTTTTACGGTTTTCACTTTGGGAACGCTGAACTTTAAGATTATATATATATATATATATATATATATATATATATATATATATATATATATATATTTATATATATATATATATATATATATTTATATATATATATATATATATATATATATATAAGAGCAAATAGTTAATAAAAACATGTTAAAACACTTTGAAAAATCTCTATTTCCTATTTGGTTTTATCGAGCGGGGATTACTTTATGAGTATTAATTCTTTAATATTTATAATATCCTTTAGTTTTACCATCTTGGATCATTTTGGTAAATTTAATGAATTTTTATTATATATATATATATATATATATATATATATATATACATACATATATATGTGTGTGTGTGTGTGCGCGCACGTCACACAATGTCTGTCCATCCATCGATACCACGAAACATGATGCTGTGATTTTTACAAAGATTTAATATATTTTGTATTACACATGACATTAGAGGGAGGATAGGTTTGAGTAAAAATGGTAGTACTTCTAAAATGGTGTCAAATGAGATTATACTAGAAAGTTAAACCCAAAAAGATTCATCAGGTTATAATCTTAAAGATTACGTATATCGCTTACACACAATCACCACCAACGCTCGAACCCGCATTTCTCCCCAGTTAATATAAAGGGTTCTCTCAAGGAACTATCATTCTTTGATAGACTTTCAGCCCACAAATCTCCTAGGAAAAAAAAAAAAAAAAAAACGCTGGATCATTTTACCACTCCAGAAGAAGCTCACCTGATGCAATCATCCACCTGTATACAAGCCAGATACACCCTAAGATCGACGTACTATTGTCATTTTCCTGCCTTGACAGAGTACAAAATCGAATTCACGATCTAGTGGAGGATTATCCCTTATCACAACAGTCACTTTCACACACAAAAATGTTGGTAGCCTATCTGACTCCAATCACGATACTCCCCCCCCCCCAAAAAAAAAATCACAACAGGAACTCATTTACTGCCAACCACAGTTAAAACTTGTCTTTCTGTTTATCAAAACCAAACGAAACTGCCATGGAAAAAAGAGGTACAAGTGCTTCCCAAATCTAACGAAGTACCTTTAAGTATTTTTCTGCTCAACCCATTAGTTTTCGATCGTTTTGTAGAAGCGAGTCTAGTCCAACTGACAATCTCATTAAGTGACAACCCCCACCACCGCGTGCCTTGATAAGTGGTGACAGTGTAAACAAAGGTTGACCACCGTGATAACGTATGTTACTAAACGAAGTAGTAAGAAATAGTATTCTGCAGAGAATGTTTATGGCGATATATTTATACTGAATAAGTTTTACGTTCATACAGTTACTTCAATATTAAAAATTAGAATTGCACTAAAACTGATGCACGTGCCCGTTAGAAAAACGGTCTTTATGAAAATTTGGCCAGTATGTTATAAAATAAAAACATTTGACAGATAAACGATTTCTAATCGGTATTATGACTGGAATTATGTTCCTTGAGCGTTGCCGTTGAGCCGAGGCTGTGGTTGAGCACTCAAAATGGTGGACGAGATACGTATAAAAAAAATTATATATATATATATGACTTATCGTCGGAGATCAGTTGTCAATTATAACGTTCTACTGAATTGAACATGTACTTTTGACCATCACAGAAAAATATTGCGACTTAACACGATCAGTGTTTATTCCAGTCATTTTATATATATATATATATATATATATATGGGGTTAAGGGAATTTTTATTTTTAACTCCCCCCACCCCCGGCTCTCTAATCTATTTCATCCGCGTCGTCTTGCTTGAGAGAATCCCAGCTATAAGAAAATGCTTCTTTTTTTTTTTTTTTTAAATCATTTCTTACCTTTCGTAACAATTTATTTTGACTTAAAAAAAAAACTACTCGTTCGCTCCGAATAGAAGTGTCCCATTGGTAATATTCTCTTTTTAGCGTCGGACAAAACGACCAAGTTACTGTAAACTAAACAAAATTTGTATCAAATGCTAAACATTTGACCCGTTGAATTGTCAGATGTTTTTACAACCCATTCATTTACTACAGCATACTCGAAAACCTGTAAAAGTCGTCATAGAGTTGGGAAGAAAGTAAAAATTTACCCCCCTTCCTTTTTTCCTTAGGGAGGAATAAACACCGATCGCGTAAGAGTCGCACTCTGATGGTCACATAGTAAGTGTTCAATTTAGTAGAACGTTATAACTGAAAAGTGATCCCCGATTATAAAAAATCAAATATTTTTCTAACTTTTTTTTTTTTAATCTGAAAGTTAAGTTTGTAATCGACGAGACTAAACGTGGAGAAAAAAAAAAAAAAAAAAAAAAAAAAAAAAAAAAAAAAAAATGGAATTTAGGAGGTGGGTTCAATTTCCTAAACTTCCACCGAAAAGTATTTGGGCTATTCAGACCCCCACCCCCGGAGACCACTTGAGGATAAGGGTTAACGAGTGTATAGTGGTTAAAGGGAACATGTAATCGTTAATATTGTAAGTTCGGTAAATTGGATTAATTAGGGTATGGCTCATCTTCGATACCATTCTCAAAATGTTTCAACTGATCTAACCTGACCTTCGGGTAGTTTTGTGGAACTTCCATACAGATACCAGAATTCAAGATTAAGTTCGGAGTTACATCAGTTGAGACGCGAGAACATTCAAGATGAGAATAGTAGTCCGAATAATTTAAATACATAATCACATTGGTTATTTTCCGATGTAATCTACCTTTTTCAGGTAGATTTCAAACTCTGGGGAAACCTATACAGAATTTTAAACTGAATCCTTTATTTAATCCATCGGTGGTTTATGTTATTCTCTGTGATTATCGGTTGTAGTAAGGGTTTAATCTTCAACGGTCACTAAACTGGAACTGAAAATAAATTAATTGAAGCCTTTATCCACTGCACCATGAGAATCTATGTCTCTAAAAGTGAAATTGTCTGTACATTTCCCTATCAAACTGTCAATTTTCAGTATATAGACTCGAGATTTGACATAAGGGGTATTGACATTTCGGAAAATCCTTTTAATCGATTTCCGGCCAGAAGTTTGCCTGTCAAAGTTCAACGATTTGACCTTTGAAAACTACCAAACTACTTCGCCAATTTTGGATATAAACACTTGAAATTTTAGATGCAAGTTACTTGGAACATAGATAAAACTATGTAGATTTGAGCGCAAAACAAATGTTAAGAGGGTCAAAATTAAAAATTTTACCTCTGTGGTCTACCAGATTACTCAGCTAATTTTTAGTCTAAACATGTGAAATTTTACATAAAGGGTATTCAGACATGCAAGCTTTTCAATCAGTTTTTGAGCGAACATTTGACTGCCAAGAAGTCAAAGTTGAAACAGTCGACCTTTACAGACTACCAAACTCTTCCGCCAATTTTGGGTCTAAGCAATTTTAGATGAAAGTTACCTGGACAGGAGTCAAACTTTATATATGCACATAAATTTATGAACAGTACATAGGGCCCACGCAAAGCCGGGTTGAACTGCTAGTAATTATTAAAAGAATACTTCGATTCTTGTGAGAAATTGATCTCACAAACTCAATACTCCATGGCGGGGGCAAAAATAATTCCAATTACAAAACCATACCTTTAAACTCAACTTTTATTCAGTTATAACATCAAAGGTTATTGGTCCGGGTACAGTCCTTGCAAAACCGCGGGTCAGTTTTGCCTCCCAAATTGGGAGCCAGTAGTTAACTCCTTTTTCTGGAGTGGTAGCATGGTTTTCATTTAAAAAAAAAAAAGTTCATAATTCATGGTGTTCTCGGCAAGAGTTATGGTTCTAATTAAATTAGGCATAAATAGAGTCCCTTGGGACCCTAATTGAATTGAGAAAAGTTCAAACACCAGGTGATATAAACATGAAAGTGTTCAAATGATGCCATCCTCTAATTGGGATATTTTTGGCACAATGTAAAGGTGTCACTGCTTGTAGAGATTTCAAGTCCTTTTTCCAAAATTTAGGGTGATAGAAACATGAAATTGTTGCAGCTCCATTCTCAAAGCTCACTTTTGGCGAGTCTCGCTCTTGCCAGAGGTTTTTGTAGACTGAAAAACAAAATGGATGTTTACAAAAAAAAAAAAAAAAAAGCGCTAAGTAATTATCTTGGCCCCTACAAATTAGCCAATCACAGGCTGCCTACAAGAAATGTGCGTAGGCAGCTTAAGCATGAAAATGGCATTGTAACTGGAATTTCTCACAAACCAAAACATTTAGCGGTCCAGTATTATTTGTTACTTTCTAAGCTAACGACAGATGAATATCAAAACTAAGAATTAACCTACTTGAATGTATTTATGCACACGCAGAGGACCACCAAGTTGAGTTACGCCTGTCAGGTTCCAGTTTTGACCCCCTTAGCAGCTATTTTTATCAGCTAAAACAAAATTCGAATTTGTTCCAGATCCAAATCCCCTATCACATTCCAAGATAAAAAATTGATAGTTTGGTAGAGACCGTTCCGCACAGAGGCGAGGTCACATAACGAAAACTACTTTAATACCAAAGTAGTTTTTCTTGCGCTCTTCCATGAATGCGATCTTCAAAGAAACTTTGTCTATAGTAAAAAAGTTCAAACTGAAAGAGGGGGGGGGGTCAAGAAACATGTCACCAAAAGTTACAAATTAGTCTTACCAACCTGGATAAGTTTTTGTGTTGTAACTTATTTTAGAGCGTTTATTTCGTTTGAAAATAAACGTGACAAGCATTAAAACGATAACAGATGGCGGACATGAGGTTGTCACCGGTGTATCGAGCCTTGCTTAAAACTAAATATACTGGTAGAAATCTAAATATTTAGTAAATATCAACATGACATGAGTGAATTTCTACTAATATTGTACTAGTAGAGGGGCCATTTTTCGATACTCCAAAGCTCACAACCTCATGTCAGCCATTTTGTTATAGTTTTAACGCTCAGCACTAGCGTTTCAAGCTAAATAAACGCTTGAAAATAAGTTAAAATACCAAAAACTTATCCGGGTAGGTAGAGTAATGAATCTTGCATTTAGTGCCATTTGTTTCTGGAGCACTCTTTCGATTTGTCTAAAAATGCCCGAAACAAAGTTATTGCAATCATTACAATAGCTTTCCGACAGGGTTCGTTTTACTATACAGATTCGAAAAGTTGTCAAAATAAAATAAATATAAAATATATATATATATATATAACAAATAAAGGTTACCAAAGGCAAGATATTTTACTTTGGGTTTGTTTTACTGTACACAGATTCGAAAAAGTTTCGAAAACAAATGTTATCAAAGGCAAAATAAGTTACTTTTCTACCCAACTGGATATGTTTTTAGTGTTTATATTTAATGTAACATGTTTATTCAGCTCGAAAAACAGTGTTTACCGACGTAAAATTGGAAAATTCAAAATGGCGGCCGATTTTCTCAGAGACGGTAAGTTTGGGAAAAGGAGTTATAAATAAAAAAAACAGTCAAAATACTGTTAAAAACCCGCCGAATATATGTCAGCCTATGTCACGGTAACATATTGAGCGAGTTTCTAACAGTATTTTGTCTGGTTTTTTATTTATAACTCATTTCCCCAAACTTACCGCCTTAAAGAGAGAGTCGGCTGCCATTTTAAATTTTCCAATACATCGGTAAACACTGTTTTTCGAGCTGAATAAACATGTTACATTAAATATAAACACTAAAAACATATCCAGTTAGGTAGAAAAGTAACTTATCTTGCCTTTGATAACATTTGTGGTAATCGTGAAGAAAGAGAGAGCCTGTTTCCTCCGTTTGACTATAGGTGGCGTTACTGTCTGTCCACCCAGTTACGGAATCACAAAATATATATAATGGCATCCTTGAAATAAAAATGTTTATTTATATCTTAATTTTAAACGTTTTTTTGAAACCATTTAAGTTTTTTTTTTTTTTTTTTTTTTTTCAAACATTTACGTTTTTCAAACATATTTAAGTTTTATTTTTCCAAACATTTACGTTTTGTTTTTTTTGTGTGTGTGTTTTTTTTTTTGCAGGAATAAACTAAATGTTTTTGCCATATTTTTCTTTTAAACATATTTATGGGTACAACCGTTTTCCGCGAGTATTTTTTACGCTCTTATATATATATATATAAAAAAAAAGTTTTTTCTTTTATCTTTTTTTATGGACCCCCACCCTTTTAATTTTTTTGCACTTATTTTACCTTTTATATTGTATTTATATATATATATATATATATATATATATATATATATTATATATTAGAAAAAGGATATTGTAAAACCTGAATCTTACTTGAAGCTATTAAAAAAAAATAGTGCGGTACGGTACTGCGGTACAATAAGTGCATAAGAAAACTTTTCAAAGTACCGATAATCACTTCAAAATAACAAATAAAACAAAATGGTGGTAGAAAACTATCCAATAAATGTTACCGTGACATTTATGGGGTGGGTCTGGAATCACCGTTTTGTTTTATTTAGGTTTCGAACTAGCGAACCTAAATTATGAATTTTCGGCCTGCCTTAGCTAGCCTCTTGACTTGTTTATTAGAGATGGAGACTATATTTTACGGGCGTTTCACGTGTACGATGAAACTGGGGATATATTGGTGTTTTTAAGGTTACATAATAGATACAAACTTGATAGTTCGTAAAGACGCACATGAAGGTTAGATGTTATATCGACTGAACCGTGTGGAAATAACCGACGAGAAGTTCAGATAAAAATTTTATTTTATTTTTTTTTTTTTTTTAAATACTTCGATGAACTTTCCTTGATTTTGGCGTTCGTGTTCATTTTTAGATTTACTCATCTGTTTGGGTTAAACAAACAAAGTTCGTGCGCTATTTTCTTTTTAACAGCAATATTCCATCCATACAGTGGTTCAATTGGATAAGTCCCAAAATGAGAATAGTTGGTAGAATTATACAAAAATTAAGTACAATAATTTTTTTAAAGGTTAATTATAGATCTAAAGTGTTTAAACGAGAACAATTTAAAATAAATTAAAAAATACGGGGGTTGAAGAGGAAAATCAAGTAAAATTGCGCAACATTAAGTGGATATAAAGTCGAGGTCCAATTCGTAATTAAATCAAATACGAAAAATGAGCCCTCATTTTATGACCGATTTATACTTGTTTATTACATATCGCATCTATAATACCAATATTTGAAGTTGAAATAAGCTTAGGCTTCAGAGGGGGGAAATTCAATTCTTATTTTAATCACGTAAATTATTTCAATTGAAAGGGGCCTCGATTTTATATGTGACTAAAATAGGATATTTCGTAATACTATAACGAACAGGAGATATTAAATTATAGAAAATAAATTCATATATATATATATATATATATATATACATATAAATATATATCCTTATTTAGCGTCTGGTTAAGGGTTTTATTTTGAAACGTTCGTGATTAAAACGTAAAATCAAGGCTTAAACGGGAATACATAGAGAAAGTTATAAAGTTGATAAAGGATTTTTCTGATGCTAAAATAAATGGATAAATGATATATCTAAAATCGGTCCACCGTTCTTTTCTGGTAAAAAGAAAGTTCAAACTTACCTCTGCCTTCCCGAACATTGATCGCAATAGTTCCCTGTCCAGGCTTTGTAACAACGACACGTTCCGTTCTCGCAATCTCCTTGGTAGCAATTATCCTCGTTATTATTGCCGCATGTTGTTGAACTACTAGAAGTGACCAGACCAAAAAATAGAAAATGACACAGGAATAGGCACAAGAGATAGTCGAGGCATCGGAATGATAACCTATACTTAGACTTGGTCTGCACTACAAACATCGCGATCTCCGCCATCTTGCTTATTATGATGGCTGGCTGCGCATCGCATTCTGGCCTCCTCATTCCAGCAGTTCGTTTATAATACTACTCGTAAATAACGGAATAATGGAATAATAGAATGCCATGAAATGACAGTATATAAACTCAGAATAATGGAATAACTACGTAAAGAGCGTATTTGGATTAGGAATAATGGAATATTCTAAAATTAGTATATGTAAACGCAGAATAGGAAAATAACGATCTTCTTCTTCTTCTTCTTCTTCTTCTTCTTTGCATATGTCTATATCTATTTCCATGTCTGTCTGTCTGTCTTTCTGTCGGTCTATCTCCATATTTTCAAACTCTATCTCCACCGAAACTAAAAGTCGTAAAGTGGAGGTAGGGGCCTCAAATGATTGGATTTTTTTACGGGTCGTTCTTTTATGAGTCTTTTTAGCCGGTTAAACTTGTTTTTAAAGTGGTCGAAATGGGTCAAAATGAAAAAATTGATAAACATTTTGTACATTCATCTCAATTTATTTTTAATTTTTAATTTTTAATTGGTTTATATCCGTGTCACGTGGGTTCAGTGGAAATGAAGAATACTCCAAAAACACTTTTCAAGAAATCCTTATTCCGTAGAGTTTCAAAGAATGCGATTCTTCTCTTCAGAAGGATATTAGCAGATTATTATTATAGCCGAGCTAAGAATTTGCTGGTTATGGCATTAAATGAAACACCATATATATATATATATATATATATATATATATATATATATATATATATATATATATATATATATATATATATATATATATAAACAAATAAATGGCATAAATATCATAAACAGTGCCGATTCAGGAAAGGTGTGGTTGGAGATTGCGCAACCCTTACCTTACAATTACATGCGCAACTGCCCCTACAGAGGGTATGCTTTGTCTTTCAAGACTGAACGGAGGCATCGAATATCGTAAAACACAATTGCAACTACTCTTCAGATTTTTTCGGATTTATGTAATCATGCCCATATTCTTTTTATTTATTTATTTTAATTTTTAAGTTAATGAGTTATCATTCTTTTAATGAGTCAGGGCGGAAAATATTCAATAATATTTGATATTTATATGATTGTTTCTGCACTATGAAACAGGCGCTGTCAAGAATTGAACATTTTAACATGAAAGAAATAAACGGTAAGATGAACAACAACTTGGAATTTGAAGTATAGACTTTTTGTCATTTATTTGTATATGCTCTGTAGTTATGTTTAACATACATCGAGCTTCATAAATAACAATATTGGTATAAATAAAGGGTGAAATATAATTGAATATGCATATTTTCCCACATATATATATATATATATATATATATACATTATTTTTATTTATATAGACAAATATAACATAGTCGCTACACGAACATGCTAATGTTTCAGACAAGACAGTGTTGCAACTATGTAATATCTGCCTATATAAATAAATATATATTTTACTCTTTTTTATTGAGCACTCTTAATAACCTCGTTTTAATTCACAAGTTTTCCTTCCTAAATACCTTGGTATATATATATATATATATATATATATATATATATATATATATATATATATATATATATATATATGTGTGTGTGTGTGTGTGTGTGTGTGTGTGTGTGTGTGTGTGTGTGTGTGTGTGTGTGGGTGTGTGTGTGTGGGTGAGTTAAAAGAATAATAAGATCGTCCCCGTCTCTACAGTTTACCTACAACCCACAAAGTAAGGTTCCTTTAAGACCTATATTATCTATGATATGTTCCTCCCAACACAAAGTAGCCAAATGGCTTACTAATATTTTAGAACCAGTTTTGGAACAGCATAATTCATTTTGTATTAAAGATTCTTTTTCTTTTGCTAAATTTATGCAGAATTATGCTCAGACTGTCAAATTTATGTGTTCTTTTGATATTGAAAGCCTTTTTACCTGCGTTCCACTCTCAGAGACAATTGATATATGTGCCGATGCCCTTTATTGCAGTCAGTTCCCAACTCCCCCTATTCCTGAGAATATTTTTGTGGAAATTATAGAATTCGCCACCATGTCGGTCAAATTTAATTTTAATAATATTATGTACAGGCAGATAGATGAGGTTTCCATGGGTTCTCCCCTGGGACCGACTCTGGCAAACATTTTCGTAGGTTTCCACAAAAAAAGTCTTTTATCTGGCTTTCAAAAACCAGATATTTATTTTTGTTATGTTGACGACACCTTTTGTCTGTTCAACAATGAAACAGAAGCGGTTGCCTTTTTCGCATCCATTAATAATATTCATCCAGTTCTTAAAGTTACTATAGAGAAGGAAAGTAATTCTTCCCTTCCTTTTCTAGATGTACTGATCTGTAAAACACCTTCCGCTTTCTTGACTTCCATCTACCTTAAACCTACTGGTCTCTACACACGTTGGGACTCTTTTTGCCCCACCAAACAAAAATATAATCTTATCAACACCCTTATCCATAGAGCTTGTATAATATGTTCAGAGACCAAATTTAATGATGAAGTCAAATTTATTACCAAGACTCTTTGCAATAATGGTTTTCCATTGCAAATCGTGAAATCTATTATAAGAAATAAAATTTCTAATTTCAACAAAATTAAACAAGCATCTGTTGATAAATGCCCTATCTACCCCCTACGTCTACCTTGGCTAGGTAATGTTAGTGAAAGATTTGCCAAGTAAATTTCTTCTTTCGTACAACAGTGTTATTTTGCATCAAATACCCGTGTTGTTTTTACTTGTAAACCCATTTTGTCTTCAATTTGTGAAGACGTTCTCCCCCCCCCTAACAATTCCATTATTTATTTATTAAAATGTAGCTGTGGTGTGTGCTATGTCGGGCAAACGTCTCAAAGATTAGATAATAGGGTAAAACAACATCTTCCATCCAAAATTCGAAATGGAAACTACCTACCTTCAGACATTTTGAGCAATACCCATGGATCATCTATAGGAGAGCACCTTATAAATAATCGTATTTGCGCTTCGAATTTTATTGCCGCCTATTTTTCCATCCTTAGCAAGTCGCACTCTCTTTACCATCTCAAAATTCTAGAAGCTATACATATTAAGACTCTGAAACCTTCTCTTTGCAGACAAAAAAAGAATCTCTTAGGGCTTAATCTAGTTTCTATTGAATAATTAATCCCCCACCCTCTTTTTTCCCTGCTTTTTCATCTCCAATTCATTGTTCCCCTTTTCTTTTTAAAACGTAATTAGGCTCAATTTTAGCTCTTTTGAGCGAGCTTCAAAACCGGTCAGCTGACGTATTCATTTTTATTTTTTAATTTCACAATCTAAAATAAGGAATGTTTTCGAACAGGTTTAAATTTGGTCTTTACATAGCCATAATAAAATTTTGTACCCCGCAAAAAATATTTAAATATATATATATATATATAAAATTTGTCTTTGCATAAGCAGTAATTTGTTGCTACACAGTTATGAGCATGTTTCAGTCTTCTAGTATTTAGTAACTACAGTCCTCTTCAGGCAACAATGCTTATTTTCGTAAGCCCGCTTTCGAAAATAAGCGTTGTTGCCTGATAGGTCTCTAGTTACTAAATACTAGAAGACCGAAACATGCTCATGACTGTGTAGCAATAAATTACGGCTTATGTAAAGACAAATTTAAAATGTAACTTGCTCTACTTCTGTATTGAGCACTCTTGTATAAACCTTGTTATATTTCACTGGGTACCCTATCTTTGAAAAATAGCAACCTCAAATTATCTCTCTCTCTCTCTCTCTCTCTATATATATATATATATATATATATATATATATATATATGTATGTATATATGTATGTATGTATATATCCCTATCTCTACTATTATATAAAAGTCACTTTGTGTGTGTGTGTGTGTGTGTGTGTGTGTGTGTGTGTGTGTGTGTGTGTGTGTGTGTGTGTGTGTGTGTGTGTGTGTTTGAAAGAGAGTTTCTTCTACAGATTCTGAAATGGCTGAACCTATCTTTTGCAAATTTCACACAAATCTAATTTATATATCTGGCAGTGTTCTTTTTTAGAGAAATTTATCCAATAAATATCGAAAATCCAAAAACTTCGATCTTAAAATAGCTTTTCTCTCTTATAGACAAAAAAGAATAATTTTTGCAGGGGAATGTTTCATTTTACACCGGCCAAAGAAGATAATAAAATCTTAGCAAAATATTTCTTCTTAAAAAAACAGATCTATTATAATTTGGAGATATAGCTTAGTAGTAGAGCATTCAACTACAGATCGAATGATCCCTTGTTCAAGCCCAGGTGTAACTCACCATTTTATTTTAATTTTTTCTAATTAATGAGTTCAATTTACGATAAAAGAAGAAGTACCATTTAAAATTACCACAAATTATTTCTTCGTTTGCATATTTTAAAATTACCCATTAATCAGAAATGACTTTTCCAGAGCATTTATCATCAAGCCCAAATATCAGTTGACGTGATATTTTAAACAAACACAGATGGAATTTGTTGAACGACAGTATCATCATTATTTTTTAATCTTTAATTTTTTGCAAATTATTCTACCGAGCAAATTATTTTACGTAATATATAATAATCAATAGTGGATTGATTATTATAATAATACATACGCAACCTGCATCAGTTAAAATATCATGTTTAAACGTATTGTAAGACCAGACAACGCCAGGCTAACAGCTAGTATATATATATATATATATATATATATATATATATATATATATATATATATATATATATATATATATATGCGCCTGTCTAAAAAGTCACTGAAGGGTTTTCAACTTAAATAGATTCTTTATTTTTGATGCTATCTTTCTGTAATTTTAACACAATCTAACTAAAACATTGGGAAACTTTTAAGAAAATGCAAAATTCAAACAATCTTTATTTATGAAACATAATGTCTTTTAAAAGTTGGCCATTTTCAGCTTCGCATATTTGTGCTCTTTTCAAAACATTATTCATGACAGATTACAGAATCTCTGGATTGCGATTTAACTCCCTTATTTCGTTCCTGATGTTTTCCTTCAATTCTTGCAGGGTTTGAGACTTGTTAACATAGACTCTTTCTTTAAGATATCCCCACGAAAAAAAGTCAGTGTAGACAAGTCTGGGAATGTGGTGGCCATTTGACATTGCCATAGCAAGAAATAATGTTGTCGCCAAAGAATTGCCTGAAAAGCTCCATGGTGTCTCTCGCCGTATGTGCCGTTGTTCAATGCTTATCCAGAATTAATTTTCAAAATATCAGAAATAGAGAAAAAACTAATCATTAATGGTAAAATGACAAAGATTTTCAACCCGTCAGTGACTTTTTGACACCCTGTACGTATACACATATATATATATATATATATATATATATATATATATATATATATATACACACACACACATACTTACATATTTATTCATATATATGTATACATAAATACGGCATAATCACATTGGCACACCAGTTCTTGCCAGATCACCAAAGTTAAGCAATGTTGAGCATGGCTAGTATCAGATGGGTGACCATTTGGGAATTCTAGGCGCTGTATGTACTCTCCGCTCATCTCGGCATTGTTTCCAGTCGTCCTGTACCTCAACTTGCCACTGGTATTCAACAATGTTGACTTGGGAAAGGTGTGGTTGGAGACTGCGCAACTCTTGCCACACAATTTTCATGCGCAGGTACCCTTACAGTGGGTATCCATAGTCTGTCAGGACTGAAGGAAACCACATATGTATACATATACTGTATATATATATATATATATATATATATATATATATATATATATATATATTAGTAATAATGGGACGATTCCAATATGTTTCGAATTCCAATACAATTACCGACTCCGGTTCTTAATAAGTATCTATATATTTAACTATAGCATTGTTATTTTTCCCAATTACCATAAAAACACATGTTAAATGTGCAAATATTTTCTTAAATGTAAAAATAAACACTAGTGTAGGAGTAATCTATAGATGTTAGTTATACTGCTTGTAAAAAAAAAAAAATCGAATGAAAAAGACAATTAAAAGAATCATGTTTGGCATCAGAAAATATGCCAATATTTTTTTTTCAAAGTCAATATGGCATCACGGACTCTATTGCCAGTGGAAAAGAATTATTCTCAGATCGAGAAAGCGGCCCTAGGAATTATATTTGCAGTTTCAAAATTCCACCGGTTCTTGTACTGAAGACATTTTTTTCTACAAACCGACCATAAGCCATTGATATCCATTTTTGGAGCAAAAAAAAGGACTTCCAACATTCACTGCGAACCGACTATTAAGATGGGGAACTATTCTGCTGAACTATAATTTTACAATTCAATTTCTCCCCTCAAAACAACTAGCCCCTGCAGACGGTCTATCGAGACTGATTCCTGCCAAAATGGAGATTCAGTAATCACGGCACTACGTATTAATAGTGATGTAAAAACCATGATAAACAATATTATCCTCAAACTGCCGGTCACACTTCAGGAAATTAAGTCAGAATCCCTAAATGACAATTTCATTCAAACCATGAAGCAGAAATTAGCACTGGGTGACACCAGTTCAGACATTTTTTCTGGTTGCGACGAAATACTTTTATACGGTGAAAGGGTTGTCATCCCCCAAACTCTTCAAAAAAGAATTCTCAGAGATTTTCACATGCGGCATCCAGGACTAAACAATGAAAAGCCTAATGAGAAGTTTGGTTTATTGGCCAGCTATGGACCAAGATATTACCGACATGGTGAACAGATGCAAAGGCTGTGCTTTGGCTGCAAAAGCACCACCGATAACATAAACCTTGGCCTAAGACTGACCAACCATAGTCGAGGATCCACATCGATTATGCGGGACCTGTGGAGGATTTTTACTACCTGATAGTAGTTGACTCTTACTCTAAATGGCCAGAGGTACTAAGATGCAAAAAACCGACCATGGCAAAAACGACAAATTTTTTATTGGAATTGTTTGGGGTTGTAGACTGTTTGGTTAGCGACAACACTACACAATTCACCGCGACATAGTTCTGAGAATTCTGCGAGACATATCAAGTCAAGCATATTATGACACCCCAGTACCATGCCAGAAGCAACGGCCAGGCCGAACGCTTCATCAATACGCTTAAAAGGGCATTAAAAAAGGCATCCGGTACACCGACAGAAAAGGCCCTTCAGCAATTTCTGCAGGTTTACAGAATCACGAGAAATCTGAACAAACCAGATGCGGGATCCCTAGCAGAAATTATGTCTGGACGGAAAATAAAATCCGTATTTGATAAACTGCTACCCAAACACATAGTACACAACAGAATCTCTACAATGCCAACGAAACATTTTAACAGTGGAGATAACATGTAGTTTAGACATTTTAGAAATAACGTTTCTTTTTGGGAACAGGGCACGATCTTACGAAGAATCGTCCATGTTACATACATCATTCAGGGCCCAAAGTTCCAACATAAGAAGCACCTGAACCAAATCAGGAAACGCTTCTACGAAGATCAAGAAGAACCACCGCAGGACGGCAGTGAGGCGATTGAAACTGTGTATGACTGTTTTGACATAGACCCTCCAAAAAGGAATGTCAGAACCGAAACGCTCCAGCAGAAAGAGGAAGCGCACAGACCCCTTGGTGGTCTGCCCCAAAAGGAAGAAATACTGATTTTCACAACTGCAGAAATCAGCTTGGGAGGGGAGGGGGTGTTGTGGGGAATGGACTGTTCTATCCATTATATAAACCATAGACCTTTTGATCCCAGGTGTGGATTAAACACCAGAGCGACCCTTGCCTGCTCGGTGACGTTTACTACTCTTTTCAGTTGTAACCTTTTTACATTGCTGTTCCAGTAATACATTGTTTAAACTCTATTCCGTTGTTCTGTTTTCTTTGTGGCTTATTGCAAGCCATAACACAAACTCAAGAATCATTTTTTAAAAATTGATTTTGTAGGAAGATAGCTATCAATGAGAAACATTGAAAAAGAAACCGACTTTACTTTATATATTTATATATTTACCGTACTCCTACGTTCATCTTCCATTTATTGTTGTCGTACTCATCATACCTTTAACTAGTGTTGGAACAATTAATTGGAATCAGAATCGGAAATTGGAAAAATTGGAACTTTTGGAGGTATTGGAATCAATATCGGAATCAGAAGATTTTGTACCTATTTTCCAATGGCAAAAAAAAAAAAATTTGATTTTTTATTTGATTTTGTTCAAAACAAAATCTTCCAATGCTGGCAGTAATAATAAAATAATAAATATTTATTGATTTTAAATGACAAATAATGCTAAGCTCGATAGATTATTCCCTACAAGTGCATTTTTTACGTTTGAAAAAAAATATATGCACATTTTACATGGGATTTTTTTTTACGGTAATCAAAAAAAATAACAACTGTATAATTAAATATTTAGAGATTTATAAAGAATCGGAATCAGAATTGGTAATTGTATCGGAATCAGGAATTTAGTATGGAATCAGTAGTTGTATCGGAATTGGGAAAATAATCGTCCCATCACTACCTTTAACTTTAATTATTTTTTACTTGCTAAAGGACAGATGTGATGATTGTTTTAGCTTTAATTAATTACAGAGAATTTCATTTTAAATCAATAAATCTCAGCCTCAATAAATACGTCTTACACCTTAACTTCAAAATTTATGATAAACGTTACTGTTTTATTAACAATCAGGTAACAATTATATTGTGGTGATTGAATCGCGAAGTGATTCTTACAAACGCTAAAATGCAAATGGCTATGATTGCTTACACTCTTTCCTCCTGCATTCCGTTGGAACTCGCTTTCTTCTTCACTTTCCAAAGCAAGGAAGTTTTAACATGAACGTGTGAACTCAAAAATATTTTCAACCAATGGAAATATTTCCAAACCCCAAAATGTAACACTTACATGTGAAAGTAATGTCAGTACGACATTGGAAATTCCTATTTAAAGAGACAAACAGCCAAAACTAGTGAGACTTAACCAGCAGCACCTAATCGAAGGAACCCAAAGGCCTACTTAATATCTCACCCTGGCCTTGAGCTTGGATGGCAAAGCAAAAGAACCCAGTGACTCACATCTCAGCTTCATCTCATGTACATATATATGTGCATTATAAGAACAAATGTAAAGCATACATATATACAATGCCATACTGCCAAAAATCTCAAATATGCACATATCGATACAATGAACAATTTGACTTGTAACTTCTAATCACTCAAGCTCATTGTTTAAACACGTCGTGTTGAACAATTAACATTTTCATTACTGAAAAATAACATTTATATTCTTTTACTTGTATAAAAATGTTTTGTTACCAAATTTCGTTTTTCTCGATTTTTCTTTTACAAAGCTTTATGTTTTAGGTAGCATTTGTTACCTGGTGACTTTTCTATTATTTGAACGTTTGATTTTATTTCATTTTATTATGCATGCCTGTTTATAAATCCATTCATTTTCTTCCTTCATTGAAACGATGACTTTTTACCACAATTCATATTAAATGTTGGTGTGATTCTTGACCATAGACAAAGACGCTCCAAAGCCACGAACCACACCACCATGTCTAACTAGGAATGTGCCAAATAGTTGTGTTCTTATACATGATTGTGTTTGAAAGATAAAAGACCAAAATTCATCTCTAAAAGAAGAAAAAAAAAGTATATATTTACGTGTTAAAAACAAATATGGTGACAAATGTTGGAAAAATATTTACGTGTTAAAAAAAATACAGTGAAAAATGCTGTCACAGCGATTGAACTGAAATTTATCGCTTGAATAAATCAATTTTTAAAGTCTCCGAGAAGATAATTATCAGTTTTCTGGAACTATTTCAAAGGAAATTAAAGTATTAAGATATTTAATTTAAAACAAAATGTACTTATTTTTTGCTAAAAATTGCATAATTATAAAAAAAAATGAGTTATGTTTGAAAAATGTTTGCATTCAAATTCCTTTTTTTTTCTTTTTTCTTTCAAAAAATCGTTTCAAAATTTATTAATAAAATTATTAGAATTTCATGTGCATTTTGACAAACTTCAAGAATTAAATGAAGTTTCCCCCCCCCATGCCCCCCCCCCTCTTTGTTCCACAGCTGGCACAACGTGAGCATCTGAACACCTGGGTGACAATAATTAAGTACAACCTGGAATATGGAGTGGTTAGCTATTCCCTACAACCTGGCCCAGGATCGACAAAACTTTAATGTGATGGTTCAAGATGCAGTTTGTGCTCAGGAGGAAGTCATCCCAATCCAACCAGGATGATAGTCGCTACAAGTCAAGTTCCTAGTCGCATGTTTCTCCCAGTTATGGGAAATGACGAAATGTTTTTGCTGTTCATGCAGGTAGGTGTCGACATCCTCCTATATACAGCGCCTGATATTCCCAAATGGTCACCCATCTGGTACTGACCAGAGTCAACATTGCTTAACTTCTGTGGACTAATGAGAACCGGTGTGTCACTGTGATTATGCCATATTCATATATCTTACTTGTCTTTCTCTACTCTATCTTTATGTAACAGCAGCAACACTTTGCGGGTTGATATTTTGAATATCGTTAGTTTGTAAACTCCATGCTGATCGGTGCTAACAGTCAACTTCTCTTCTGGCTTGCCCAATTAGACGCCATCTCTCTGGCAAGCTGAGCACGTGACGAAGTTCATAAAAAAGGTTAAACCAAAGCAACTCTCTCTCTCTCTCTCTCTCTCTCTCTCTCTCCTCTCTCTCCCTCTCTCTCTCTGTCTCTCTCTCTATCTATCTATCTCTTTTTCTCTTTCTCTTTTTCTCTCTTTCTCTTTTTCTCTCTCTTTCTCTAGCTCTTGGTAGGGACAACACATTTCTCTCTTGAGGCACAACAGGATCCGCCCAAGCCTTTGACGTTGACGAAGAAGCTATAAAGTCCATCATAGCCACTGCGAAACCATAACTTAAATACACCTACATGAACTCTTGGTACTCATGCACTTATGTTACCGTGCTGAAATAATAACGTTAATATTTAGAAAGCCATTCTTAACATGGAGAGGGGGGGATTTTATGTTACCGTGCTAAAATGATAATGTTATTATATAGAGCCATTCTTAACATGGGAAGGGCCGGAAGGGGAATGTGTTTTGTAATTATTCTGTACTTTCCCCTAACAATTTAATAAAAAAAAAAATATCGTAAAACTTGAATTTAACTTGGAAATACTATTAGAAAAAAAATAAATAAATAATGCGATTATATAAGTGCGTAAGCACTGAACTTTTTTTCTCTCCCCCACAGGACCACCTAGCTTTTCATCTCGGTCCATATACATTGACTCATTCCGCTACTAACCTTCTTCTCCTTTTATACTTACGAAAATAATCAATAAAGTTGTTTTTAAATGTTAGAATAAACGTTCGTAATGACTTTTTCTACAGTTATTTCCAACGGAAGGTACTCGACTGATATATAATTCATGATTCTAGCATATAATAATGGGGCTACTGTGTTAGTTTTCATTGAATAAACTTCAACAATGGTCCCCAGTCTTTTATTATAGTTTGATAATATGTTTTCTAAGCTTGCTAGAAAAATGGCTGGATCATTCTATCACTCTAGAAAGTACCTAACTCCTGTTAGAAGAGTCAGATACGTGCTAATATGGAGTACAGCTGTCACATCTGGAAAAGTGCCGCAGATAGCGCTCTTACCTTAACAGAGTTTAGAATCAACTTCGAAATCTAGTGGATACTGATCTCTTCTCTTCCTTGCAGCCCCTTATTTACGGAGGATACATTGCTAGACTTTCTCTATTCATCTTGAAATGAGAACAGTAGTCTGATGAATAACAATACAAATAACCAATCCCCATCTCAAAAATTGAGAAACGTTTCTCTACTCTATAAATAATTATTTCCAGTAGAAGGTACTCAACCGATCTTCAATTTATGGTTCTTCCTTGTAAAACTTCATAAAAAAAAACTTGTCGTCCTGCTGCTTGTTTTCCTCCCACGTATAGCCTTAGTCTTTTCAAGACTAAAGTAAATAGGCATCTCCTGATTTTCTTTTGTTACTTTTAACTCCTTGCATCGAGTGCAGTGACTTTCATAAAAACATTTTTTTTTAATTTAAATTGGTAAAACTTGCGGAGAATACTCTGTTTTACGGTTGTTGTAAAAATGGAACGGAAATTTTAATTTTGTTCCTTTTTAAATTCGGCTTTCGGAATAACCCCCCCCCCCCCCTCCCCAAACTTTCCAATGTTAAGAACGGCTTTTCAGGTTGGGAGTGTTTATTTCAAAAGCCGTTCTTAACATGGGGAGGTTGGGGTGTTTATAATATGCTGGGGCACATCGTAAAAATTTACTCATTTTCTTTTACAACAACCGTAAAACAGAGCATTCTCCGCAAGTTTTACCAAATTTTTTTTTTTTTTAATTGATGGAAACAGAATTCAATCATAAAAAAAAGGCTGAAAGGATAACGAATAGGTAGATATGAAATATTAATGGGCTTTAAGTGACAGGCTCGATGTACTTTTTAATAATAATAATAATAATAATAATAATAATAATAATAATAATGTAGATCTGAAATATTAATGGGTTGTTAAGTGATATGATCGATGCACTAAAGGGGGAAGGTATGGTCAATGATAACTTTTCTAATAGTGAAATAATAATGACGAAATGATGATGATGATGATGATGATGATGATGAAATGTATACAGTCGCATAAATTATGTTTTAAACTGAGACAGCAACTCTATAACTTCCAAATTAACCCAGGGTGTGACAATGGCTAAGTGGTTAATAACACGGACCGAAAACCTGGGTATGCCCGGTTTGAACCCAGTCTGTTCTGCAGAAACACTTTCATCAATCCTACATTTAATCTTGTGTCTAACCTCCCGGAAAAGGGGTAAATAAAATCCTAGATTAACCCAAATGTGAACAGATTTGAGGAGAAAATTGTAAATCTATTAGCACCCATGTTTTTTTTTAGAACCAGAAAGATAATTCAGCAACATCGGTGGTTTTCAGAAAGATCTATTGTTAGTCATGAAGATGGTCTCTTAAATACTACGCCTGCTGTCTGATGTATATTGGCAACATTGGTGTCTTAGTTTCCAATTAGGAACCGTTTCGTCAATTATTCAATCATATTTTCTTTTTTTATAAGTAAACAGGTAAATGTAAAATTTTCTGACCTGATAATTTTAGTAGAAAGGCGTCAGGCGATATGAAATAGCTTAAAAATTGCATTTCTTTTTTTTTCTTCTTTTTTTTTAATATCATGACATGCTGAATGTATTGGCATTAAAATCAATTTAGTATTACATATGAAATAGGAAACAAAAATATTTTAAAAATTAATAATTATGCTAGTATATCAGTTTACTTTTAATATGACGGCCTGTTAACTTGGGAATAGTAGTGGATACAAAAACTGGAATGGGAAATAGGTCAAACGAAAAGAAGTAAAGTCTTTTAGCAAGTTATGTTATGTGAAACAAAAATTTTTTATAGATTACTAGCAGTTCAGCCCGACTTTGCTCAGGCCCTATGTACTGTTCATAACTTTATGTGCATATATATATATATATATATATATATATATATATATATATATATATATATATATATATATATATATTAAAAAGTTTGACTTATGTCCAGGTAACCTACATCTAAAATTTCAAGTGTTTAAACCCAAAATTAGTGGAAGAGTTTGGTAGAGCCTGAAAAAGTCAACTCTTTCAACTTTGATTTCTTTGCAGCCAAATTTTCGCCCAAAAACTGATTAAAAAGCTTGCTGCATGTCTGAATACCCTTTATACAAAATTTCAAATGTTCCGACCAAAAATTGGCTAAGTAATTTGGTAGAGACTGCAAAGGTAAAATCTTTGGAACTTTGATCCATTGGCAACCAAATTTTCGGCCAAAAACCGATTAAAAAGCTTGCCCTATCTGAATACACTTTATGTAAAATTTCAAATGTTTAAACCAAAAATTGGCTGAGTAATTTGGTAGAGACCACAGAGGTCAGATTTTTTAAAACTTTGACCCCAAGTTCGACCCTTTAACATTTATTGTTTTGGGCTTAAATCAAATTAAAAAGTTTGATCCATGTCCAAGTAACATGCGTCTAAAATTTCAAGTGTTTAGACCCAAAATTGGCAGAGGAGTTTGGTAGAGTTTTCAAAGGTCAAATCGTTGAACTTTGACCCCTTGACAGCCAAATTTCTGTTCCAAAACCGATTAAATAGATTTCCCAAAACTCAATACCCCTTATGTCAAATCTCGAGTCTCTAGACCGAAAATTGACAGAGTTGTTTGGTAGGAAGATGTACACACACACACACACACACACACACACACACACATACACACACACACACACACACACACACACACACACACACACACACACACAAACAAACAAACACATAAACACACACACAATTTCACTTGTATAGATGTATAGATAGATATAGCGGCCTGTTAACTTGGGGACGGTAGTCGATATAAAAACTGGAATGGGAAATAGGTCAAACGAAAAGAAGTAAAGTCTTTTAGCAAGTTATGTTGTTATGTAAAACAAATATTTTTATAGATTATATTATAGAAATAACGATGTGTGTTTTTTCTTCAAAATAAATAATTTATTTATCTTAAAGAATAAACAAGCTTTCAACTTTAAAAAATTTTCAGCAGGTTCTGACATGCTTGTTGTTGTTGTTGTTGTTGTTGTTGTTGCTAATCATCTTTCCTGTTATATGAGGTTCCTTCAATAAGTTTCCAGACATTTTTGTTTGTACAAGCATTTGGACTCTTGAAAATTCAGTATATTATTGCTGTACATCTTAAAAGATGACTGACCGATTTTCATGATTTCAGGTTCAAATGAACGGCAACAGCAGGAATTGTAATACATCCTACTAAAAGCTGATTGTCACAACTAGTGAATTTCAAAATGCAATCTGGACATAAGGACACTTTAGAAGAACGATATGCAATAAAATTCTGTTTTAAACTTGGAAAAAATGCAACAAAAACCTATGGAATGCTTTCGACTGCTTTTGGACCATCTTGCATGAATCGAGCATCAGCTTTTGAGTGATTCAAGGAAGGCAGGGAGTTTGTGAGGGATGATGAGAGATGTGGGAGGAGTAAGGAAGTTAGAACACCAGAGTTGATTGACCAAATAAAGAATTTCTCATGTGTCTATAGAAACAATAAGTGCACGGTTTGATGTCAGTGTGGGAACTGTACACACAATTATTCGTGAGGGACTGAAGATGCAAAAGATTTGTGTGAAGTTTGTTGCAAGCATCCTTGTCACAGACTAGTCAACCAAGATGGTCATCAAGAGAGTTTCTCACCCTCCCTATAGTCTAGACCTTGCTCTTTAGTACTACTGGTTATTCCCTAAGATCAAGGCAAACCTTAGAGGCTGGCGTTATGAGATAATTGAGGAGATGAAAGAGGCTGTGACGATGGTCATTGACATGCTTACACAAGAGAACTTCCATGGGGCCTTGCAGAAGTTGTTGGAATGGTAAAACAAGTTCATTGCAGCCAGAAAAGATTACTTTGAAGAGGACTGGAGTTTTATGTGTGTATTATCAATAAATGTGCCATACGAAAAAAAAGTCTGGAAACTTATTGAAGGCACCCCGTAGATATAAGATCCCTTGTACATAGTAGTCCAATATTTTTTTTTATTGACCCATACCACACAGCCACGTGTGGCGCAAGACATTTAAATCAACTATGACTAACATCTCCATGGACTACAATCTGCAAGGGCTGAACTGCTAGATGAAGTATAATTGGAGAAATAATAGTATCAGAAAAAAAAGAACCCAGAAGATTATTTAGTTGCCCCCCCCCAAAAAAAAAATCTGCTGTTTCTTAATCAGTCAGTATTTTTCAGCTCATAATCTTCTACATAGACTCTTTGATAAAAATACTATTAAACTTTGCGATGGTTGTACAAATTACCTGGAAAAATAATTAAATCATAATATCCTTGTAGGGGATGTCCTTTTCTCTTCCCTGCAACCTCTTTCTCAAAGAAGAGATATTGCGAGTTTGTCTCTCTTTATCGTTATTTTCATGGCAAGTGCTCGACTGAGTTCCAATCTATGGTTCCACCAGGCCAAATGTTCACAAGAAACACTCGTCTAGCTGAAAACACTATAAATAATTTCCCCCACTCTTTATCTGTGCCTAAACCTAAACATAGATTCCATGAACAAAGATTCTTTCTTAGAACTTCACGCATGTTGAACTGTTTTCCGTTTGGCTGATTTCCATCTGACTACAATATGGTTGTCTTCAAGTCCAACGTAAGCAAGTTCTTGGTGAGAGCTGTTCCACTTAAGTTAACAAATTTACCGAATTTCCATTTACTAACAATTACTATATTGTCCAATTGACTACTGTACACTCTTTAACCCTTATCCTCAAGTGGCCTCTTGGCCTTGATAAGTGGTGATGCCTGTGTAAAAAAAAAAAAAGATATCTCTGACAGGAGAGATGATTAACAGTAAATTTTAAAAATATGTCAGAACCCGTTGAAGACTTTTTTAAATGTTGAAAGCTTGTTTATTCGTTAAGATAAATAGATTATTTATTTGGAGGGAGAAAAAGAAAAAAAGAAGCATCGTTATTTGGCTTTCTAATTTCTATAATACTAGCCTGGGTGCCCGGCGTTGCCTAGGTGTTTGGAAGTGTGTGTTGATCAAAAAAAAAAAAGTGCTAGTAGGCAAGCAGGCTCGAACCCGTACCGTGAAGGAAGAAAAGAATGTGAAAAAAAAAAACGTGATGGCTTTGCTGTTGCGTACATCGCCAAACCAGAAGTGGCGAAGGTTTAAATTAAAGTTAGTCAATCGAAAAGAGGGGATGACTTTCGAAAATATTGGCGAAAAAAAAGCGACCCCTCCTTGTAGAAAAGTGCCTATTTGAGGGTGAAGGAATTAATGTTTTTAGCAAATTTTCGATATTTGTCGTCCGAAGGGTCGAGCTTCAAAACGATACCGACTTCATGAAAATCCGTCGCCTCTGTCGAAAGTTTTAGGCAGACGTACATACATACATAGATTTAAATAGACAGATGAGATTTGTATTATAGATAATCCAAATACAAAACGATATTTTCAAAATGCCAATATTTTCTTCTTATTTTTTTATATATTTTCATTGTTTTATTTAAAATTGGTTTTAATATTGCGAGTAAAAACAAGATTTATGTTGTGAAGAAAACATTTTATTTTAATTATTTTAAATAAAGCATTTTTATATATATTTTAATTATTTTAAATAAAACATTTTTATATATTTTTTAATTATTTAAAAAAAAACATTTTTATATATTTTTTAATTATTTTAAATAAAACATTTTTATATATTTTTTAATTATTTTAAATAAAGCATTTTATATAACGTTCTAAATGACTTCTTTTTAATTAACCTATTTTTTTATTCTGCCAAGTTGTCTAAATTAAAATCGGTTGCTTCTTTTTATTCTTGACATAAGAATCCCAGGTTGCTTGACCGACGTGCCTAAATATCTGAAAGCTGCTGGGTCCTTCAGCCTCACTTTGTTTCTTACTTTGACCAGGAACTTTTTTAAGGGAGGGACTTTCCTCTCCTCTCACCGTTTTCTCTGCTTAAGCAAAAGCACTGTTGCCTATCCGTCCGAGTTCGGTCTTCTATTCTTCTCAAATTTTGGGAATTCTCGCAGTTAGTCTCGCCCTCTTTCCCATAAAACCAAGCACACCTACTGTTTCTTCTTCTTCTTCTTCTTCTTCTTCTTCTTCTTCTTCTTCTTCTTCTTTGTAGAATAATCAAAAGAACTGTAGTAGTCAATAACACACAACAACAATAATAATAATAATAATAGCAGCAACACTTACCAAGGGTCCAGCTTATGCACAAGACGATATTTATTTGCATAAATATATATACAAAATGTGGCACAAGGCCAAAAATAGGGGGGGGTTAATGTGGACCTATCTAACATAAAGTTAACTTAACTAGACTCTTTCACCAGAATACCAGAATCACTCTATGGGAATCCTAATTATAACCCGAAAAATGATATATACATGATGGGGGGGGGGGCTAAAAATTTTATATACAAAAAAGAATGAAATATTTACAATGAAAAAATAGTAGTTAGTAAAAGAGCCCCCCACTACTAATTGTGGCAGATAGAAAGCTTTGTCAGTCGAAAAGACGCAGGTCCACACGAAAACTGACATTATTGAATAAACACCACAAAAACGACCTGCATCACTGACAAAGCACTGACTAATTGGGGTCGGGAATGGGGATTATCGAACCTAAGGTGGGGGGGAAAAAAGGGGGGGGGACAAGGGCAAACTAAAAGAGGGACTGGGACGATGAACACATACATACTCTAGCTAAGCTAAAAAATCAAACAATAAAGACTAACTAACCTATACTAAACTAATCGGTCCGATACTGATGTCTTGTTAGTTCAGGACACCCAAAATCCTTTTTGACCTAAATCAAATCAGAAACGAATTCAAGGCCAGCTCCAGTCACTCTACACAGTCGCGAAGCTTTCACTCACCTTTCGTTGAAATTCACAGGAGTGAGTTTCACCTTCTCCAGCTTAATTCGCATTTTCAACCGATGCTTGAACATGAGAACAAGCTGGGGAGCAGTGAAGGTCTCATCTCCGTAAACCTCCTTCTGTCGTGTCGACCAAATCACGCCTCTCATAACAGCTAGCAAACACAGAAAAACATAACGTTCCTCTTTCTTCATACTCAGCGCCCAATTGCAGCATGGGGAAACCGCATCCAGTACAAAAAAACGCCCGTTTAGTATGCGAACCGTAAAGCTCTCAACTAACTCACATAACGGTCGAACGATAGCGCAGTGGAAGAAAGTATGGCTTAGGTCTTCCTCCCAATCTCCGCATCGGACACAACTAGGTGTCATTGTAAAACCCGCTATGAAAAGTTTTTTGTGAACCCAGAGGGCATCTCGAATTACCAGCCAGGTGAGCGATGCCTCGTAGTTATCGAAACAGCTCATCCCGGGCGCCCAAGGCCATATCGAGCGACACTCCTCATTCGTGAAACCGAACTCCTCAATCTTTTCGTCTCGGACAGATCCCCTCACTAAAACCCTATATAGCGCTTTGCGAGACAACAGCCGGGTGTCAGAGAGGCTTTCATTCACCTATTGAAGGAACCTCCTGTCGACACTCGTAATAGAAATGGCATTTGTTTCAGGGCCTCCTGCGTGCCTCCCCCTCAGCCGAATGCACACTCTCCAAAGCCGGAAAGGCTTTCTTAGTGTCTTCCATCCAGAAGACACCGTTCCCTAAGTCAGGTGTACACATTCGGTCCAGGTATATCAGCCTTAGAGTGTGCCTACGTATTTTGATATTAGGCATACCCAGACCGCCTTCAGACGGATGCAGGCAACAGATCTCCCGAGCAACCATGGCTTGCTTTCCGCGCCATAAGAACGCGAAAAGAGCACACACTAGTTCAAGTAGTGAGGACTCTGGGAGTGGAAGCACTGATAGACGGTATAGGATCAGGGGGTAGATATGAGTATTGCATACCTCCGCCCGACCCTTTAAAGTTAGATTTCTCAAAGACCACAAATGAGCTGTGGTCTTGACCGCTTTCAACACTTCCGACCAATTTTTCTCCAGCTGGAGGTCGGGGCCAAACCAGACGCCGAGTAGCTTGCAGGGCCCATCAGTTCAGCCAAAGGGCCCCTGAAGGGGCATTCCCCTCCAGGCACCAACACGTAAGCCAATAGACTTAACGTGGTTGATTATGGCCCTGTTACCTGTGCATACCGTCTTGTTTCCATGTCGACGACTCTAATCTCGGCATTGCTCGTTACAAGCACAGTCACGTCGTCGGCATAGGTGGTATACTTTACTGGGGTAGAACCACCTGGCAAAGTAATCCCGCGAAGGACCGGATTCACCCTAAGCTGGCGCAAAAAGGGCTCAAGCGCGATGACATACAGCATGGGTGATAACGGACAACCTTGACGGATAGATCTTGTTAACCTGAAGGGCTTCGATCTCACCCCATTCATCTCCACCACAGCACCGGGGTTAGAATACAAGAGGTGAATCCATGAGCGAAACTGGGGTCCAAACCCAGCCGAGCAAAGAACAGCCCCTAGGTAACGATGGTCCACCCTATCGAATGCTTTGGACTGATCTAAATTGATCAGCGCGGCTTCTGTGTCGATTTTCTCTATGATCAAGCGTATCGCATGCAAATTATCTTGAATCGTCCGGCCCTTAACAGAACACGTCTGTTCGGGACTTATGAGACGATGTAAAACAACCTGCAGACGATTTGCTAAGATCTTGGCCAAAATCTTTAATTCTGTGTTTAACATCGTTAAGGGCCGGACATTGCTAATCCCATCCCCTCCATTTTTATTTTTGCGAAGCAATTTAATGATCCCCCTGGTAAAGTACTGAGGTATAGACCCGTTCCTAAACCAGGAGCTGAAGAGTGTGGCCAGCAAAGGAATAAAAATGGGCGACAGCCTCAAGTACACCTCGTAAGGCAGACCATCAATCCCAGGGGTCCTGTCTAGCCCGACTTGTTTCAGAGCCTCAAGGACTTCTTCCTCTTTTATGCTACCTTCACACGTAGCTGCTTCGGTCGCTTCAAGGCGAGAAAAGTCAGCTAAATACGTGTCAAACTGTTCAATCTCCAGACCGGGCTCCATGGTAAAAAGCTCCTGCAAATGAGCTCGAAAACCCTCCAGGTTCCATCATTTGATGTTACGGTTCATCCGTCCGGCAATGTGACACTGGCGATGTGTCGATCAGTCGCACGTCGACGCTCCTCTGCATGCATTGACGCGGCCATGTTTGTTGCCTCGTTCGGCACTCTTTTTAACCTAGCCCTAACTACTAGACCCTGGTCCTTCCTGTTATCCAGGGAGTCCAGTTCAGCCTTAATTAAAGTATAACTATCACTATCCCCCTCCTCCACCGCCCTTTTTAATCTATCATCTAGTGCCGCTTTCGCTGCTCTAGAACTAAGATTGAGTCGATGACTAAAATCAGCAGCGAAGGACCTAATTGCTTGTTTAAGTTTTCCCCACCACTTATTCCCGATAATGGCTCCCGTCAATTCCCTCTGTATTGTTAGTAAAAGCTGTTCCCGGAAGCCCTTCACGTCAAACAACGACGTGTTGAACTTCCAGTAACTAGCCATCCTAGATTTAACGCTATCTAAGTTAGCTAAGAACCCGGACTAACCTATGGTCCGAATAAACTATGTTATGAAAACTTGGACAGTCTAAAAGCCCTAAGTCGACTCTCCTAACTAAGAACCGATCGATGTAACTCGAAAGTTGCACCGGATCAGAGCCGCGTCTAGCTGTCCAAGTCCAAACTACATCCCCGGGCTTTTCGTTTCGAAATTTATCGATAAGATCAAACTTGTTGATAAAATCTCGAAACGCCTTAGCATCCCGGTTCTGGTTAGTAGCCCTTGAAGTATTACCCCTGCGATCTAAATCGGGATCCAGGACCGCGTTCCAGTCTCCCGCTAAAACTATCCGCCGAGACGAATTCATGAAGGGCTCGATCCCCCGGAAAAAGGAAACCCTCTCGCTATGGCTATTGGGAGCATAAACCCCAATAAATCGAAATGCCACATCCTTTACGGTAACATCCAGCATGTGCACTCTTCCCTCTGGATCAGCATAGACTGGTTCACACGAAGCATCAAGAGCGCGTCTAACTAGCCAGGAAACACCCCTCGAGTGGGAATCAAAATGTGCTGAATAGAGCTGAAAGTCCCTAAGCAGTACACCTTGATAATCACTGGGAATGAAGTGCGTTTCCTGTACACAGCATATATCCACCCCGAGGCGTTGAAGGTCGCGTGCAACTCGAAGTTTACGAGAGGCGTCCCTCAACCCTCGGACATTCAAAGTAGCTAACCTTAAAGCCATTGTGATCTATCTAGGGTTGGGTATCCTTAACAAACATGGACGGTGCCAAGACACCGACAGCTGTCCCCAATGATCCAGAGGTCATCTCATTAGTGATGGCCCCATCAGGGGACAGACCACCGATGTCTAGAGGAAATGTTAACTTAATCGCTCTATAAGTGAAGGGTGGATTTTTATGGGGACCCGTCCAACACATAGTTTCTCCATTTTAAGTATGTCGGAGTCGCTAAAAAAGGCTGCTGGAGGAATGATATTAAAAACAGAGTTTGCTTCCTCCAGCATAGTCCAAACTCCTTTGGCCTCTTCACGACTTCTAACCACAGTTAAAAGCCTTTTGGCATTGGGAAAATTTTCTGGGTTTGTAATGTCCAGTTTGTTTATCTGCTTCATCGCGTAGAGGTTTCGGTAGTCTTTTCTACCGTGATTTTTTGATATGGTCTCTATATTAGCCGTGATCTTACACACGTCTTTGCCCTGAAAAAAAGGGGGTCTTTTCTTTTTTTGGTCTTTTTCCAGGGAGGGACTTCTTTGTCTTTTCTTTTCAGAAGTAGAAGGGCGAGGTGATGGAGGAGGAGGCATGTCAATTTTCATAAGGGAAGCGGGGGGGGGGAGTTTTTGGGTGTATTGTTTGGGGAGCAGAATGGAGACGGTTTAGGGGACGGTTTAGGGGTCTTTTTGGATGGGGAGCCAAGGGTTGTCAACTTTGGGTCTCTTTTTGGTACATTTGCGGGAGAGAGGGGTGGCGCTTTACGGGGTGATCTTTTCTCTTTTGGAGGAGGGGCAGGCTTTTCAGGGAAGAGAGATTCGGGGAAATCTAATATCTTTTTTCTTTTTCTTTTTCTTTTTTCTTCTCGCTTTGCTTGCGCTTTTCATCAAGCGAGTCCTTTATTTTTAGCAGGGCCTTAAACTTGTTGCCCCCCGGGTCTTTACTGGTCCTAATGTCTAATATCTGCTCTTTGGTCAGTTTATCTGCGTACGTTTTACGAGACGATTTAGTAAACGGTACCAGTGTCCATTCTCTCTTTTTGGGCGATTCCATCTCGGAGTTGAATT
Source organism: Euprymna scolopes (assembly GCF_053919585.1). Taxonomy (NCBI): domain Eukaryota; kingdom Metazoa; phylum Mollusca; class Cephalopoda; order Sepiida; family Sepiolidae; genus Euprymna; species Euprymna scolopes. The sequence continues at coordinate 52,771,487 of NC_136504.1, forward strand.
TTTCCTCGAATTCTTCTGTTGTGATTTCTTTAATCACTTCAATTGTTTTGCTTGTATTTGGCGTTCTAGCCTCAGGTTCGAGGTGCCCAACAACCACCTCTTTAGGATTTGTTGTGTTTGTCACATTGGTTTTTATCTTTTTTGGACAGGTGTAAGTTAAGTGACCTACTTCACTACAAATCCAGCAGGTCGGCCTCCTCCCTGTGACCACAATGGGGAGTTTTTCAGCTCCCGCTTCCAGGAAGTATGGTATTTCGAGGAAAGCTTCTTTGTTTAATAGGATATCGAAGGACCAGACTCCGTTGTACTGGTCCACCTCTATACCAGTGATATCACCGAATTTCAGGAGGTAGGCAGCTAGATATTCACCTGGGACCGCTCCTGGAACTTCGAAGATGAAAACAGTCGTTCTCCTCCGTCCTAGGTACTCCATTCTTAATATGTAGTCTTGTGTAATGATTTCCTTTTTGGTTAGTGCGACGCATTCTTCCTCTGTTTTAAACAGGGCGGCCCAGGTATTGTAGCCTCTGCATTTCGTTACACGATCCGCACGCATTCCTGCCGTTGCCAATAATTTGGTTACCGTTTCCTTAGTTGACCTGATCAATTTTTTGGTCTTGCGATCAACCACAAAAAGTGAAATCGTTTTCTTGTCAAATTCCTGTAGCCGTGGTGCTTCCAAAGTTACTCCTGTGTCTGTAACATATTGCAGACATTTCCTTGCTTCCGTTAAAAAGTTGTTAACATCAATTTTAACTTTGGGTGGTTTCGCCCACCCATTCTTTTGTTCGCCACTTTTGTCCTCTTCCGACGGCACATTGCTGGCGGACGCCATGGCCGACGGGTTAGAGAGGGAAAAAAAAATTTAAAAATAGGGTAAAAGTCCCATTCAAAAATAACAGCAGGAAGATAACAGCAATAACAACTTTAACAAATAAAACAAATTTAACACGGCAATAACAATAATAATAACAATATGTGAAACAATCGCAGGAAAAAATAACAAACCAACGTGACGATAAAGATTCGGCTTATGCACAAGACTGATACCAGATTGAGCTGGACTGAGGGCTTGTATTTATGTACAAGCATATCCAATCAGGCGATTCAGCCAATCATAATCCAAAGAATAGACTGGCCCATATGTGCACAATGGAATCTCCCATTGTGCCATAAATAGTTCTCCTCTTTCATGAGAGGTAACTTTAGTCTTTGCCAAGTTATCCACAATTTGAACGCTGACCGAAAGTCCACTACACAATCCAATATTCTTCTTCTTCTTCTTCTTCTTCTTCTTCTTCTTCTCTCCTTTTCTCCCAGCCCCTGTGTATTGGCAGCAAACAGAACAAACTTTCTGTCTTTTGGAGGTGCATTAAGAGAATTACTGCTAGAATCACACAAATAGAGAATCGGTAGGAGCGGTTATTGAGCCTTGTCATACATTTGTTGTTCCTTAAGTTGTCGTACATAATAGCATCCGTATGGCTACTGACATGACACAAGCGAACGGTAGAAGCAAGAACAAAAGAGACATTGTATGAAATGTTCTTTCGAACATAATACTAATCAATGCTTGAGAATTCACTTTGCATTGAAGAGAAAAATGTTTGGACTTATTGGTTTCACTTGTGGGAAATGCAAAGACCGACAATTGAAATGAGCCTAGCTCTATTCACAGAGTCAGTTTTTGCTTTTGCTTTTTAAAGCACTGATTTAAAGAAAAAGAAGTAGGAGTCTAATTTATATGAATAAGCATTTCATAGAAAGTGTAGGGAAGATAGTTTATAAGGAGAGTAAAAAGATTTAAAAAAATAAAAGGCAAAATGTTAGCCTTTGTTCCTCTGCTGTCATTATTTAATTCATCATAAACTCCTCGGCCTAACATACACAGGTAATGTAAATTGGAACAAATAGATAGAAGTCATTACCAAAGCTGCTGTAAAGAAGGTAGGATCCCTCTACCGTGTTAGAAAAATTCTCACACCTGCACACCTCCTATATCTTTACAAAGCCACCATTTGCCAATGTATGAACTATTGTTGCCACATATGGGCCGATACTTCAACCACTATGTCTGTCTGCCTGTCTGTCTGTCTGTCTCTCTCTCTCTCACTCCCTGTATCTGTATCTATCTGTCTGTCTGTCTGTCTGTCTCTATCTGCTAAACAAAGTTCTAAATAAATCTTCAATCTAATAGGTCCTGCACTGTCAATCAAGCTCCAACTCCTGACCCATCACCGCATTGTTGCATCCCTTTGCTTGATTTACAAGTATTCTTTTTTAGAATGTGCTGCGACAAATTGGTAACATACTGGTGCTCCCTTAGTGTAAATACCCTGACTAACCTGAAAAGCAGCAAAATCACACACCTTCACAACAGAGTTCCCCCAAATGCTCAGGGCCCTTCTACTCTGAAAGTTTCTTTTCCCAAACTGCTAGACTTTTGAATTCTCTCGTTATATCATGTTTTTTCTGACTATATTAACATGCAGGGATTTAAGTGTAATGTGAACAGACATTTCGTTGCTCAACTCCCTACCTAGTGTCGCTTTAGATATGATCCCTAATTCACAGTAGCCCATTATGTCTCAGTAATAATTTCCCTGGTTTGGAGTGCATATAAATAAAAAACAAAGTATTGATATAATAGAGAAAGGTAGTTTACTTAAAGCATTGCTGGTAAATAGATATGAAGGAGTATAAGAAGGCTATGGCATGCATAAACCCTTTTCTGCTTTACTGTTTATTTGAGCAAATTAAATAAATGTCATAGTGTGTTTCCATGGCAATGCCTGTGCTGTAACATTGAGTAGCATATTTTTCCCGATTCCGATACAATTACCGATTCTGAACTAAATTCCCGATTCCAATACAAGTTCTGATTCTTTATAAATCTCTAAATATCTAACTATAGAGACATTATATTATCTGCAAATCCAGTGATTTTCGGCTTTTCAAAATATTATTAGATGTAATATTTTATATAAAACTCATGGCCTAAGGAAATAAATTTATTAAATTGTATTCTTTGTTTTCAAACAATCAAAAATTTCTGTATTTAAAAATTAACCATTTCAAATAATAAAATTTAAATACCTAAATATATATATATATATATATATATATATATATATATATATATATATAGTCATCCACATACAGTACTGTTTCGCTCTTTCACAACTCGTCAGTGCGGCTAGATAAGCAACTACCTCAAGCCAGGATCGAAATCCGATCGCCCAAACGACAGTCAGAGCATCTAACCATTGCGCTAGATGGCTGCTGCTATACGGGCAGTGAATTAACAATGTTTTGACATTGTCCTAAGTACCTTAGCTCTATTTGTTTACACAAAGAGCATCGCTTCATACGCTAATGGTAATTTGTATATCATTTCCCAAATGCTCAACCTAAGATAGGGAGCATTATAGTCCCCCCCCCCGCATACAGTACTGTTTCGCTGTTTCACAGCTCCACAGTGCATCAGTATATATATATATATCGTGAGAATTCGTCTGGTCTGACGAATTCTCACGAGAATGAAACGCGGAATATTCTGTGTAGCTTAATTGCCATATATATTTTCATAACTTATTATATATATATATATATATATATATATATATGTGTGTGTGTGTGTGTGTGTGTGTGTGTGTGTGTGTGTGTGTGTGTGTGTAAGAATTCAGATCAGCTGATTTTATAGATACACACAGCCTAATAGAAAAACTCTGTCTCCATTATAGATTCATAGCATCACTTACTTCCGGTCAGAATTTAAATAATAACTGATACCTGATTCGCTAAAGTTAAACAGAATATTAAACCAAATAATAAATCAATAAATAGATAAATGAGATAATGTATATTAAAAAAAGAAAAAAAAAGATTAAATTGAAGAGATAAATATAAAAACGAAAATGTCTGTAGTAATAGCGATTTCTGCTCAACGATATTTCAACGTTTTTCTTTTTTTTTTTTTTAAGGGCATTCGTTGGTCCCTTTTCTTTTGAAAAAGAGATGATTTTCTCGAAATATATCCCGGTTATATCAAGCAGTAAGTTCATGTTTACTGATTTGTATTGTGATTATATTGTGAATAAGACCTTCTTTTGTTTGTTCAGACGTCACATCAATACAACAGCCGGTTTCCTGCATTGGTATCGCTCCTCCATATCTAAGTATTGATATATAGATGGGCCGTCTAAACATATAGCCGATAGCTGTTCATCTTTGGATGTACCATTGTTATACAATAGCGACAACTTCTTGGATCCCTATGGATTATCCGGGTGATGGTAGCACATCGCATAGGCAGCTTGAGTCTCATTGGTAAACGACATGTAGCAGTAATAGAGTGAACAGATATCTCACTTAGGTTTCTGAAATTTTGAATTCAATCCATGTAACCTCCGACCTTCTTCAGGTGTACCTTGTCGAACTCTGTAATATAATTATCCTTTTTTTGAACTCTGGAATCTGGGCAGAATTTCAAACAGAACCCTTTATTTACTTCACGGAGGTAGCATGCTCTCATTCCATCAGCCATGACTGGATAGAGGTCTTAAATAATTTGCAATTGTATTTTTCGACAGTGGTTAGAATACTTGGAAAAATCAATTGTAAAAGTGATATTCTACTGTTGACTTTATATAATTATTTGTATATATATAATGGCTTGCATTAAAGTTTAAAATGCAAAAATCAAGTATCATGCTTCAATTGTGCTCTAAACAGAAACATTAATTTCGAACACACCCTTGTCATATCAAAGAACCTACTGTTGATTTTATATGCTTGGCCTTTCTGCTTGTGTTGTCATAACGGCTTGAATTTAAGTTTAAAATGAAAAAGTCAAGTATCATGGTTCACTTGTGCTTTAAACAGAAACATTCATTTCGAACGCACCCCTGCCATATCAAAGAACCTACTATTGATTTTATCTGTTGGGCCTTTCGGCTGGTGTGGTAATAAAACTTCTCAAATGCACTTGTGATGTTAGGCTGTATAAGGCGTTAACTTTCGTCAAAATCGCCTGTTCCTTCTTTCATCACATTATTTCGATTATTGATTATTGATACTTATCGAAGACATTCTGACACAAAACCTATTTAAGAAAACTGCCAGATACATTAAGTACTTTCATGTAAAATTTTATAAAAATCGACCCAGCCGTTTTAGAGTCCAAAGGGAACGAACTCACACAGACACAAACACACACAAATAAAGTTCCTTTGATATAATAGTAGGGATTCTTGTTTTTTTTTTAATTAATAAATTAATTGTAGATTGTCTCCTTATATTAGTAATCAATTTTTTAAAAATCTGTTAAATTTAAACATTTAAGTATTTTTTTTAATAGAAACTTAATCATTCAAACAAATAGTAATTATATTCCTGCATTAGCTACAAATTCTGTTTTTTTTTTTATTTTATAATTTATTTTGTCGTTTTTAGTCCTGGATATGACCTTAAACTATATCCAATGGTGAGGCACCAGCTTGCAGGCTTTGGGGAGTGTGGAGCCACCCTTTAATTGCCATTGCTCGCAGGTCCATTCTGACCCGGAGTAGTAGTACCTGTTAGGGTCCCAACTATGGGTTAAATAGTAACCGACTTAAAAAAAAAAAAAAACTATATTCTATTAAAAAAAATTTTCTTCAAAATCACCAGATTCGGCATTAAATAACCTGAAAAGGGTTGATATGCCATAAAACAAACCAACCAAAATAATTTGTCATTTTTAACTTTATATAATTTGGTATTTTTCTTTAGAACAAAATTTAGTTTATGTTTCAGAATTTTTTAGATGAGGATTAATCATTTGTATTATTCAGATTATTTGGACTACTGTTCTCATCTTGAGTGGGTCCTGGATATGACCTTAAACTATATACAATGGTGAGGCCCCAGCTTGCGGGTTTTGGGGAGTGTGGAGCCATCCATTAATTACCATTGCTCCTAGGTCCATTCTGACCTGGAGTGGTAGTGCCTGTTAGGGTTAAATAGAAATTGACTTGAAAAAAAACAGATACTCTATTAAAAAATTTCTTCAAAATCACTGGATTCGGCATTAAATAATATGAAAAGGTTTGACATGCCGTAAAACAAAAACAACCACCCAACCAATCATCTTGAGTGTTATTTTCACAACGTTTCAACTGATATAACTTCTGACCTTCTTCAGGTGTATTTGTGTCAAATTCAGGAATTATTTTGTCAAACGCGGGAATCTGAACAGAATCCTTTTATTCAATAAAGCAGCATGGGTAGAAGTCCCAAGTAATTTGCAATTGTATTCTTAGTATCGCCCTTACTGAGATTGAACCGTTAACCCCCAGAAGAGTGTTACAAGCTAATTTCCAGATTTGTGCTTAATATGAACAGTTCCAGTTAAAATGTGAACATAAATCATTAGTTGGTTGGAGCACATTCCATGGAAGTTCTTATTAAAAAAAGCACAGAGATACGCCAGAGGCTGAAGCTTGGCAGACAGTGCAGAACCTATTAGGTTAGAAAGTCTTTTTGTATTCCGTCCAAGTGAGAGCAGCTTGTGGAGTAACAATACTCCATGCATGAGCGATTGGTGGTTTCATAAAGATGTAGGCTATTAGCAGGTGTAAGAAGTTTTCTAGCCTGGTAAATGGAGCCTACCTTCTTTACAGACTTGGCAGTATATTCTATGTATTTATTCCAATTCATATTTCCTATGAATGGTAGGCTGACAAGTTTAAATGTTAGATTCTTAGGAATGGTGTTATCATTTTTTGTTAAAAGAAAGGAGCTTTGTCTTAGTATCATAGAATTTAGTTCTAATTTTGGCCCATTCAACTACAGACTGGAGGCCATTTTCTAAATTTTCAGTCATTGCCTTGGATATGTGTGTGTTCGATTTACCTGCATCTATTACATAAATCTCACCTGTCTCTTTAAATGTATGTATGTATGTCTATATGTCTCACAAAACTTTCGACAAAGACGACACATTTTCACGAGATCAGTATCATTTTGAAGCTCGACCCTTCGGATGACAAATATCGAAAAATTGGCCAAAAGCATTAATTCCTTCAGCCTCAACTGTGCAGTTTTCTACAGGGAAGATCGGTTTTTTCGCTGACATTTTTTGCAAGTTATTCAACCCTCGCACCCACAACGTCGCATAAAAGGTGTTATTTCGACCGCCCGTGACGTCACAACAACATCGGTAAGACAGTTTTTTTTTTCTCACCTCTTTTTCCTCTGGTGCGTTACAGGTTCGAGCCTGCTTACTACTTCTTTGGCCTTTGGGTCAAGATCAAAGTATAGTATCTGTTCTTCAGATGCTGCACTTCAATTTCTTGTTCTCTGTCAGTGGAGGAGAAATCCTTCACGACTAAGACAATTTTTATTTTAGTTCCTTTTCTCCACATTAAAAAACGACCCTGGTGTCTAACTCTGTCCCGTGGGGAGGCATTGTAAATAGGAACCAATACCCTTACACACATCTCTACTTTCTTTTCTGCCTTCGCGTCACAGGTTCGAGCTTGCCTGCCTACTACAACTTTTTTTTTTTTTTTTTTTTTGCTCAACATACAACATACACCTCCAAAGACCCGGGCAACGCCGGACACCCAGGCTAGTATATAATGAAAGAAAGTGACCCTATAGCGATCTAAAAAAAAAAAATAAAATTGTTTATCATAAAGTTTAGTGTTTCATGGAAATAAAAATAACGACACAGATATGCCTAGCTAATCGGATGTTATGTACAATAGAAAATCAAGGTCGTGATAGTGGATTTTTAGCAAGATAAGAGTTGATGTGAAAAATGTGATTTTCATGGTGCATATTGCTACGTAGTATAATATCCTTTTGAAGTTACGTGTAATTTACAAAATAGATAGTGACCTCCCCTTTCCTCAGCGTGACCACCCCCACCCCCACCTCCACCTTCTCCAGATGTCAGCTGTGGAATCGTTAGTAAAATTCACAATCCTTTATACAATCCAACCGCATGATGAAAGTCAGCCAAGCAAATATCTACCCTTGCACATGGAGATAAATGAACCTAGGGGCTCAAACCTTGTCAGTCATACCTAAATAATCTTTTAATACAGGATGACTCCCACTACCACAAGAACAAAAACAAAATACCATATGAAGACACTTTAGTGAGGAACAACGAAAAATGAGTTTTCTTGTTGCCTATTACTTAGCAGTTATTTGATTTTGGAGTTACGTAATGTTTAACAAATACAGGTTGATAGCATCCCCCCATCCACCAAATTTAACATAGTGCATATGAGCGCGTGGGAAAGTATCAACAGCAGCAAAGGATGACTGGCTTGTGAAGAGATTAGCAGCAGCAGCAGCAGCAGCAGCAGCAGAAGTAGTCAAAAAACGTGCATATGCAAAATAGGAAGTATGTGTGAGTTGGTGCAACAAGAAAAACAGGCAAATGATACGATGTGATCAAGAGAGAAGCAAAATTACGCGTTGAAGAAAATGGATGTGTGCTGGGATTAGTTTTCCCTGAAATAAAGTTCAATTTTCACACGTGAGAATGCAGCAACAAATCAGCAGAAGAGTTCTTATCAGAAATGTGACGACAGTTTGGAAGAAGGGAAAACAACCAAGCAATTGATATTCAAGCAATTTTACTGGGTGAGTAAAATGAAATATAATGTAAAGTGAAAACGGACTATTGTACAGAATGATGAAGATGATTAAAGATTTGCGAAATGTGGTTCGCTAGAACTTATCCGAGTTCGGATAACAGATGGTCTCACCCCACAATTCTGACTCCTTTCGTGTGGACGTTTAACAGTTCTGCTTCGTCGTATAATGTAATTGAATGCTGAATTCTCACCGCCGTCTTGGGATGTCCGGATAGAAGACAATATTCAAAGGCTAACGTGAAACAGAAGTGGGGTGGCCTTCAGTGACTGCCGTCGTGGGCTTCACACCGGAAGTTCCAATCTCCAGCTGGGGTTGAATAAGAGGATGAGGCAAGATCTCCCAAGGTTTTTGTAGTTTAATACACGTGACCCCTAAGGAGGTGGGGGGCAGGAGATCACTGCTAGCCAATCCACAGAGCATAAGAGGGACAAGCACCATTAGCAGGAGGAGCTACATAAATAAATTCCAATATGTGTAAGGCCGAGGACGAGAATGGGCCGGCTGTGGGTGGCATTCAGTCGGAGGAAAGAGAAATGCGAGCCAGGTTAAGTGAACATGTGGCAGCAAGATACTTTTTTCAGCAGTGTCGAAATGAAAGAGTAACATGTAATAAAAACTTTTGTGAAAAAAGAAAAAATGCCGACCTGGATTTTTATTTATTTATTTTCTTTGTTTGTAACTGCAACGTTACACAAATGCCAACCATAGAATCATTCCACAACCCTTTTTGCAATCCAACCACATTTCATACAAATAAACTTCAGCTTATAGCTGACTTATCCACCAAGTCTCAATCATGAATATTCAACAGTCTTTGTTTTATTGCTGTTTAATGATATGTGAGAACAATTTGGTGATCGTCTCATCAGTAGGAGGCGTGATCTTGAAATGGATTCACACTCACTGGACCCTAACCCCCCTCTCATATTTTTATCTGAGAGGTTATCTCAAAGATAATGTTTATCAAAACAATTCCTGATACTATACAAAGTGCCTTCAATAGGTTTCAAGACTTTTTCTGTACAGGCATTTAAAGTTGTCATAAACTCTTGAAATTTCAGTATGATATTGCTATACATCTTATGAGATGACTGACCAATTTTTATGATTCCAGGTTCAAATGAACAGCCACAGCAGGAATTGGAATATACTCTACTAAAGCCCGATTGTCACAGTTGGTGAATTTCAAAAATGCAATCTGGATGTGAGGATACTTTAGAAGAACGATATGCAATAAAATTTTGTGTTAAATTTCGAAAAAATTCCGCAGACACTATGGAATGCTTCAGACTGCTTTTGAACCATCTTGCATGAATCAAGCATAAGTTTTTGATTTTCATAAGAGATTCAAGGAAGGCAGGAAGCTTGTGAGGGATGATGAGAGATGTGGAAGGAGTAAGGAAGTCAGAACATCATAGTTGATTGGCCAAATAAAGAATTTCGTGGATAAGGACCGTTGTGTGTCTAAAGAGACAATAACAGCACAGTTTGATGTCAGTGTGCAAACTGTACACAAAATTATTTGTGAAGAATTGAAGATGCGGAAGATTTGCACAAAGTTGATCTCAAGGATACTATTGACCAAAATGGGCAAGAAGACAGTTTCTCGCCCTCCCTATAGCCCAGATCTTGCTCTCTGTGACCTTTGGTTATTCCCTAAGCTCAATGAAAACCTTAGAGGTTGTCGTTATGAGACAGTTTATGAGATGAAAGAGGCAATGACGACAAGAGGACATCCATGGAACTTTCCAGATGTCATTGGAACGGTACAACAAGTGAGATTACTTTGAAGAGGACTAGAGTTTCATGTGTGTACTATCAATAAAAATGCCCATACGATAAAAAATCTGGAAACTTATTTAAGGCAACTCAAAACAATTCCTTATACTATTCCAGAACTAAAGAGAAGAATAAAGAATATTAGAGCAAGAAAACCTTAAACCATTTTGAGTTAACATGAACAGGTAAACTAGAAGATTCAGACGAAAGGTGTTTTTTTTTTTTTTTTTTTTTTTCTATTCTCTGTCAATAAGAATACAGACATTGAAGGTTTCAACTAGACATCCTGAAGAAAAGAAAGTCCCCAGCGGTTAATTTGAAACTTTCTTATTAAAGGAAAGAAAAGAATTCGTTTTCAAGAAAGAGGAAAGACTAAAGAAAAAGTTGAACCTGAAGCGTTTTTTTTTTTAAAGAGAAGAATTCCCTTTTCACGGAAAGGGAAAAGTTATATCAAAAAAGAAAAAAAACAAAAAAAAAAACAGTTTTTTATTTAAAATTTTGAGGCAAGAAAACCAGAGAAAATTTAATCTTTTGAAGGTTTTGTATATAAAAAAAGAGAATTTAGTCTAAAGCAATTTTTTTATAATTTTTTTACAAAGTCACCTCTTATCAAGGCCCGGAGGCCACTCGATGATAAGGGTTAATGAGTATCCCATAGTCAATGGGACAATAGGATCTAAATAATATGAAAAGGGTGGATATGTGAGAAAGAAGGATAAATAAAGACCTGGTCAGACATAGATTAGTTTAGTAAAAGAGTCAGGATAAGTAAAGCGGATGTTGAATCTAATCTGATGACAAAAAGATGGATAAGAGTGCTTGGATTAGTAGGTGTGGAACAGTTGAGGTGGGAGAGGGAATGAAAAGGATGGATTTGTGAGAAAGAGGGATAAATAGAGACTTGTCCAGAGATAGGTTAGTTTGGGAATAAATTTTTAAAAGCCGCATCTAACACATGCCAACATGTAAAACAGGCTTTCAATTGAATAGGAGGAGGATCAACACAGACACGGAAATTATTTTTTTCTGTGTACTTTTTTGGGGAACTGGATTTTCCTCACATTAAAAATTGACCTCATGTCTGACTCTATACCCTCAAAAATAGGGATATAATTAGGGACGTTTGTTCTTCTAAACATAGAGTTTTATGAATTAACATGGAATAACATTTTTGGCTGGCTCGATTCTGTTGTTGGCTTTGGTATTGCCAGTTTTTTTTTTTTTTTTTTTTTAATGCTAACACCAATAGTAAAATTAATGCTATAGAACTGATAGGATTCGAACCTGACACACCCAGGTAATCGTCCGTATCAGTATCCAATTCGCCCACCTACCACTATTACTCTGCTAAATCTAGTATATCTATAAAAATGAGAATGTGTGTGTGTGTGTTAGAACGCTTCTCAACCTATACTTTCAACGAATTTTTAATCTACAGACTTGAAATTTGGTATATAGGGTATTCAGACATGTAGAAAACTTTTTAATCGGTTTTTATTCGGAAAAAAAGAGCTGCTAAGGGGTCAACATTAGAAAATTGGTACATGGGGGGGGGTCATCAGATTTTTATCTGTTTGTCAACTGTTTTATGAATGTGCATGCGCAATTTGTTCACATGACAGATTCCTTATGTTAAAAATAAGTAGGTTTGAAAAAAATTTTAAACATCGTGTCCAGCTGGCCCAATGGTTATTTTACTTGACTCCCTGTCTTTAGGTTTTGGTTTCAATCTCGGCTCGAATATCTTTTTTTTTTTTTACTTAAAAGAAGTGAATTGTTTAGAAAAAAAAACATAATACTCGCATGCATATGTTTCAGTTTCTTTTCGTTTTTTTTACTTCATTTTCTAAAGGAATTTAACGTTGCGGTTAATACTTACGGTATTTCTGTTTATAATAAATGAGAATTCTACATTAATTAAAATATAATATTTATACGTATTTCACGACCGGGCAATGCCAGGTGGCCTGCTAGTACTCTATAAGTTTAATATTCTTTACTTCGTTTCTTATCAGTTTTTTGGGATGCTTCTTCATTATTAAACTGAAATTCCAAAATCAAAATATTGAATTTCAAGTAAAAAGAATGGTATCTACTTAATTGTCAGGTCGCAGTAATGAACATATCCAAAAAATTATGAAAAACGACAAGGTAGAAAATTAATTATTAATGAAAACAGTTTTCAAAGACAATTCCCGAAAATTTCTAACATTTTCAGTTTTCAGAAAATAATTACCTTCCTTGTTACGATTTGAACTCTGCGATTTCTATTTGTAGTAAAAGCCAATTTTCGCTAATTGTCTTTGTAAACTATTTTCATTAATAATTAATTTTCTACCTTATAGTTTTCATAATTTTTTGATATGTTCATGTCGGCGACATGACACTTAAGTAGATATCATTGGTTTTAATTGAAATTTAATATTTCAATTTTCGAATTTCCTTCTAATAACGAAGAAGCGCCGTTTTTGTTGTTTTTGTTTTGTTTTGTTTTTTTAATAAGAAACAATAAAATTCTCTATTTTAATTGGTTATTATCGTTGTCATCTTGATCACGTGATGAGATGCTTTCACGCTATCATTACTCATAATTGTTGGCAAGCTCGCCGATCAAGCGAGGTGCGTTAGTTCCTTTCACCGCCTTCGTGTGTGAATAATGGGCAGCGAACTAGCTTGTTGGCATCGGATAAGCAGCCAAGCTCTCCTACACATCCAATAACCACAATCACAGTCTCCGCAAAGTATCAGAAAGTTTAAGCAGCTCTGGGCACAGATGACTCATCATCTCTCCAGTCAGTATTCCAGGACTACAACTTGCGTCGGTTTTTCTGTTTCTATGGGAGAAATAATTCATGGAACGGGCCAGGGTGGTGGGATGGGGGTGGATCGAAGAATCGAAGGTCTTGCATGTTTTCTGCGTTATAACAACCACAATTGGTTTTTATTGACACTTTTCTCCTTTTTTTTGCTTTTCTTTAATGCTTGATTACCACTTATCAAGGTCAAACGCCACTCGAGGATAAAGGTTAATGAGATAGAATGGTTGTCAGTTTTCAGAGATAAGTGACGGGATGGCTCAAGCTCAAATTATTTGTGAAGACGGTTCATAACGAGAATGCTGACATTGGATTAAAAGATGACCATGTTTTAGTCTGTAGGGAAGCAGTCCTGTGGTAATGTGTTCCATATCAATAACAGCTATATATTATATAGTAATAAGTATTTCATACTACAACATTTTATGCGGAGAGAGATTGAAAAGTCGGGTATGGCTACCTCTGTAAATTAAATAAAGAGTTTCATTTAAAATTCTCTGCAGATTCCCGAGTTCAACAAGATACACCTGAAGAAGGTCGGAGGTTACATCGATTGAAATGTTGTGACAGTGACTCAAGATGAGAACAGTAGTCGAAAGAATCCAAATAATATGAACTAGTGAGACTTGTGGAAATTCCACAGGGGATTCATTCATATGTAATATATTGATGTTGGCATTCTGTAGATGTTCAGTGTAAATAGAGACGATCTGATATTATTGTAGCTCTTTTATTAAAACTGCAAAAATATTTATCTAAGCTAGAAGAGACGCCCGGTGTAGCCTGGTCATAAAGTACGCTTAAATATGATATTTTAATTCTTGCAGATTTCGTATATATTATTATAGAGTTAATGTTCTATCGATTTTTAAATATTATAAAGTTGTGATTTCAAAAATAAAAAAATATATCTATATGACTTGGGTCCATCAGCTTGAATTGAAACCGAATCCCAAACTTATGAATATATATATATATATATATATATATATATATATATATATATATATATATATATATATATACACAAAACTTTAGTTCCTTCAGCTATAATCGAAACCAAAATCAAAACTTATTTATGAAGAATTCTTGATAAAATTATTTATAAAATAAATAGATTACTAAGGTACCATTAGCTTATATCGAATGAAACCGAAACCATGACTTATGAAGAATTCTTGATAAAATTATTTATAAAATAGATTATTGAAGTGCCATTAGCTATAATTGAAACCGAAACTAAAACTTATGAGGAATTCTTGGTAAAATTATTTATTACAAGAAATGGAAGTACATAACAATTAAACAACCCGGATGAAAGCGTGACAGGAAATAACACACGCGCGCTATCGTATTAATATATAGATAACCAATCCTCATCTCCAAAAAATTCAGAAACGTGTATATATTTATATACATTTGTGTATAGGATTCACTCCTAAACTAATGAACTGATGATTATGAAATTTGGAATACAGAAAACAAGATTATCTGCATCGATAATCTAAAGGATTTGCTGAATATTGAACAGATTAAGAAGTAAGTTTTTTTTTGTTAAATTGTTAATTTGCCTTTTTAATGATTGCCTTTATTAATTAATGAAACTAATGAGCATGATACTTTTTTTTAAAAAAAGAGGGATCACTCTTATCGAGACCAAAGACTATTCGAGGATCGGAGTTAATGATTGATAATCGAAAAATTCCACTTAAAGAAGGAACAGGCTATTTTGACTAAAGTTAACACCTTACACAGCCTAACATCACAAGTGCAATTGAGAAGTTTTATTACCACACAAGCCGAAAGGTCAGGCATATAAAATCAATAGTCGGTTCTTTGATATGACAGGAGCACGTTCGAAATTAATGTTTCTGTTTAAAGCACAATTGCGCCCTGATACTTGACTTTTTCATTTTAAACTTAAGTTCAAGCCATTATCACCGCACAACCAGTAAGGCCAGACAATATAAAATCAACAGTAGGTTCTTTGATATGACAAGGGTGCGTCCAAAGTTAATGTTTTTGTTTAAAGCACAATTGAAGTATGATACTTGACTTTCGCATTTTAAACTTTAATTCAAGCCATTACACATATACAAATAATTTTATAAAATTAACAGTAGCTTCTGCACAGTGCGACTTAAACTACAGTGTATTGTAGACTAAGTCACTGGGGGGGAGCATGTGAATCTCCCTCCCTGTGTACTGCGGTGTGTCCCCAACTAGAGCTGGCAATTAATCGATTTGATTGAAAAATGTCTGATTTCACTAATTTCGATGACAATATTCAATCCCGGGCAACGGTGGGTCTCCCTACTAGTATCTACTATGTTCCAATTCTCTATTTATAAAATGTTAGGTAAGGGTATACATCTACATATTTTTTTATATATAGGATTCGTTCCTAAACTAATTAACCGATATTACAAATTTTGGAATGCAGTTGTTAGGTGTAAATACGAATAAAGTGAGCTATATTTAGTTCAATTTAGTTTGATGCAAAAGAAGATAAACAGACGGCGGAAGTCCTTCATGTAAATTCAGGTACCTTCAAATTTTGTGAAATTTTAATAAGAGGTATTAAGCATATCAATTGATAAATGTCTGGGTTTTTTTAATATTTTAAAGGGTTTTAGGGCATATAATATGAACACAACCTTCCATTTGAAAATTCAGACATTTCAGGATTGTATTAAATTTGATCCATAGTCATCAGGCATCAATTAAGCAAGATTCCCTGAATCTTTTTTCTTATTAATACCCGTTAAGGATAAGCCTTAAATTTAACACATTTTCTATAATCAAAATCATGTAACGAATTTTGATCAAAATTGGAATAAGGATTATAGATGTAAGGTTTTGTAGCATTATATGGTGATTTTGATTTTCGTAAGGAGACATAAAAGCCCGGCAAATCTGTTCTGTTCAGAGAACTAATTTTACCTGTTCTAGGACGAGTATTCTTCTCGTCTATAATATAAATCTCACCTGTCTGTTTAAATGTATTTATGTATGTTTGTATGCCTGCCTAAAACTTTCGTCAGAGGCGACGGATTTTTACAAGATCGGTATCGTTTTGAAGCTCGACCCTTTGGATGACAAATATCGAAAAATTGGCTAAATACATTAATTCCTTCATCCTCAACTGAGCACTTTTCTACAGGGAGGGGGTCGCTTTTTCCGACGATATTTTCGAAAGTTATCCCCTCGTTTCGATTGACTAGCTTTAATTTAAACCTACGTCACTCCCGGTTTGGCGATGGGCGCAACAGCAAAGACGTCACGTTTTTTTTTTTATTTCACATTCTTTTCCTCCTTTGCGGTACGGGTTTCAGCCTGCCTGTTTACTACCACTTTTTTTTTTTTTTTTGCTCAACACACACCTCCAAACACCCGGGCAACACCAGGCACCCAGACTAGTTTTATATAAATTCGAGCATTAGTTTTTAAACTAATGGGTACATTTATTTTTATGAGGGTGGTATGCATTTGCATAAAATAAAATTAAATTAAACTGTCGTCCACATTGTCTCCCGCTTATGCCAAAAGACTATCTTCAAAAATACATAATAATCGGGTAATTAGATATCTTTAAACTCATGGTTTTGTGTGTGCGTGTGTGTGCGTGCGTGTGTGTGTGTGCGTGTGTGTGTGTGTGTGTGTGTGTGCATTTTTCTGAACTGTCCAACTGGTGATGCGTTTAAGTTGAACACTTTATTTGTATCGTTTGCATTGACGACTAAAACATTAAAAATGTATGTGCAACTTTCTAATCATTTTAATCATGTTATTTACAACATTTACTTTAGTTTATTGACCAACCAAAGAAACTTTTGACCGTTCTGTACGTAATAACCTTGACAGCAGAACTGAATTCCATTTAACTTGTTTCTCTAACTGCAAAAATTCCTTTTCTGCGTAAATGTCTTGCTGATAAAAATGATTAGCCCGTATATTAAGTTTCATTTAAATGCAAGATTGATGAGTTTTTAACTGCTATCTACTAGTTTCAAGTTTTGTTGATTTTGTTTATTGCCGAGAGGACCAGACTTGATATAATTGACCTAGGATTAATGCCGTGCATTCAGTACTCTTCCTTCTCCAACTTTCCTCCCACTTTTTATGACATAACAATAATTATTGAAATTATATAACAAACTAGACGCGTAACATTAATTCCACAGAACAGTTTTGCGCTAGTTTTATGTCCCCTTAGAAAGATTAAGATCAAGATATAATGATACTAAACTGACAATGTGCAGACACAGCGGCCTAGAAAGAAAATGACCGCTGAGTTCGAGTTTTATGTAAAAATTGAAAGAAATTTTTACTCTGTATATAAATTATAAAGATAATTGTTCATAAGGAAAGTTTGCTTTGCTCCAAAAAAATCTTTTTTTCATACTGAATAATGAATTCATCTTTTGAACATTTTCATCTCCAACCATCAATTGATTGTGAATAACGGTTCAACGTGCATGGTAAATTACATATTTCCCACCCCTTAAAATTGGCTATTAACCGACACTTGGCAATCCGTTGAATCATTTAGAAATTATAAGCTAGTTTGATGACAGGTTGGATAATTAATTCTCTCCCACCGCAAGAACTGTAACACTAGAGATCAGAAAGGGAGATTGAAAAAGTCCAGAGTTCCAGAGGAGTAGCTCTCTAACCCTGCAAAAGATGTCTATGCAGCTCCATCAGCTTTCCCAGCAGGACGCCTCAGGCGATTAGCAATAAACTAACTTTTTCTCAAAGAGAGAAGGCAAAGCCTAGGAGGGTGGACCTCCTTGAACTGCATAGAACCAGCATTACCCTGTAATAAAAAAAGGGAGCAGGTCATTATAGGAATAGTCAAATCTCTGTTGATTTGTGGGCTGAAGGAAAAAAATCTTTGAGTCCACATTAAATCATTGTCATAAACGTTATTTGCAAGACCTGTTGGATGTATTCTAAAAATTCAGCATCCATTTTTCTTCTAGGTCACTATTTCTACACATTGCCTACTAAACTTTATGTCTACAATCCTTATTCTAATTGAGAATCAAAATCCATTATATAATTTTGATTCTAGAAAATGTCTAAAACTTAAAGCATAAGGATCTTAAGTAATTGAAACTTAGGAAGTCCTGTTTAACGAGTTTGCGTTGAATTTGATCAGTGGATCAAATTCAATGCAAATTTAAAATATTTCAATTTTCAAATTGAAAGGTTGTGCCCGTATTATGTCCCATAAAAAGTCTTTTAAAATATTTCAAAGAAACTGAATTTTGGGGAATGTTTAATTAATTGATGCCTAATACTTATTAAAATTTTACAAAAATTGCGAGTTATCTCAAGATAAATATAGCACCAGTGATACTTTGCCCAGGCATATAGCCAAATTGTATTTCATCTGTACTTATCTGACTTCTTATTTGCTGCTCAAATATTCTCGCAATCACTTTCAGGACCCGGTCCATCAATTTTAAGCTACTGTAATTACCTACATCTAGAGCTTCTCCTTAACTTTTTGAGCTCACTAGTGTCCTAAATTCCCAGTCTTTTGGAATAACTTCTTTTATTATGCTCTGATTTGTCTTGAAGTGACATTCACCCCTGATCAGTTAAGCGAGCTCCTTCCAATGAGTTTACCGCATCTTGCACAAAAATTGACCAAGACCGGTGATCCATCGCCAATACTAGCGCTATCGACAGCTAGTTACAGTTACAGTGTCGGACCCAGAATCTGTTCGATATCTTGCTTAACCATTCTTAGCCATGTTTTAAGCTGGCCACTGCATCACTTCTTCCAGTCCCAAGGAGGAACCGGATAGATGGCTTCTCTTATGAGATTGTCTTGTTGATAGCAGAGAGCATGACCAGTCCAGCAAAGGTGTTTCATGAGAGAGCATGACCAGTCCAGCAAAGGTGTTTCATGAGAAGAGCCTGATGTAGGAAGGTGATATGGCACCACACTTGGACCACCGTGTTCAGCAGGAGGTGTTGCCAGGGCACACGTTGATTTGTCAAGTCTGTGATCAACTCAATCCCTGTTTCACCTGCACCTTTCAAGATTTCGGCAACAGGACCTCAAGGACTTCCAGCTTTACCTTTCGTCATTTTTCTCACTACTTCCGGTACCATTTCTTTCTCAATTCTTTTAACTGGACCAGATACTGATTGTGCAATGTCTATGCTGATGATTTTGTACTTGTTGGATGAAACAATGGATGACCTAATTGTTGAGTTATAGACTTGGAGAAATGCTATAGAAAGTAAGGCTATACGAGTGAATGTTACCAAAACCAAATCGATGATCAGTGCTTGCAGTGTTGGAAAGCTCTAAAAATAAAAAGAGAAAAGTTCTTCTGCTCTTTTTGTGGGAATCTGATGCAATTCATTTTTTTAATTATCTCTCAGCATACCATTCTACTGCATTTCTTTCATATCCAAAGCTTGCAAGTGCCACAAAAAAGTTGAACTGCACCAGATTCTCTTCCCACAAAGAGAGCAAGGGAACTTTTCTCTATCTAATTTATACACAAGAAGTGTAACACAATAGAGGCGGAGGGAAATTCAGACATGGACAAAGTATATCTGAATGGCAAAACTAATGAGGTTGTTGAGAAGTTTTATTACTTTGATGATATCATTGGAGCACAGGGTGAAGTAGGTGCTAGTGTGATTGTAGGAGGTAAGAGTGGATAGAGTAAGTTTAGGGAACTTCTGTCATTGCTAACCAGCAGAGCGCTACCATTGTCGATCAAGGAGAAAGTCTATCAAGCATGTGTATACGATGTGATGATGCATGGAAATGAAACCTGGTCAATGAGAGTTGAGGATATGTGTTGCATGGAGAGAAATGATATAAGAATGATATGATGGATGCATAATACGAGTCTTAAAGTTTTTAGGGAGATTAAATCTGGACAGTATAGGAAGATGTGTGTGGAACAGGAAGCTTCAATGATATGGTGACATTGAAAGAATGGATTGAAGTTCCTGGGTTAATAGATGGAGAACAATTGAGCTAGTAGGGCCAGCATACAGGGGAAGACCAAGGAAAATGAACTTGAGAAAAAAAAGGGATAAATAAAGACCTGAGCAGAAATAGGTTAGCATAGAAGTCAATTTTTAAAGGCAAGCTGACACATGTCTAGATGTAAAACGAATGTTAAACTGATGATGATAATGATGATGATGATGATGATGATGATGATGATGTAGTGCCAACATTGAGTAGAACGCTGAATTTGTAAAAAAACAGAATAATTTTGCTAGAACTTGTGGAAAATAAGGCAATTAACAGTTGAGACAGAAAAACAAAAACTGTAATTTTTTTCTTCTTTTATTTATTTCTTGAAAAAAATAAAAGAATGTAGACAGTAAAGCGATTTTGTGAAAATCAGACCATTGTGTCACAGAAAAAAAAAGTTTCTTTCATGAATAATAAGAATGAATAAATAAAATGGATCATATTTCACAATTTAAAATAACTTGTTCTCACATTTGTTTAAGAAAACATTTTTTGTTTTGTTTTTGTTGTCTTTTTCTGTTACATTTTTGTCTTTTTCTTTTACATTTTTTTTTCTGTTATATATATATATTTTTTTTTACATGATAACCCCCACTTATCAATGCCCGGAGGCCACTCGGGGATAAGGGTGATTTCGTGTACAGTAATCAATGGGATAATATCGTAATAATCATTAATAATGGAGATTTAATAAATTGGATTACTTAAGAGGGCGATTTATCAGGAGTTTGTTTATGTTGGACTTGAAGACATGCAAGTTGTAGTCAGGTGGGAAACAGGCAAACAGAAGAGAGTTCCACAGGCGTGCACTTCTAAGAAAGAAGCTTTGTTTATGGAATCTACGTTTTGATTTAGGCACAGATAGAGAGTGGGGAAAATTATTGACAGTGGTTTCAGCTAGACGGGTGTTTTTCGTGACAGATTGGCGAGGGGGGGGGAACAGAGATTGGAGCTCAGGCGAGCACCTGCCATGGAAATAACGATAAAACAAAGACAGGCTCGCAACATCTCTTCTGTGGGAGAGAGGTTTCAAGGAAGAGAAAAGGGTATCCCCACTAAGCTACGAAGTCTATTTTGTACTCTGTCAAGATAGGATAAGCTGTTTTTAGCAGCTCCTGCCCAGATGTGGCAGCAGTACTCCATTCTTGGGCGTACTTGGCTTTTATATAGATAGAGAATTGCATCATTAGTGAGATATCTTCTGGAGCGGTAGAAGGATCCCACCATTTTTCCAGCAGTCTTGGCAACAGATTTGATGTACATGTTCCATTTCAGATCAGGAATAAAGGTCAATCCCAGAAGCTTGTCAAAACATGGAGCCTCCCCAAGACGAGAGCCATCCATTTCAATTGATGCCAGATGGGGATCAGAGCATTGATGATGTAAAGATAGGAGCTTGATTTTAGATGCATTAAAAGTAACCAGCCACCTCTTCCCCCATTGTACCGCACACTCAAGATCAGAGGAGAGAGAATCAGAGAGAACTTTGTCATTTACGGCCTTTGATGTGTTGCCATAGATGATCATGTCATCAGCATAGATTTCAACGTTACTTTTTTGTCTCTTTCTGTTACTTTTGTCTTTTTCTGTTACTTCTCTATCGTTTTCTGTTACTTTTTGTCTTTTTCTGTTATTTTTTTTGTCCTTTTATGCTTCATTTTTGTTTTTTCCTATTATATTTCTGTCTTTTTCTGTTACTTTTCCCACTATAATTTTGTCTTTTTCGGTTTTCTTTTTGTCTTTTCTCTCACTTGTTTGTTTTTTTTTCTGTTACTTTTTTATTCTATTCATGCTATTCCGTTTTTTTTTTTTTTTTTTTTTTTCTGATTCTATAAACCGCGCAATAACAGTTTACAAAAGAAAAACATTGACCATTTTATTTTTATGGTTTTAGTAACCCCAAACAAAGCATATTGCCACTGAAGCATAAAAGACTACAGTGGATGGGGCCAGATTTATGTGTAGAAAGTTGAGCAACAAGATGGTTGTTCACATTACATTTAAATTTTTGCATGTTGGTATGATCAGAGAACCAGAGAGAGAATTCTAAATGCAAGTAGTCTGTGGAAAGAAGCTACTAGAGAAGAGCATCTTCCGACATCTGAGTATCTACCTCTACAGTGAAGGGGTAAAATGTACTACTAGATAGGTGCGTCTGGGGTATTTCAGTGAGGGGGTGGGGACAAGTGCAGTAAGTTGAATGGAGCATATTTTTGTAGAATTATTTGTAAAGATGCAATCCTGTGGCAATGAGACAAATGCTTGGCAGACAGTGCGCGATCTATTAGGTTAGAAATATTTTCTTTTGCACCCTGTCCAAGAGGAAAAGACTAGTGGTTGGTACACCATCCCAGATGTGACAACTATATTCCATGCATAGATGAATGGTGGTTTTATAGAGATATAGGATACTGGTAAGTGTGAGCAGTTTTCTAGACTGAGAGAGAGAGCCTAGTTTCTTTGCTGCAAACTTGGCAACATCTTCTATTCAATAATTGCCGTTTTCTTTTTAATTCCAAGGTTAACTCCACAAATCTTAAATATCCAAAAGTAAATAGAGGTTGAACACCAAAAATGTAACGCTAATAAAATACACAATCATATTTGGTGCCAACAAACGGCATTCTATTCCTGACTTGTCCACCAAGTTTCAATCATGAATGTCCAACAGCCTTTGTTTTATCACTGTTCAATAATATGCTCCAAACGTATAGCTCTGTATTGATTAATATTGAGCACTACCTAGTGATTGTTAAGTCGTTAACAAGTTTAGGGCAAATGATGAAGTGTTGTGAGTGACGAACAGTTGTTCCAACAGGATGGTGTAACTCTACACGTTTCAAATGACTCGTTGGAATAGCATACTTGGGTGATGATTATCTGATTAGTAGATGTAATCCTGAATGGACTTCACATTCACTGGACCTTAACCCCCATATGCGATCATTTCAAAAGTAATGTTGATTAAAACAATTCTTAAACTATTCCACACTACGTTATAGTATCTCTTTTTTTTTTTTTTTGTCTCTTAGTCTTGTACACATTTCCCCACCAAACTACTATGTCAATTTTCAGTCTACAGACTCGAGATTTGACATAAAGGGTATTGAGATTTGGGAAAATCTTTTTAATCGGTTTTCGGCTAGAAATTTGGCTGTCAAGGGGTTAAAATTTAACGATTTGACTTTTGAAAACTCTACCAAAATCCTCTGCCAATTTTAGGTCTAAACACTTGAAATTTTAGATGTAGGTTACTTGAACATGGATCAAACTTTTTAATTTGATTTGAGCCCAAAACACTAAATATTAAAGGGTCAAAATTGGGGTCAAATCTTTTAAAAATTGACCTCTGCGGTCTTTACCAAATTACTCAGCCAATTCTTGGTCTAAACATTTGAAATTTTACATAAAGTGTATTTAAACATAGGGCAAGCGTTTTAATCAGTTTTTGGCCGAAAATTTGGCTGCCAAGGGGTCAAAGTTCAAAAGACTTGACCTTTGCGGACTCTAGCAAACTATTCAGCCAACTTTGAGTCTAATCATTTGAAATTTTACATAAAGGGTATTCAGACATGCAGCAAGCTTTTTAATCAGTTTACGGGTGAAATTTTGGCTGCCAAGAAGTCAAAATTGAAAGTGTTGACCATTGCAGACTCTACCAAACTCCTCCACCATTTTGGGGTTTAAACACTTGAAATTTTAGATGCAGGTTACCTGGACATGAGTCAAATCTTTATATATATATATATATATATATATATATATATATATATATACAATATGCACATAGTTATGAAGAGTACATAGGGCCCAAGCAAAGCCGGGCTGAACTGCTAGTATTTTTTTTTATATAATGAGGATAGAGATTTACTTGCTGCCCACCTCAGCAAGATGTGACACAAGGTCAGAAAGTGGAGATATCCAACCAACACCTCTAAAGGAAGGGCAGTCTGGCTTAGTAAAAGTTTTCTGGGCATCCTCATTGGCATATCCCCTTATAGGGACGCCTCAGGCAACAAGCAATAAACTTGCCTACCTGGGTGGCAAGGTGTGAGAGGGTGAACCTCCTAGGTAATACCCAAGCGGCATACAACAGTTTGACAAGTACTGAGCCAGTTTCTGGTCCCTCACCTGTCGCGCTGATTGTCAAGAACAGATTCTTGACTGGAACTTTATACCCAAGTGTCCAAGCAACTGAAGCTGCAACAAGACTCATCCTTGCCAATACAATGAAGGTATGATTAAAGAAATTGGAAGGTTCTACTGACCAATCAAATGGAGCCACGCTCTGCTAGCAACCAATCAAAAACCAGAATTGCTCCATAAAAATATTGGATCTTTTAGCATTCCCGCACATCATTTTTCATGTCCACTCCAAAGATCTGTTGCTCTTTGCCTGCAAAACTTTAAAGTCCAAGACTTATAAAGATCAGTCACCCACCGAAAACTCTTTTTCATCTCCCAGAGTTATACAGATTAACTCTTCTGCAATTAAATATGGCTTTAATTTCAAAAGTTATTGACAGTTTTGCACATATTATATTCAGGTTTGCTTATTGAATGACAATAAAATAAAGTCTGTTGGAGATTCATAATTGAAACTTGCTGGACAAATCAAACATAGACTGAAATTTATTCATACCAAATGAAGTGACATTTTTAGTCATCCTATATTTATCATCATAATTAGGTTTAAAATTTGTTTTATATGCTGGCATGCATGTGTTGGACACCTTTTAAAAATTGACTTCTAAACTAACCTATCTTTGGACGGGTCTTTATTTAGCCCTCCTTCTCTCAAATCTATCCTTATGACTTCCTCACATGTTTTCTTTGGCTTTCCTCTACCAACTGATCTTGCTGCCTCAACTGTTCTACTGGTTGGATTGTAGAAAGAATTGTGAATTTTATTGACGATTCCATGGGTAGCATTTTTTGGGGGGTGTGGGGTGGGGTATCCTGTATTATAGTTTATGTGTATCTATTTACTTGCATTCATGCGAAGGCAAAGTTAGGCATAAGGTCAGTTTTTAATGTGGAGGAAATCCAGTTCTGCAAAAGGGCCCTCTGGACTGGGAAAAAACTAAAATTGCCTCAATCTAGGAGGATAGAAAAGAAGTGCAACTAATAAACTCATCCCACTTGTACCCCTCCCCCCTCGATGTGTATCCCCCCCAGACAAACACGTTTAGCAACAAAATCACACCCCTTTGCTAGAGAGATTTCTAAATGCCGGAATGCCTTCTACTCTAATAGTTTCGTCGCTCGAACAGATAGATTTTGGAATTCCCTTCTTGCTACTTGATTCCCTGATTTTTGGGTTAGCATGCAAAAGTTTAAGCTTCTTTTCTTTCATCATAATCGCTCTGATACCTACCATGCTCCAATTGAAATGAATGCCTCTAGTCTTGGGGAAGCTCCGTGTCTTGACAAGCTTCTGGGACTGACCTTCATTCCTAATCTGAAATGGAACACATACATCAAATCGGTTGCTAAGATTGCTCGAAGAATGGTTGGATCACTCTACTGTTTCAGTATCTCACTCCTGATGTGATCCTCTATCTGTATAAGAGCCAGGTGCGTCCTACAATGGAGTACTGTTGCCACATCTGGGCAGGAGCTGCTCAGTACACTCTATCTTGTCTTGATAGAGTTTAAAACCAACCTTGAAACCTAGTAGGTGATGCCCTTTTTTCTTCCTTGCAACCTCCTTTCCATAGAAGAGACGTTGCAAGCCTGTCTCTGCTCTACCGCTATTTCCATGGTAAATACTTATCTGAACTTCAATTTATGGTCCCCCCTTGCCAAACTATCACAAGAGACACTCAACTAAAAACCACTATATACGATTTTTTCCACTCTGTGTCTGTGCCTAAAAGCTTCTTTTCCAGAACTGCCTGCATTTGGTATGCTTCTGGCTAAATACAACATCTAATGTACTTCAAATCTAATGTAAACAAGTTCCTATTAAGTCGTCCTCATAAATAATCAAATTCCACACAATTTCCATTATTAACGATTACTTCACTACCACCCTACATTCATTAACCCTTATTTTCGAGTGGCCTTGATAAGTGGTGATCCCCTCAAGTAAAAAAAATCTTCTCATCTTGCTCATCTTTCCTAAACATGGTCCCAAATAGTAGCCCCTTACGTCCAAGTAAGGATCTGTCTTATTTGGAGTGAACGTGAGTAAAATAATAAAAAAAATAGATACTATGCTCTGTTCCCAGTCAAAATGCAAAGAAAATGTGTGTGTATATCACTTTCTTTCTGTGTAAGTCACTTTCTTTTTATTATTAATGTGCATACAAAAGATAGAATGCGATGTGATGTGATGTGATGTGATGTGGTGTGTGTGTGTGTGTGTGTGTGTGTGTGTCTTTCTCTCTCTCTCTCTCTCTCTCTCTCTCTCTCTCTCTCTCTCTCGGTCCTGGATATGACCTTAAACTATATCCGATGGTGAGGCCCCAGCTTGCGAGCTTTGGGGAGTGTGGAGCCACCCTTTAATTGTCATTGCTCCCAGGTCCACTCTGACCCGGTGTGGTAGTACCTTTTAGGGTCCCAACTATGGGTTAAATAGAAACTGACTGGGAAAAAATATATACATATTCTATTAAAAACCTTTTCTTCACAATCACTGCATTCGACATTAAATGACCTAAAAAGAGTTGATATGCCGTAAAACAAAAACAACCAACCAATCTCTCTCTCTCTCTCTGCTTGGTAAAGACATCTATATTTTTATAAAGTAATAGGGTTCGTGTGTTTCTGTCTGTGTGTACATCTCTCCATCATCAACGAAATATAAAGGAGGTAAGAGGGTAGATCTCTCCTAGTAGAGAAACATTAGAACCCATTTTAGGATGTTTCTGTTATAGGAGACGTAAGAATCTATGCCTAATTTCTTTATATACTAGTCTACAAACCACCCCCATATCGAATGACTTATGCTCATTTGCATATCACATTATATTAAATCTCTTTAACTAATTACCTCGACCTTATTACATATTGGAAATATTCTAATCATTTCAACTGTACTATTTACAAAATCTATTTAACATTTAATTATTTAATATATTTTCATTTAATTTTATATTCGATTTATTTCACTTTACGTATATTATCAAAACAATTCATTGGCGAGCAAAGCTTTATGTTTTGGGATTGTATTGAAAATGTAATGGAAATTTCAATTTCGTTCCGTTTTAATCTTTTATATTTTACTTGCCAATATAATTGAAAGAATACAATTCAACTATCGTAATTTTATATAAATAAACAAAAACAAATATTTTAAAATAAAACTTTATTAAAAAATAAATAATTTTATTTTTAAATGAAAAAAATCAATTTAGTAAAATAATTGTATTAAACACTCCCAGCCTTGTCAGCAAACCTGTAAACCTATAAAAGTTAACATTTCGAATGTAAACAGTGATTTTTCGATTTTGTTAGCGATTGCCGCAATTAAACACAATTAAAACGGAACTAACTTTATTTCCATTCTATTTTTTAAACAACCCCCAAAACATAACGCTCTCTTCCAGTTATAGCCAATTTTTTTTTAATTAAATAAAACAGGTCAAAATAAACAGATAAGCGCATTTTCTTTTACATTTTTCTTACAACCATTGTCATTTAACCAACTGCAGGATATCGTTACTTTTGTGGGGTTGTTTTGAAAATGGCACGGAGATTATAATTTCGTTCCAATTTAATCTTTCTGGTCGAGCCTATTTCGAAAGCCTGTTTATCATAGATTTGAACTACAAATAATTTATTACATTTTGATTATTACTATCTTAAGACTTAAAGCTTATATTTATTTCATTTTTCTATTTATATATTGAATTAGTTATTTCCAGTCTTATTTAAACTTAGTGCTTTCTTTAAACCGGATGAACCTTTTATAAAAATATGAGTTTAACGTAAAGAACACGAACAAGGTTTTATTCAACTGAATTTCTTCCAGTTTACTAACAAAATATATAAATTTAAAAGAGATATAAATAATAAAATAAAAAGGTTATGTAATTTAAAAGAAATACACGTACTCACAAAAGCAGAACTTTTTTTTACACATTTTTTTCTTTAAAACCATAACAATGAGACTAACAATTACCTAGATCTTAGTAATTATTTGTTTTAATAGAACTGTTTTAATTGTACTGTTTACTTAGTTAACCTAAGTTGGTATTACATTTATTTTACATTTACTTTTTTTTTTAATTATTACTTTTAGACTGTGACGTTTACACCCGGAAGTAATGAGTCACACGTAGGTCGCTTTTATTCATTCCTTTTGGTCAAGATCAAAGTGTATTATCTGTTCTTCAGATGCTGCACTTCATTTTCTTGTTCTCTTTCGGTGGAGGAGAAATCCTTCACGACTGAGACAATTTTTATTTTTGTACCTTTTCTCCACGTTAAAAAACGACCCTGGTGTCTAACTCTGTCCCGTGGGGAGGCATAGTAAATAGGTACAATATAATTGTTTATAATTGTACTATTCAGAAATATTATTTATAGTTCGTCCATTTCAGTTAGTATACATTTCCTTTACGCTTAATTAATTTACAATCATTAATATCGTTAAACAATTCCGTTTAAAACCGAAATTATGCCACCCAAACGAAGTAGAAACGAAAGTGAGGAAGAAAGAATGGAAAGATTGGAAGCTAATAGACTAAGAGTTGCTGCAATTCGCTCCAATGAAAACAATTCAGATAGAGAAAGACGTCTAGAACTTAACAGGATACGTCAAAGAGAAAGGAGAGCAAGACTGTCAGATTTGGAAAGAGAAACCCAACGTGAAGCTGACAGAACTAGACATGCTGTAAGGCGGTTAAATTCATCACAAGATGAAATTCAAGAAAGGCAAAGATATGCACTGGAAAGAGAAGCAATATTACGATCGAATGAATTATATGAGGTAAGTAGACGTACACAAGGTCAGTTGAGAGTGGCTCAACGACATCAGAATGAATCGGAAACCCAACGAAGCTTTCGCCTATACCAAGGGCAACAACGAGAGGCTGCATGGAGAGAGAGTATGACTTTGCCCCAGCAATTGACAGAAAACGAGGCAGCTAGACAACGAATGACTGCTTTGAGACACCATGAAATAGAACACTGCAATAGAAAAGGATTGCTCTACAACAAAAATGACTCTCTCACTACAGCTGATATAGGAAAAATGGACAAAGTATGTCAACATTGCTCAGCTGTAAAATTTAAAGGAGAAACCCCTGGTTGTTGTTGTTCTTCTGGCAAAGTTGTGCTTGATAGCTTTCCACCACTGCCTCAGTTGCTTCAAGATTTGCTCTCCGGCAATGGTCCCATCTCTAAAGATTTTCTGCAAAATCTACGCTGTTATAACAATTGTTTTGCAATGACATCATTTGGTCACAAAATTGCGGCAGTACATGGGTGGAATCCTTCTTTTAGAATTCGAGGCCAGGTTTGCCACCAGATTGGGAGTCTTTTACCACCTGAAGATGAAACAGCAAAGTTTATTCAAGTCTACTTCTTGGATAGTCTGGAAGAGGAACTACATAATCGGGGACGTGACAGTAGACTCAATAGAGACATTCTCCAAAGTCTGACTGAATTTTTACATGAGAACAACAGCTTTATTTGTCAGCTGAAAACAACAAAGGAGAGGATTGAAGAAGAACACTTGGTAGAACATAAAGTTGTCATAAGGGAAGACCGAAGGCCGCAAGAAGAGCATCCACGGCGATTCAATGCTCCAACAACAACGTATGAGATTGGAATATTAATGGAGAATGAACCAACAGCTAACCGGGATATTGTCTTGCGTTTTAGAAATGATACATTAAAATGGATCTCCGAACTACATCCCCTCTACGATACTTTAATGTACCCGTTAATGTACCCCTATGGTTCTCCATCTTACAACATCTACATGAAGGCATCCAATGGGCGAAAAGTTACCCAACAGCAATTTTATTCGTACCATTTAATGACTCGGCCTGGAAACTATTTTCTCTGGTACCGAAGGCTATTTCAACAATGGCTGGTGGATGTGTACTGCAAGATTGAAACAGAACGTTTACAGTTCCTGAGGCGTGAGCAACAGACCCTGAGAGCTGACAATTATAGCAACTTGAGAGATTCAATTCTTAGGGAGGATGGGAATCCAGAACAGTTTGGTCAACGAGTTGTAATCCCGGCAACTTATACAGGAGGCCCTCGATACATGTTTGAGCGTCAAAGTGATGCCGTGGCATATGTTCGGCGAATGGGCCGAGCCGATCTCTTCATCATGTTCACAACAAATCCAAAGTGGACAGAAATTACAGAAAATTGTCTTCAAGGGCAAGACCCTCAGGATCGTCCAGATATTGTTGCCAGGGTTTTCAGGCAGAAGCTAAAAAAGTTACTTGAATTTATTAAAAAGGGAGGATTTGGCAGGTTGAGGGCTTTCCTGTACAGTATTGAATATCAAAAAGAGGACTGCCGCATGCACACATCTTCACCTGGCAGGCCCCAGA
Organism: Euprymna scolopes; assembly: GCF_053919585.1. Lineage (NCBI taxonomy): Eukaryota > Metazoa > Mollusca > Cephalopoda > Sepiida > Sepiolidae > Euprymna > Euprymna scolopes. The sequence continues at coordinate 52,802,281 of NC_136504.1, forward strand.
GGACAAACTTCTACCAGAAAAAATGGATCTCTGCATATCTGCAGAGATCCCTGACAAAGAGGAAGATCCTGATCTTCATGCTAAAGTGATGGCACATATGGTGCATGGACCTTGTGGAGCATTTAATCCAAATTGTCCATGTATGATTGACAACAAATGTTCCAAAAAATACCCAAAAGAATTTCTTCAGTGTACCGAGCAAGGCCAAGACTCTTACCCCAAGTACAGGCGAAGAAAACCAGAAGATGGAGGCCAGACTGGTACAATAAGGATGAAGAGAAATGGTCGGTATGTTAATCAAGAAATAACAAACCAGTGGATTGTTCCGTACAACAAGGTCCTCCTTCAGCAGTTCAACGCTCACATTAACGTAGAAATTTGCAGCTCGATCCAAAGCATCAAATATGTCCTCAAATACGTGAATAAAGGATGTGATCAAGCAGTGTTTGAACTACAAAGAACTGATGGAGCAGCTAACCAACAAGGCCAAGTACAAAGTCACATTGTGGATGAGATCCAGCAGTTCCAGAATGCAAGGTATGTCGGCAGTTCAGAGGCAGCCTGGAGGATATTGGAACATCCCATCCATGAACATTTCCCCCCAATTGTACAACTTTCTGTTCATCTTGAAAATGGGCAGCGTGTCATGTTCTCAGCTGATACTGCTCTGGAACGAGCCCAAGGTCCACCGCCTGCCACAACTTTGACAGCATTTTTTCAACTCTGCCATGAGGATGTCTTTGCAAGGGGTCTCAAATACGTAGAAGTCCCTGAGTTTTACACTTGGAACAAATCGACAAAGAAATGGATGAGAAGAATGCGTGGGGTACAAGTTGAAGGTACTGAAAATGATGATGTATGGAAGGCACCATGCATTGGGAGAATCTACACGATTAGTCCAAAAGCAGGGGAGTGTTATTTCTTACGCCTGTTGCTCAATGAGGTTGCTGGTCCAACTTCATTTCAAAATTTGCGAGCATACAATGGTCAGGTGTTTGAAACATACAGAGCAGCGTGCCTTGCTCGAGGCCTTCTAGAAAATGACCATCACTTGCATCAAGCAGTAGGAGAGGCAAGTGCCACTCAATCACCTTCAAATTTGCGAAGCCTATTTGTGATAATTTTAACAGCCTGTGAGCCAAGAAATCCTCTTGAGATCTGGATGGCTTTTCGTGATGTAATATCTGAAGACATTCTTCACAGATACAGGCAAGAAGTTAACAATCCAGAAGCAGATTTTAATGAGGACATCTACAATAAAACTCTTTGTCTAATTGAAGAAAAAGTTCTCCTTATGTGCGGTCAACCATTGGCAAGCTATGGATTACCTGCACCAATGCAAGGGAGAGATGAAAGACTCGCGAGAGAGTATCAACGTGAAGTTACTTATAATCTTGAAGAACTTCCCTACAAGCAGAAAATATGCAAGAAAAACTGACCGATTCTCAAAGAGAAGTTTACAATTCATTCATGGCAATGTTGGAAGCACAAGGTGAAATGAACAAAAACATGATGTTTCTTGATGCTCCAGGTGGTACGGGCAAGACTTTTGTAATCAATTTGATCCTTGCAAAGATTAGATCCATGAGAAAGATTGTGCTTGCAACAGCATTCAGTGGCATTGCTGCTACTCTACTACAAGGTGGCCGCACTCTTCACATCACTTTTAAAGTACCCTTGGATACTCATCGAATGGATCAGCCAGTTTGCAAAATTACTGGTAACTCAGCCTTGGCAAATGTAATTAGAGACACCTCTGCAATCATTGTAGACGAAGCCCCAATGACGCACAAGAGTGCTTATGAAGCAATTGACCGAACACTGCAAGACATCACAGGAAACAAGAATCCCATGGGTGGCATTCCAACCTTATTTTGCGGTGATTTCCGTCAAATCCTCCCAGTGGTTAAAAATGGCACAAGGGCTAACATTGTCAATGCAAGTTTGAAACAATCCTATCTCTGGAGGCACGTTATAGTGAAGAGACTGACTACTAATATGAGAGCCTATATCTCTGATAACACAGCTGCAGCAGACTTCTCAAAATTGCTTCTCCAAATCGGTAATGGTCAGTTTCCTATCACTTCTTCACCTGACACAATTAAGATTCCAACTGCGCTTGGTAAATGTGTCGGTAATCAGAAGCAACTGAAAGACAAAGTGTACCCAGACCTGCAAAACAATGGAAAATCACCGGATTGGCTTGCTGAGAGGGCTATTATTTCGCCATTAAACAGCAATGTGAATCATTTGAACAATTCAATAATGGATGAATTTCCAGGAGACACAAAGCAATACAAGTCAGTTGATTCAGCTACTAATGAATATGAAGCTGTTCACTACCCTGTGGAGTTTTTAAACTCTTTGGAGATATCTGGAATGCCTCCACACATTTTAAATCTCAAAATTGGATCGCCAATCATGATTCTTCGATCCTTGGAACCGCCAAAAATAACAAACGGAACCAGATGTGTTATCACCAGATTGCACACCAATGTACTTGAGGCCACCATTTCCTGTGGTCCCTACAAAGGCGAAACCGTTCTACTGCCAAGGATCCCCTTAGTTCCATCGGACTCAGTACTTCCATTTAAATTCCGGAGACTCCAATTTCCTGTGAAGGTGTGTTTTGCAATGAGCATAAACAAAAGTCAAGGTCAGACATTTAACACCATTGGCGTAGACTTGACATCAGACTGCTTCAGTCACGGTATGTTCTACGTCTCCATCAGCCGGACAGGAAGTTCAGAAAAACTCTACATTCTGGCTCCAAATCAAAGCAGCAGAAATGTAGTTTACCCTGAGGCTCTTTAGTGAAAAGTTCGAGAAATGGATATGAGGAAAAACTGACATGATCTGATTGTGGTAAGTTTTTAGTATTGAATTTGCAAGATAAAATTTAAGCAAGAGTTGAAAATGACTTCAATGAAAAATTTACTATGTAACATCAAGTAACCTTCCTTTTTGATGAAAATGTTTTGTGAAGTTCCTGATTGAATTTCAGTCACTACAAGAGGTAGTTAAAATGTTAATCACCTTATGCAATCGTTGCTCTTACAACATCAACTTACTGGAAAGGTGCCCACAGATTTTGGTACCCGAGTGCGCAACAAAGCTCCGTGCGAAGCACGGGTATCTTTGCTAGTATTTTATATTATGTTATGTAGAACAATGTTGTCTTTCACTTGTTTCATTATGCTTCTCAAAATTCAAGGGGATCCTTCCCAACGCTTGATTTCTATTTGAGACGCATAGATATTCGAATATTACATTTCTCTTTTATCACTCAAATATTGAGTTAGTAGAGAAGTTGGAAATATTAATTTTTCTCTTATTGATCAGTTAACTACGTTATAGTATCTCTTTTTTTTTTGTTGTCTCTTAGTTTTACTGGATTTCAGGACAAGAATTCTCTCTCTCTCTCTCTCTCTCTCTCTCTCTCTCTCTCTCTCTCTCTCTCTCTCTTAGTCTTACTGGATTTCAGGACAAGAATCCATCTAGTCCGGTGGAGTATCTAGCTTTGTGTTAATCGTTCAGATCTAAGGGAAGATTACTTCCTCGATTTTCTAGGAAGAGGCGGTCTATACTATACATACTATAGGCAACACTGCTTAGAGAAGGTACACCATTTCTTGTATTAGCCAGTGTAGGGTAGCCATGCCAAAGGGATTTTATTTGGACTTTGAATATAATGTGAATTTGAATATTTAGTCAGGATTTAAGAACAGGAGGAAATATCTTCATGCCAGGTTGTCCTAAGAAACACCTGTATAAAGAGACCTTAACCACTCTAGGACAGTGTCAAGTAGGCATTCAAGTTTCTCTAGTGTGTATATGTACGTATGCATGTATATTTAGACAAACATTATTGAATGTTTTTGCTGATTAGCTTAGTCGTTTTTTTTTGTTTTTGTTTTTTTATCTTTTCGATCTTCCAGATAATCTGTCGCATATTTCTGTTGAATTGTCGTATCTAGGCTACGTAAATTTTTTTTCCCGTCTTTCGTTTTCTTTTTTTTTTTTTTCTTTTTTTTTTTTTGCAAGTGCTTTCGACTGACTCACTCAATCCTCATCAGGCAGGATACTGGTCAGACTTATTCATGTCTGCTCGGTTTGAAATGCACTAATTTCTTTTTTTTATATATATAATTTTTAAAAAGTATGTATGGGTGATGAGATGGCATTTGGAACGTGGTTATGTGTTAGTCACTCGGCTACTTCAAATTTGCAATATATATAATTTAAATATATAAAGTTTGAAAAGGTTAAACATAGTGTGTGTGTGTGTGTGTGTGTGTGTGTGTGTGTGTGTGTGTGTGTGTGTTTTGTCGGCTAAGGATATTTTGGAGTAAATTACTAACCTAAAATATTGTAACTAGTTTCGTAATTAATATTGTTTATTGGGGGGGGGGTCTGTTTTTTTGCATACAATGCTTCTAGAACTTTGAGTCTTTTAACATTGGACTCGGAATGTACAATTTTTGTGTTCTTAATCAATAGTTGTTTAAAATATATAGGAGCAGTAATGTTCGTTATATATATATATATATATATATATATATATATATATATATATATATATATATATATATATATGTGTGTGTATGTATGTATGTGTGTGTGTGTATATATATAGTTAAATAAATAATAATTATATATATAATTAAATAAATAATTATTTATATATATAAATAATAGTTATATATATATATATATATATATATATATATATATATATATTAGGAACCGCCAAAAATGGCCGAAAAATCAAGTTGTTGTTGTTTTTTAAAACGAAATTACATTTATTAAAATCCATTATTTCTGAGTAACTTTTTTTTTCCAGAAAGATAAAACACTGAATTTTATCATATAGAAAACAGAATAATGTAAAACTTTTTCTACTATTTTTAATTAAATTTTAAATGTTAAATTTTCCCAAAAAGTTAACAATTGAAATTTTTTGTCTTGCACAAAAAACGTACATAAATATTTAAAAAAAAAGGTTTTTGAAATAATTAATTCATTTATTTGTTGTCTAACTAAGATTTAGGATGATTTTCTATGAGAATATGCAAAAATATTATAATATAAGTACCTGGATTTCAAATAATTCCACTTATTCATATAAGCAACCAGTTACTTCGCGTCGATCTAGAGTCTAGATCGACAATGTTTACGTTTGTAGTTGATCAAAAGCAAACTATGGAAGACCAAACAGGAAAACAAAACTTATTTTGAAAATTTCAATGTATTATTAACGCTGAGGCTGGCCAGTACCAGATGGGTGACCATTTGTATGAGTTTGGTTTTTAATGTGTATGTGTGTGGGGGCCAGGCTCCCCAAAATGGGGGGGGAGGGCAATTTAAAACAGAATAAAAAAAAATTTCAGCGTGCTTGGTCCACCGTAGTCGAAACCAAAGCAAAGCAAAGCGGCAAACGTTTTCAAACGGGATCGAAAAAAATGATGCTATTTTTAACACAAAGGGCACAATATTTATCGAATTTTTTTTTTTTTTTTTTGTATCGATTCTTCAAAGCATGTCCTGTTTAATAATGGTCATGCATTATTCGGCTTGCTAAAAAAAAATGTTAATCTATTTATCAAAGATTTTAAAATGGCTTTTTTCGTATAAATATTAAAAAAATTTTTTTTCTTTTTTGCTTAACTTAAATTAATTATTTTACTTAACATATTCACCGAATTTCACACAATCGAAGTTCTGATATTCAGACGTCAAAATAAGGTAGGCAAACAATTTTTTTTTTTTTTAAATCTATAATCCTGTCCCTTACAACAACACAATATGTTGTGTTCAGTTTCAGGTGATTATTTTAAGCATATTTGTACCGCCTCAAAACAAGGGGGGGGGTTGTAAGCAAAATATATATATATATATATATATATATATATATATATATATATAAATATCGTTTATGAAAAATAAGTACACTGTTATAAAGTTCATTCTTCTCTTAATAATCGCTAAAAATTTCGTATTGATCGGATAATTATCTGATTTTTGGTAGATTTTTAAAAAGACATATATATATATATATATATATATATATATATATATCCACATCCATCTTTTAAAAAGGAGATGACAGGTGAGTTTATATGTATACAGATACACCCGGCGTTTCCCCAGTATAAAACGTAACGTTAAATTCCTTTAAAAGAAAATGAAGTAAAAAAAAAAAAAAACAACGGAAAGAAACTGAGATATGTGAGACTTCTTGTAAGTAAAATGCGCAGTCATGAGGTAATTAACAAACAGATAAAAATCCGATAACCTCCCGCGCCCCCCCCCCCAAGTACCAATTTTTGAATTTTGACACTTTAGTAGCCCTTTCTTCTTCCGGATGAAAACCGATTGAAATGTTTTCCACATGTCTGAATACCATATATACTAAATTTCCAGTCTGTAGATCAAAAATTCGTTGAGTATATAGGCTGAGAGTTGTCCTCTCTCTCACTCTCTCTCTCTCTCTCTCTCTCTCTCTCTCTCACACACACACACACACACACACACACACACACACACACACACCTTCTCACTTTTATAGTTATACTAGCAGATGTACCCAGCATTGCCCGGTATTAAATGTAATGTTAAATTCCTTTACAAAAAAAATGAAGTAAAAAAACAGAAAGAAACTGAGACATGCCAGTTCACTTCTTGTAAGTTAAAAAAAACCCCACAATACTCAAGGTGAGATCGAAACAAAACCTAAAGACAGTGAGTCAAGTACGATAACTATTAGGCCAGCTTGCTACGACTTTAAAAGTGTTTTCAAACCTACTTATTCTTAACATAAGGAAGCTGTCATGTGAATGATTTGCGTGAATGTGAAACAGTTGACAAACAGATAAAATTCCGATGACCCCCCCCTCACAACAAGTACCAATTTTTCAATTTTGACTCCTTAGCAGCCTTTTTTCCGGATGAGAACCGATTAAAAAGTTTTCCACATGTCTGAATACTCTCTGTACCAAATTTCAAGTCTGTAGATCAAAAAGTTTGCATTTTCACTATATATATATATATATATATATATATATATATATATATATATATATATACTAGCAAAAGTACCTGTCGTTGACTGGGTTCAAAAACAGCCTACAGAAAATGGGCTCTGATTTATGAAAGTTTGATAGGTTATGAAAAGGAAGGGTTGTAAAGAGATAGCTTCGAATTTGGGGGTATCAAAACCAAAGCAAAATGTGGTGAAAGTAAAAATAAAATAGATAAACCCCATAATTTATTATACCATACCTGTTCACAATGAAACACTTATCACAATATTCTGTGGATCTATAATCAAAAAACCTTGTTAAACTTTGTGACATACTTCCATTCTATGGAGGTCAGGCGCGAACGAACAACCCATAATTTTATTATACCATATTTCTTTAAACTGAAACATAATTATCAAAGTATACTTACGCAGATAGATATGAAAAGTCTTTATTAAAGTTTATGCCTATTTACATTCTATGGAGGCCAGGCACGAACACAGACCCCACAATTTTATTATACCATCCCTATTTAAGTTAAAACATACTTATCAAAGTATTATTATGTACATCTATATCAAAAACACTTGTAAACGTTTTTTTTTTAATTTTTAATTTTTTTATTTCCATACTTTGTGGACCAGGCGCGTATGCAGACCCCACAGTTTCAATGAATCATCATTATACCAGATCAAACATACCCATACCTGTGTCTCAATACATCTTCTATCATTATATGTGATCAGTTTTCTATAATAGTCAACCATATATTCATGACCAGACACATACACAGACGTTCAGCTTTATATTAGAGATATATATGGGTGTGGCTCAAAGGCTAAGAAATGAAGATGAAGAGTTGTATGTTTTGGTTTCAATTTTGACTGATGGCACCAAGTCATATATATATATATATATATATATATTAGTTTGGATCTCACTACTATGTATATTAGGTTGAATGTAATAATCGATAGAGAATTGTCTCCATAATAATAAATATGTAATCTGCATGAATTAAAATATCATATTTAAGCGTATCTTACGACCTGACAACACTGTATTTATGTATATATACTCCCTTTTCTCTCTCTGTCTCTTCACACTTCTCTCATCTACCCATGTCCTCTGTATGCTTGTGTGAATTTTGTTTTCATACTGCTTGTTTTTAGGCATATCAACTCCGTTGGATTTATTTAACACCTTACATTCATTAACTCTCATCCTCGAGTGGCCTTTGGGCCTTGATAAGTTGTGACTGTCTTGTAAAAAAAAAAACAAACAGACAAAACACGCTAGAAATAGGTGCTAATAATATGACATAAGAAATTGCATCACGTGTTTGAGACAGCACAGAGTTTCGAGGCAGTCGAGGCGAGGAAGTGGCCATACCAAATGTGCCTGACAATGTAGGGATTTAAGTGAAACTCTTTGAGACCTGTCTGTTCATCGACCATTCATGGGCTGTGAAGAAGTCTGATTCTCTCAACATCAATAATAGAGAAGTGACAGTCTAAGTAAAAAAATTAAATAAGAAGGAATTAATTTTAGCTTTTCATTTATAAGGAATTAATTTTAGTCTCTCTCCTCAGGAATTAAATTCTCTCTCCAATAAAGCCTTTGAAACTGCCAACAAATCTCCATTATGTCTCCAGAGTCTTATTTATCTTGAGTTAACACTGAGTCACTTCAGGATCAGCAGTACACATATACATGGAAAGTGACACTAAAACGAATGAAGACTGTGCATGTCTGTAAAAAAAAAAAAGAAGAACTTTATTAATTGATTGTGTTTCTTGACCGCTTATTGGCAAAACTATCCGGCATATTTCACGTTGAAACACCAGTTCCTGATAGATCAGCAGAGTTAAGCAATATTGAGCCTGGTCAGTATTAAATTAGATGACCATTTAGGAATTCCAGATACTATATGTGCTCTCTGCTTATCTCAGCATTGCTTTCAGTCGTCTAGCACTTCTTGCCATTGGACTCAAGCAGTGCCGAGTCAGGAGAGGTATGGTTAGAGATTGTACATTTGCCTCACAATTACACGCACAGCTGCCCTTACAGGAGTATTCATTGTGTCTTGAAACTGACCAGAGGTATCATTAGCTAAACCTCACATGTGGCATGAGTATGTGTTTGTGTGAAAAGACTGTGGTTCCTTTGTTTAACATTTTGTTTGTTTATAACGAAAAACACCCGACTAGCTGAAACCACCATCAATAATTTTCCCCACTCCCTATCTGTGCCTAAATCAAAACGTAGATACCATGAACAAAGCTTCTTTCTTAGAAAGTCTGTTCCGCTTGCCTGTGGAAGTCTGTTCCGCTTGCCTGTTTCCCTCCCGACTTCAACCTGGATGTCTTCAAGTCCAACACAAACAAATTCCTGATGAAACGGCCCCCCCCCAAGTAATGACACCTTACCAATTCTCCAATACTATTGCTACACTATCCCTTTGATTACTGTACACACAATAACCCTTATCCCTGAGTGACCATTGGGCCTTGATAAGTGGTGAACTCCATGTAAAAAAAAAAAAAGAAAAAAAGAAAAATGTATCCAGAAGGATAGTTTTACAGTGTGGTTCCAGACTTTGGTAGAGAACATTTTAGATGATGATAATGTCTTTGGGTTTTGTCAAGAACTACACCGACTTTTTATATATAAAATTTATGCTTTATCAAAGAAAATGAAAGATATATATATATATATATATATATATATATATATATATATATATATATATAGGCATGCATTCATAGAAAATGGAAATAAATATAATGTATTAAGAGAATAGAAGGATCACCAGTTAGTAAGTGCCAATTAAAACATAAACAGAGTTTTGTATATGAATAAGAAGGAATTAATTTTAGCCTGTTTTTGGTCTCTCCCCTCATGAACGAACTTCTCTCCTCAATAAAACCTTTGAAATCGCAACAAGTCTCCATTGTTCCAGGTATGAGTTTTATTCATCTTGAGTTGATAGAAGATCACAACCACTAAGGGATCAACAGCTACACACATGGAAAGCGACAATAATAAAAAAAATAATGACCGCGCATGTATGTAAAAAGAAGACTTTCATTAATGGATTTATTTTTTGATTGCTCACTGATAAAATCACACAAGCGCAGCGAGTATGTGCTTGTGTTAAAATACTATGCACTTCCTTCATTTAACTTTGCTAAACGTGCTTTTGTTTATGAAAATTTTACGCACCTACATCTTACTCAATATCAACAACAACTTGAAAATCTTCCCTTAAATTTTCTCTAACGGTTTCACAGGCAAAACTAGTAACATTGGGCTGATAAATATAGATATTCTTAATATCTCCAAAGTCCTGAGGTACGATTTTCATGGGCTGTGCCGAAGTCTGATTCCCTCAACATCAATAATGGAGAAGTGACGTTGACTAAGTGGTTGACGAGACAGACTGACAACCTGACTGTGCCAAGTTCGAATCCAGTTAGTTCTAAATAAATACTCTCACTTAGAGATGTTGGCAACCTTCACATGATCCCTTCTGTAAATACCTGATGTCTTTCTAGAAAGAATTCTAACTAGAAAGATACTGGGGGAAACGAATTCCAACAAAAATCATCTGATTCATATGAAATGAATGATGTTCAACAACAACAACATGGACTGACAACCTGGGTGTGCCAAGTTCGAATCCAATCCAAAGTAGATGAGCAACGGCTTGGTTCCCACCAATTTTGCCAAATAACAAACAGGGTCCTGAATAGAAGTGTGTGCTCTATCTTAACCATCATAGACCTGAGATAATCTTATTAGCTTTGGACAAAGCCAAACATTTTGCCAAAATCTTTGTGACTAATTCTACCCCATGCAATCAGGGTCGTCGAACCCCAATATTTCCTCCTGTGCCTGAAAACATGCTATGTGACATACAAATATCTGTGTATGATGTTGCCAAAAACCTCGATTCAAAGCAACTGGTCCTGATGGCATTCCTATTATAGTGCTGAAAAAGCTTCAACCAAAACGAACTCCCATACTTACAAAGCTGTTTAAGCATTGACTTAAGGAGAATTGCTTCCCAACACCTTGGAAAACCTTGTCAGTATGGATTGTATGTAAAAAACCCAGGTGATCGCTCATCTCCTTCCCAATACAATCCAATCAGTCTCCTGTGCATCATGAGTAAGTTGCTGGAATCTGTGTTAAATAGAGAAGTAATCAACCACCTTAGAAAAAATAACCCCCTCGGTGACATACAATATGGTTTCCATTCTGCTAGATCTACAGCAGATCTCGACGGAGGCTTCCTTTCTAGGGCAATTGCTCTTGACATATCAAAGACCTTTGATAAGGTATGACATAAAGGTTTACTCCATAAGATCTCTAGCTATGGTATAGCTAGAAATGTCTTCTCAATTATTAAATCATTTCTCTCTTTCACATGAGTAGTGGTTGATGGGCAGAAATCAGAGGCTGACAGTATTAATGCTGGAGTCCCTCAGGGTCCCATCTTGGGCCCAACTCTTTTCCTGATCTACATCAATGATCTCCCAAATCACATCCTAAGATCATATGTAGACATTTATGCTGATGACACTCCCATCTATGGTGATATCATTGCCACCAAAACGCAAGATTTTTATGTTACTGGCATGAACACACTTGTTTTGAGTTGGCAAATGTGTGTTGATTCTGATGGTGCATATTTCTATCAACAAAGTTTCTTTGAGCCAAAGCATGTTCATCTGAATCTAAAAGTTAAAAACCACAAGAATTTTCTTGTCAAACTGATATTTAATTGAAAAAAAAAAAAAATTGATTTAGAAATCTTAAGTAGGACGACCCCTGAAGTAAATGTTGTATTATAGTGAGTGAAGATTCTATCTAGGAAAATGATAGACATATATAAGGTACAGTGACAAGGATGACCATAGACCCCCCCACACACCTCCCCGACATTTTTGAATAGCCCAGTGCTTAATTTATTTTTGTATTTTTCAGAAATAAAAAAATTCTTCAAAGCTTCAAAAGTAAAACTAGTAACAATGACATTTTTTGGGAGAAAAAACAGTCTCCAATATAATAGGTCCCACTTTGTCAACTAAGCACCAATCCCTGTCCCATCGCCACAATGTTGCATCCCTGTGCCTGTTTTACAAGTATTTTAATGGAATATGCTCTGATGAACTCCTTGCACTTGTGCTCTCTCGGCATACATATCCCCGACAAACCGAGATAAGCAGAGAGCATATACAGCACCTGGAAGTCCCAAATGGTCACCCATTTTAGTACTGACCAGGCTCAACGTTACTTAACTTTGGTTACCTAACAGGAACTGGTTTGTCAACATGATTATGCTGTACAAGACAATGGATACTCTCTGTAAGATGCGTATGAAATTGTGAAGCAAGGGTTGTGCAATCTCCAACCATGCCTCTTCTGAATCGGCACTGTTTGAGCCAATGGACTCATTTCAAAATAGATTTCTGATTGTTAATTCTGGTTGAAACATCAATAGACCAATGTATTGGATTTTTTTAGATGAGGATTGATAATTTAGTTTATTCAGACTACTGTTCTCATCATAGGTCTTATTCTCACAACGTTTTGGCTGTTGTAACTTTCAATATTTTGGCAGCCTTTATGTCAAGAATCTATACAGAATTTCGAACGGAACCCTTGATAGGGGCAGCTTATTGAGTTCAGTCGTCGATACTAAGAATACAATTACAAACTTTTTCAGACTTCTACCTGTCATGGCTGACAGAATGAGACCAATTTATCGCCGTGGATTAAATCAAATGTTCCGTTCAAAATTCCATACAGATTCTCGAGTTCAAATAAATGTACCTGACGTTTGGAAGTTACATCAACCGAAACGTGAGAATAACATCCAAGATGAGAACAGTAGTCTGAATAATCTGAATAATGCAACCATGTAACTCTACCTTCCCCTTATATTGTCCTTTAGTCCTCACATTCCATGAACAATATTTTTGACAAAGGGGGAAGAATTGCTGTTTTCTGAGTTGGAATCTATCAGTATAGCATTTATCGTTGTATTACTTTGGATCTTGAAGTGGTATTTTTTTAAGTTCCTTATAGCAAGTGGCTTTATGTTTTGTCTGGAGTAATTTCCACGAAAAATGTATGTTGCAATGTAATGCATGCATGAGGTGGGCGCTCACAGCTGGCGGCCTTGTGCTAGTATTTTGCATCTCATGTCTCTATTTACTTTCTTCACCACGAGGGCAGAGTTTGATACAAGTTGATATTTAATGTGAAGGAAAATTCTTAACATTTCCCTCTTTTGCCGTTTATCTATCTATCTATCTATCTATCTATCTATCTAACTAGCATTGTTATTGTTAACAGGTTAAAGTATTAATATGACCGCAGACTTTGGTTTTGATTTCTTACATATTCTTTGTGGACCTTTAATCCCTTATTTACTTGCCTCCTCACGAGAGCAGAGTTACACATAAAGTCGGTTTTTGGTGATTGCAAATAATTTCCAACAGAGGAAAAAAACAAACATTTCACGGTTGAGATCCCTAGATGTAAGAGAGCCTTCTACTCCAGTAGTTTCTTCTCCACAACCGCTAGACTTTGGAATTCCCTTCTGGGTTCCTGCTTCCCCAACTGTACTGACATGCAGAAGTTCAAGTGTAATGTGAACCAACATCTTGCTGCCCAACTCCCCACATAGTACCCCTGTAGCTTATGTCCCTGATAGTAGCCCCCTACATCAAAGTGGCAATGTGCCTTGTTTGGGGTGAAAATGTAAAAATAATAATTAAATAAATAAATAAAAACATTTAACAAATAATTGATGAAAAAGGTTGGACAAGTTACTTTTCTACAGGGGTTGTACAGGCTTGAATAATCATTGAATTTTGACTTTTGCCTTGAAAAGGCCTTATTTCTATTATTACCTTGAAAGATCCTTGAAAATATGGAAAATGTCTTCTCAAGACATTTGTTTTGAGCAAAATACGTGAAAGTGTCTCGCAATCGCACATGGCTGGCACCAAACACAAAATGAATGAAAGCTGTAAATAGTTGACCAGTTTTGTTGAGCGTTAGAGAAATTCAGGCAAATAAAACTGTGTAACCTAAACTACTTAATGAAATAAAGAGAGAAAGGAAAATAACTTTTCCTGTTGTTAATTATTATGTTTTTTGATTTATCATATCATTGTGTAGCGACTCGCCACAAATATTAAAAGCGGCTGTGCAAGGAACATTTCAGTTGCGCGTACAGCTGCTGTCTACACCCACGCAATTTTCACAATCATAAAAACTAAAACTCTGCCTCTTCGCGCGGGCGTATTTCAAAGCACCTTACGTCACAAAGATGGTTTTTTTTTTGTTTGTTTGTTTTTCGTCCAATCGGATTACGACGAAAGTGAATTTCAAAAATATTTTTTCCGTTTTCGTGGAGCTGGCTTGAAATCTATAAAAAGGGCACTTTGCGCCAAAACCAGCAGTCGAAGTCGAACCAGCATGCCGGAATCACTGACTTCGTCGGGTCCGACGTTAAACAATCCAACATCGTCTTGCACGCGTCACGCATCTCAATTCTCCACATGGAAGTACCAGATCAGCGAGAATTAACATTTACCCTTCTTGTTTCATTTGCCTCAGTCAGAGCAAGATTTCTCTTTTTTTTTATTTTGCTTTACGCATTTAATTCAAAACCTATCAGACTAAATACATCTACATATATAAAGTCCTAGAGCCCATACAAGTTACAAACATTAACTTTATTGCTAAAATATTCCTTTCCTGAACATTTAACATTTTTACGAAATCTGAACGACTTAGTCATTATCATCTTCTTGACTCTCGTGCTGAATCAGCACGCGCACACACAAAAATACGTCAACACAATAATATCATTCGCCTTTCTTTCTATTGTTAAATAAAAGTCATGTATTGAACTTTTAAAATCGCCTTTGCCTTAATGCTGTTTCTGACAACCTTTTTATTTTTATTTTTTTGTTAGAGGTTGGGAAACATCACGACTGTGATACCAGGCATCGGTGAGAATGTCTACCAAGGTCCCAACAATTGTTTATGTATTACATTTTGTTTTGAAAACTTGAATTTTGTTCGAATAAGGCCTCGAAAAATTTTAAATATTTATTTACACAAAATATAAAGATACATTATGAAAAAATTAGGCATTCGGCCATTCAAAAGTGTGGGGATAATGAGTCTCGTTGGTCATCCTTCGTCTACAATACGTAAATTGTCTATCCTTTTATGGTAGCACATCTAAGACAGTAAACGACCAAGTTCTCTCCAATTCTCTCTCCTCTGATCTTGAGCATGTAGTACAATGGGGAAAGGAGTGGCTGGTTACTTTTAATGCATCTAAAACCAAGCTTCTCTCTTTACATCATCAACATTCTGATCCACATCTGGCATCAATTGAAATGAATGGCTCTCGTCTTCAGGAGGCCTCAAGTTTTGACAAGCTTCTGGGCTTGACCATTACTCCTGATCTTAAATGGAACACGTACATCAAACCTGTTGCCAAGGCCGCTGGAAAAATAGTGGGATCTTTCTATCGATCCAGTAGATATCTCACTGCTGATGCAATTCTCTATCTATATAAGAGCCAGGTACGTATAAGGATGGAATACTGTTGCCACATCTGGGCAGGAGCTGCTAGAAAGGAGTTGGCCTGCCTTGATAGAGTTCAAAATAGACTTCGTAGCCTCGTAGGAGATGTCCTTTTCTCTTCCTTGCAACCTCTATCTCACAGAAGAGATGTTGCGAGTTTGTCTCTGATGTATCGTTATTTTCATGGAAAGTGTTCGACTGAGCTTCAATCTATGGTCCCCCCTCGCCAAACTTTCACAAGAAACACTCGTCTAGCTGTAAACACTATCAATAATTCCCCCCACTCTTTATCTGTGCCTAAACCTAAACGTAGATTCCATGAACAAAGCTATTTTATTAGAACTGCACGCCTGTGGAATTGTCTTCCGTTTTCCTGCTTTCCGGCTGACTACAATATGGTTGTCTTCAAGTCTAACGTAAATAAGTTCTTGATGAACCGTTCCATATAAGTTATCAAATTTAACAAATTTTCATTACTAATGATTATTATATTGTCCAATTTCTACTGTACACTCTTTAACCCTTATCCTTGAGTGGCCTCTTGGCCTTGATAATGAGTTGATACCTATGAAAAAAAAAAAAAAAGAAAAAGTCCAATGTGAACAAGTTCTAATTGAATCGTCCCCCTAAGTAATCCAAGTTTCAAAATTCCCACTGTTTACTATGCTAAAATAACAATGACTAATGTATACCTATTAACCCTTATCCTCGAGTGGCCTCTGGGCCTTGATAAGTGGTGACACCCTTGTAAAAAAAAAAAAAAATCCTACTCTTAACTAGAAATATCTCAGTTACCAGTACCACAATACCACATTCACTCAAGGGGCTGTCCTACTTAAGATAAACCCAAATTTGAAAAGGTTTTATTGAATTATTTACAGTAATAACATTTCATATGCGAAGGAATGAGGAATAAACAAGAAACATGCCTTAAAAATGGACATTGAAAATCTGTACGAACCATTTTCTACTTACCTGCCTTAATTCTTTTGTGTTTTAAAGCGCTTTTATTTGCATTTTTTTTTTTCGATGCCTTCCTAGTCTTGTAAACCCAACATATTTAAAATGGCGCCCAGTTTTCCTCGAAAAGAAACTTCGATGTCGTAGATTTAACAACTCAAAAATTGAAAATTACTGCTTTTCAAGATTTAACAGTTAGAAAAACAAGACGAGTGTGAAACTGTTTTCAATAAATATTGCTAATGTTTATTTAAACTAAAATTGAAATTTTCGAAAATGTGAAGGAAAAAAAAATCAATTTTATTTTTAATAGATAGCAATATTTATCAAAAACAATTTCACTCTCATCTGGTCTTTCTAACCGTTGTGAGAATTTCTCTCACAAAGATTTTATCCTTGGCAGAGGGAAGAAAACCAAACAGAAATCTCAACAGGTTCACCTTAAAACTTCAACATAAATTTTATTAAAGCAAAAAAGATCCATGTTGCGAAAGATGCGTCATCTTCAGCTATCTGCCACTATGGGCTGGTAACGTCCCGGAAGGGATAATAGTTCATCTTCAATAAAGACTGGGTAGAAAATTCCGCTGATGAAGAAATGTGTTGCGGACCAGGATATAAATACCCTAAACTCGCTACAAGAAAAAATAATGAAACGAATTGAATGAAGGTAACAAAGAACTCAAATGCTGGATTAAAATAAACATGTCATTTATTTTCTGTTGAGAAATGAAAGTCTTGGGTGTACAACGTATTCATTCAGCCGTTGACGACTACGCGCAGGGAAGGAAAGGGGAATGCAATAGAGAAACGCGAAGTGGCAAGCCGGCCTGTAGAAAGAGAGGGTTAAGCTCAGTACAGCGTCGCGCACATGTCTGGAGATAGAGTGAGAAAGTCAATCCAGTTCATGGAGAGAGAAAGCGTATAAAGTGTGCGTGCGCTTATCCCACATTAGAGTAGCAGGGAAAGTGACGTTAGGGCGCGTGGTCAGTTCGTTGACTCAACAGGTCGAAGGCTGGTCCGGACGAAAAAGGGAAAATGACAGGTTTTGTTGACTTTTATACTGGAGTTAGTGTTCTGGGTATGCATGTCTGGCTTTCACTTTAAAGGAAGTGACGTCACAGCGTGTGTGTGTGCACGTTAGAGTGTGTGTGTGTATGTGCATGAATGTGAGTGTGTGTATGAGGCTGTGTATATGCGTGTGTGTGTGTGTGTGTGCATACATGCGTGCGTACATGTGGGTGTGTATATGTGAGGGAAAACATGTTCGAACAAATGCGCAGGTTGAAGTGTTGAGGTATCTTCCAAGATGGATACTGCTAGTCGGGCATCCACGTGGTTTCTATTTTGAGTCAGTCCAATGACAGACATAGCAGATCACACCGTAGACCTTAAATTCGTCTTTGCCAGGCATTAATTAGTAGTACACGCGTTCAAATATATGAATTCGCCCTACATAAAGGCATTGGTAATTGCAATGATAATGTTCCGCTCAACATGTGGGCATTAAAACATCTCAAAGCAACAAAGTACTTTTTGCTGCCTCGATCCGAGTGAGAATTCCAGTCCGTCCAACTTTGCGTCTTTTTGGATTCTGATCCTAAAAGGTAATTTTGGCGCCAAGAACATTCTCGGCAGTTAGTTATAACATGCAATTTGATTGGTTCAAACAAATCTGTGGGCGGAGAAACCGTTCAATAAAGAGCTTGTTTATTTCTGCAGAATTTCTTACCCCGTTTAATCTTAAATTATTATTGAGTGTTTCAAACAGTGAATTCCTTTTATTACACACTCGTTCTACCGTTCCTGTAGATATCTCACTGCTGATGCAATTCTCTACATGAGCCAAGTACATCCAAGGATGGAGTACTGTTGCCACATCTGGGCAGGAGCTGCTAGAAGCAGCTTATTCTGCCTTGACAGAGTTCAAAATAGACTTCGTAGCCTAGTGGGAGATGCCCTTTTCTCTTCCCTGCAACTTCTTTCCCATAGAAGAGATGTTACGAACCTGTCTCTGCTTTATCATTATTTTCATAGCAAGTGCTCGTCTGAGCTCCAATCCATGGTGCCCCCTGGCCTGACTTTCACGAAAAACACTCGTCTAGTTGAAACCACTATCAATAATTTCCCCCTCTTTATCTGTGCCTAAACCTAAATGTAGATTCCGTGAACAGGGCTTTTTTCTTAGAACTGCACGCCTGTGGAACTCTGTGTCATTTTCCTGCTTTCCAACTGACTACAATATGGTTGTCTTCAAGTCCAACGTGAACAAATTCTTGATGAGCCATCTCCTTAAGTAATTCATTTTACCAAATTTTCACTATTAACGATGACTGACATTTTCCCCTTGACCAGTGCACACTCATTGACCCTTATCCTCGAGTGGTCTCCGGGTTTTGATAAGTGGTGACTTCCTTTGTAAAAAAAAAAAAAAATTTTTGACTTAACTCCAAACATCTCAAGTCATGCCAAGGATTATCACCGCCGTTGTATGTGGGAGGAAGAAAAAGAAAAACAAAACAAAACAAAAGAACAACTGCCCCATTTCCTGAAGATTATTCAAAAATTTGAAAGAGAAAAAGAAATTCTATTTTATATCAATATTTACTCAAAATAATTTCACACTCGTCTGGTCTTTCTAAACCTTAAATCTTAAATTGTTTCAAACAGTGAATTCCTTTTTATTACAACTTTTAATTTTTTTATTTAATTAAACAACGTGTTTTTTGTTTTTTTACCGACCAATAGTTCATTATTTACTTGTCTTCCAACGAGGGTAGAGTTACACATAAAGTTGGTTTTTAATGTAAAGGAAAATTCTCCTCCCGAAAAAGGCTCACTATATTACGATAAAAATTAAAATTCCCTCAGTCTAAAAGGATTTCCTTTCACTGACTATGATCAGAAAAGATGAAGTGTAGTATCAAAACAGATACTACATTTATTGGGAATCACGTGATTTTAAAAAAAATATATAACCTCCATTATTATTATTATTATTACCCCCCCTTTTTTTTTTGCTGAGATGGCGAGAGGGAGGGAACAAAGGGGGGAGTGAGAGAGAGTGAGTGAGAGAAGAAGAAGGCGATAGATAAATACATAGAGAGAGAGGGGGAAAGAGAAGGGGAGAGGAAGAGAGAAAAGAGAGAAAAAGAATGAGAGAGAGAGAGAGAGAGAGAGAGAGAGAGAGAGAGAGAGAGAGAGAGGAAGTCGTATAAGAATGCATAATGTCATCTTGAATGACTCAGCCAGCTCATATAGCGTTCATCTCGGAGGAATGGAAACTGCTTATCAATAACTGTGAGGATATTATTATCACCACGACTGATATTCTCGATATTACATATCCCAGATTCTATTTTATTCCATAAATATGAATGGAATAGAAGGAAAAACAAATCACAGTTTTAAAAAATTTGCAAACTCTTGGTTAACGTCTCTCCTTTATACAGGTTCTCATACAAGAAATTACAAAAAAAAAAAAAAAAAAGTCAACAACAAACAAAACGGAAATAATAGTATTTGGAAAAATATTCCTTCATTATAAACCCAAAACGGTTTGCTCTCAGTTTGTGTCTGTAAGAATGCGTTAATAGTTTATATAGCCGCAACAGTTTACTAGCTTAAATGTCTTTGGTTTATATGAATGGAAACGAGAAGAAGTCCATGGAGACAGCAAAATAAAAAAAAATGAAATAGATTAGAAAGTCCTGTTTGAGGAAAAAAATTAATGTATGTGTACTGTATTGAAGTTGGGGTCCGACGGTAGAAATGGTGGATTATTTATCTCCTTATCAAAGTTAAACCCAGAACCAAAGGCTTGGGAGCGGAGGGGTGTCTGGTGTACCTCAAGAAAGATGTTGGGGGTTGATCTGAGCCACGTGGAGAGGAAAGAGGGAATTGCCGTGTTTTTAACCTTCCTTTTATTAACTCTGTCATGTGCTCAACTCGACTGAGAAATGGCCTTTGATTGGCTAAGCTAGAAGAAAAGTTGGATGCTTGCCTCAATCAACTATAAGCTCAGTACTGATTGAAGCAAGCATCCAACTTCTGGCTTATCCAATCAGAGGCCATTTCTCAGGCGAGTTGAGAACATGACAGAGTTAATAAAAGGGGTTTCAAAAACATGGCAACTTCCATTTTTCTCTTTCCAGACACAGTAACGAAAATAACTCCACGTGGCTCAGTTCAATCCCCAACTTCTTCTTTCTTGGGGTGCAATATACAGCCCCCTCCTCCGAGCCTTTGATTCTGGGTCCAACTTTGATGAGAAGCTAAATAATCCACCATGGCTACCGCCAGACCCCAACTTCACTACGCTACACATACAGTGACACCAAAAACAAAGTCTGCACTTGTCATTTTTTCCAAAAACCGCAGATTTAAAAGGCTTACTTGGCCAAAACGTGGTGAGACAACAAAAACTACGGAAGGCAGTAATTGCAGTGGATGCAGACAGGAGATTCGGAGTTCCTATCCTATCGCGAAAGCCAGAGGAATAGTTGGCCGAAATGACGTGAAACAACTAAGGAAAAGATGAGGATAATAGTCTGCAATAAATAAAATTAATAAGTAATGAATTCCAATCAAAATGATATAATATGGATGATCTTGAACTATTTGCAAAGAAAAAAAAGAGGAGCTAGAAATATTAATAAGCACAACTAAACTGTGTCAATCGCTTTATTGCAGATTAGTAAAATATCAGTATTTCACTAAATATTCGCCACAAAAAAATTAAAACTGTATCATCAAAGGACTGCTTTAAGGTTAGTTATTCCCCAAAATTTTATTCAAATTTATGCGATCTTCACGAAGTTATGGCCTTTTATTTATTATTGAGAAATTTATACTGTCCATCACTTTATTGCAAGTCTCTTAAAATGTTGTTTTAGGGCAAAATTACAATGTCTAATCATGAGAACTTTATTTTCATTATATTTTTCTCTCAAAGAATAATAAACAAAAGCATTTCTTAGGTGCTAAGCCTCAAATAAATGAATTATTCATTGACATATCCACCAGTTTTTGAAATAACTTTAAACAACCTTTTGTCAACCAAGGAAGTCAACTGTTTTATCTGAAAAGGAGTTATGGCTCTGGCAACATTAACTATTTTCCTCAACAGGGCATTTTTGAAGTAAATTGCTCTCCTCCCTCATAAATCCCTCTTTTCAATATTGATCAGAGATGTTCAATGCGGTTAAGGTCTGGAGAACATAGTGGCCAGGTCATGGAGATTTCTTCAACAAAGTTCATAGATTCAAGGAAGGATGTAGTCGCCCTAGCAGAATGGGATAGTGCATTGTTATACATAAAAATCATCCAAAAGTGACGTGACAATGGTAGGTCATCTAGCCATGGTGACAAATGATTATCCAAAAAGGTTGTGTACGCATTGCTGGTAAGCTTTACACCCTCTGGCACTTGGAATGGTTCAACCAACTTATCCCCAATAATTCCTGCCCAAAACATGCCTCCACCTCCTTGTTGGCGATGAACTCTGTCAGAGGTAGGAGTTCCATTTGGGTTCCAAACTTTGGCCCATCCATCTGGACTATCAAGAATAGCACAGGCCTCATCAATAAATAGAACACATTGGAAATCCATTTTCATGTAATTCTGTGCCCAAGCCATTCGTTTTTTTCCTATGTTGTTTACTCAGTGGAGGCCTTGGAAGAGGTTTGATGTTCCTTGCTATCTCATTCAACACATTGTATCGGGTCTACCTGGATCTTGGAGTGATTCCAGCTCTTGCAAAAATTGAAGCACTGGTGCTGTTTGGGGTTTGGTTAACTTCCTTACGAATTTTCCAAATATCACGATCTGAAAGGTTTCTCCTGGTTCCTTTATCCTTTCTGGATTTTGTGTTGGGTTTGTTCACAAATGAAGCCAAAGTTCTTGGATCCCTTTCCAGCTCCGTGGCTAAATCTTTGATGATGAACAATCCTTTTGTGAGTCCAGCAACAATCCTGTGCTTTTCGATAACCTTCAATCGCCCCTTCTTTTTTTTTTTTTTTTTTTGCATTGTAAGAGATCTGCTATAAAGCAATGAACAGTATAAATTCCCTCATAATAAATAAAATTGATATCGCATGAATTTGAATAAAATTTTAGGAAAGCAGTCCTTTGATGAAAGAATTTTAACTCTTTTGTGATGTATATTTAGTGAACTATTGATATTTTACTAATCTGCAATAAAGCGATTGACACAGTTTAAAAGGTTTTAGCCAGGATATAGGAATGGAATTCAAAATCGAAAAGTGTGCACTACCGGAGATGAAGAGGGGAAAATTCAAAAGAATGGATAACATAGAACTAACAAATCCAAAAGTGATGATGGCACTTGGTAAACATAATAACTACATATATTCGGTCATTCTGGAAGCAGATACCATAAAGTAAACAAATATAAAAGAGATAATTGAATTAAAAGAACAATAAAAATCCTGAAGCTAAATTATAGAATGTTGAATGTTAGAATGTTGGTAACCTTCACGTGGTCCCTCCTTTAAGTGCCCAATTTCATTCTAGGAAGAATTCTTTCTAGAAAGATATCAGAGAACCTAATGCCAAGTAATAGAATCATCTGATTCATAAGAAATTAATGAATGAATGGAGAAACGTAATAAAAAGAATAAATATTTTAGCTATATCCTTAGTAAGATATTCTGGATCCTTCATAAACTTAGCAAAAGAAGAACTCAGATACCTGAATCAATGAAAACTAACGACCATGGACAATGCTCTACACCCATACGATAATACTAACAAACTTTATGCAATAAGAAAAAATGAAAAAGGAAGACTATTGTGACATAAAATCCTAACTGGGCTATAATGCTGGAAAGTCAGATATCCTTCACCTCCTCTTTTATAATGAGCAGCCAGATCCTCCTTTTGTCTGAATGGCCACAACCTTAATGGAAATGATCCAGACATAATCCTGCCCACATTCCTGTAACAGTCTCTCTCTGTGTCTATCAATCTATCTTTATTTGTGTCAACTTCCTTCCCAAAAGTAAAAAGAAAGGAATACTTTTTGTGTGAAAAAGAAAAAACGCCACTTGCATAGAAGATGCTTATAAAAAGCATTTGAGATTTAGCCAGTCTTTAGGGAAGACGCAAAAAAAAGCCTTGCATGTCCAGAAAACAATCAGCTTTGATCAATGCAGGCAAAACCTGTCATATCAGACAATTGCTATTCATTTAGACACTGCTAGAGTTCCTCCTTTTTTGGGGGAGCTAGTTTTCCGCAACATCGTGGGGAAACAAATACAGCAGAAAGTTGAAAGCTTAACTGGCCTACAGCCAGATTTAAGTGCATGATTCTTAACTTAATTACCAACTCATTCATTTTGCTATCCGCTATGGAGTAATGGTTGACCTCACTAAATTTGAATGCTTTACACTTCCAGTCACGTCATGGCATAGCGGTAAGATGTCAGGTTTTCTTTCACTTTCTTTTCCGCCTTCGCAGCACAGGTTCAAGCCTGCCTGCCTACTACCATTTTTTTTTTTTTTTTGCTCAACACACACCTACAAACACCCGGGCAACGCCGGGCACCCCTGCTAGTCCCATTGAAAAGGGAAATGAGGGAAAAGATTGGATTATACCTGGATTGTATTATTGTATACCGAGTTCTTGGAAACTTTGGAGTCGGACTTGTTACTTCTTTCTGACATTTTATCTTATCTGGGTTACCGCTTGTGTCAACCAGCTAAGTACTTTATATCTTTTATCATCCGCACCCTCCTTCACCAAACTTCCCCATCCTCACTGGACAGCTAAACTGATTTTATAATGACACTTATGCTTAAATATTCTTCTTGTTTGTAAAGTCAAAGTAATCATTTCTCATAATATCAGAAAGTTATAAATGGTCGTCTTTTGTATTCGCCCCCCCCCCCTCCCACCCCCGCCTCAGTCGATTGAGTATTGTATGCAAATTTATTTCTTTGGAAGATTGAACCTATACTGTAACAAAAAAATATTCTTATATATAAATCCATGGTTGTCAGTGAGTTTTGCCATCCGTATGCATGCCTTGTTCATTTCATGAGAACAATTGCTCCAAACCAGACAATGTGTCACTAAGGAGCCGTGACTCTCACGACCAGCACCTTGTTTTATATTTCCTTTCGTTATTATTAATTGCGTTATGAGCAATGTAGGGAGAAACACCATTTCGTAGAGTTATAAATGCCCACACCCAAGTTTCTCTCGACTCATAACACTGCGTACAATGAAAAAGAGTGAAGACGACTGGTGACTCTTGAAGATTTCAAAAACGATGCAATAAGAGGACTAGAGAAATACATAACCTAAAATACAGAGAAGCTGATTACCACCACCAAAAGAATGGAACAGGAAACAAATTGGCGCAAAAAAGCAAAGTGGAACGTGAAGTAGTTACAGAACTATATGATCAGAGCAAATTATACAAAACATAGGATAGAAAAGATCCCAGGAAAAGAGTAAATGTAGAATCTGTGGACAAAATAAACGAAACAGTAATCACCATAAGTAAATGAAATAAACTAACCAAAAGGAATGTAAAAACAGACATATTGAAAGGATAGTCTGCAAGGAAACTGTGCAAGCGACTGCACTTTGCATATGCAGACAAATGGAGCAGATAGAAACTCAAGCCAATTGCGAAAAGCATAAAATTTTCTAAAACATGGGAATACTAATTGAAATATTTATGAAAATCCTTGAATGCAGAAACCAACCCACATAACCAGATAATACTGACCAACCACATATTAAGTTGAAATAGAATAATGCTGTATAAGCACAACTAAAAATACAGAAAGAACATTGCACAAAACCAAAGGAACTGAAACTGGCATAATTACATATGTAAGATAAAATCACATAAGCAGCTCCTTCTGCTCATCCTAATACGAGATAGTGCCAAGTGATGTTGGAAATGGTCTTGAAGAATCTGGAAGAATGGAGAGACTAAAGGGGAAAGAGAGCACCATCCAAACCGCCAATGGAAGAGCACAGAAAATACTGAGAAAGCTATTTGTCATTTAAATTCTAAAGAAAACCAACAATGAGAATTTAATGGTAAACGGATGTCATAAGAATGCAAAGCAATTTGTGATGGTGATCAAAAGAAGCGGAGAATTCTGAAAGTTTGAGGGACTTGTTGCCACTTAGATTTCAGGAGACGCAGCCTGTTTTTGCCAGTGAGCGATCACTGGTAAAAATTTATATAAGAAAACCTAGTGTGAGTAAGAAACAATAGTGATGAAAACGACCCAAATCTTAAGGAAAATCTTTGAATTTGGAAACTATAACCATGCCTGGGAAGGTTGTCACACAATCCTGCATCATAGAACCAAATATATAACCATGTGCAGGGGTCGACGAGCCGGACACATGACAAAAAAACAAAAAACAAAAAACAAAAACGAAGCTGATGTGTGCTCTCTCTATCTGCTAAAACAAATGGTTTTATGACAATTCTAATTCTGCCCCTACCTCTCTAAGATTAGTATTTCCTCCTCTATTCTCTTTTCTTTCTCCTTAATCTCTTTTTCCTTTCTGAAATATCCTCTTGTTTTCTTTCTTTTTTTAAGAAAAAGAAAATCGGGTCATCGGTTAAACCAATTTCTGCAGCCCCCTCTCCTACGTCATCCAAGATATTCCTTATTATCATATCAAAAACTTTCTTCCACTCGATATGTGTGTGCATCATCCTCTACCTTGCCTGGGGAAAGTAAGCCTGCCATTTGCAATTTCTTCCTTGTAGACATTTCTTGTCAAAACTAATGAGAAAGAAAACAATATTTTGCTAGCGAAATGACAACTTTTGTTTTTAAATATTTTCTGGTCGTAAATGACGATTTCTCTGATACCACTAGCTTTTTTGTCTACCATTGTTATTTCCGTTCATTATTGAGAGATATTTAATTTTCTGATATCTTCACAAGAAATTGTTTTATCATTTCTCAGCAATCTGGGATCCTTTTGACCAGGTGTTAAACACCCACGGCCACTCAACCGACCAACAGCAAGGTCATTCAATGTTGCCCGGGATATGAAATAATGTTACAAACCAATCCCCATGAACCATGAACGCTGATCAGTCATATGGAATACGCAGTAGAAATTAAAAATAGAAAAGATAATAAAATAGAAAGAACAGCATGTATAGAAAAGGGAGCTGAAATTGCAAGAAATCTTACAAACTATCTCCCCTCCCTCCAACAAAATAAAACACATACACACTATGATGGTTGTAATATATTTCGCATACGTGTGTCTTCCAGTGGTTAGATTGTATGAGAGTATATATACGTTTGTATATACGTGTCACAATTATCTATATCTCTGGCTTCATTAGCAAGGACATCATTCATTCAGCTACTATTAACCGCGAGAAATGCTGTTGAATTTTAAATATTTCTTTTTTAAATGCTTTTTAACGCCTGACAGAATGATCTAATCATTATATAATGATCTACGCATAAGAGCTAAATTGACCGCCTTTTAATTCAACTGAAAGTGCTTAACGATGAGAAAGGAATTTCTTAAAGGGGCTGACATAATTATTTACTATAATAATTATTAAATACCTACAGACACTAGTGTTTCATCCTTTCGGGCATCATCAGTTCATGGTGTCACGATTAACACACACACACACACACACACACATATATATTATCTGTCTGGATTCGTGGATCTTCTAGTGATTAGGTTTTATGAACGTGTATATACATGTATATATACGTGTATATATACGTGTCAAGTCATTTATATTATGTGCGTATATATGTGTGCTAGTCTGTGACCGTCTAGTATTGTGATCGTCTAATCTAGAGTCTTTTTTTGTGTGTACGTACATTTAATTACAGTTTATGACGGGACAATAATATACATAAATACCTTTACAACACGAAAGACGAATAACACTTATTTGTAGTTTTAACATCCAGCCAATCGTAAACATATCGGTTAGTCTTTAATACCAGAATGCAAAAGGAGTTGCTCAGTGTATAGTGACTTTAATATTTTCAGGGATATATAGTATGTATACGTGTATATTCTAATAATTAGCTTGAATGAGAGTGTATATACGTTTGTATATACGCGTTATAAATATCTATATGACGTATGTATATACGTTTGTCTATACGTGTTATAAATATCTATATGACGTATGTATATACGTTTGTATATACGTGTTATAAATATCTATATGACGTATGTATATACGTTTGTATATACGTGTTATAAATATCTATATGACGTATGTATATACGTTTGTATATACGTGTTATAAATATCTATATGACGTATGTATATACGTTTGTATATACGTGTTATAAATATCTATATGACGTATGTATATACGTTTGTCTATACGTGTTATAAATATCTATATGACGTATGTATATACGTTTGTATATACGTGTTATAAATATCTATATGACGTATGTATATACGTTTGTATATACGTGTTATAAATATCTATATGACGTATGTATATACGTTTGTATATACGTGTTATAAATATCTATATGACGTATGTATATACGTTTGTATATACGTGTTATAAGTATCTATATGACGTATGTATATACGTTTGTATATACGTGTTATAAATATCTATATGACGTATGTATATACGTTTGTATATACGTGTTATAAATATCTATATGACGTATGTATATACGTTTGTATATACGTGTTATAAATATCTATATGACGTATGTATATACGTTTGTATATACGTGTTATAAATATCTATATGACGTATGTATATACGTTTGTATATACGTGTTATAAATATCTATATGACGTATGTATATACGTTTGTATATACGTGTTATAAATATTTATATGACGTATGTATATACGTTTGTATATACGTGTTATAAATATCTATATGACGTATGTATATACGTGCGCTCGTCTTTGACCGTCTAGTGTTGTGATTGTCTAATCTTGAGTTCCTTTGGTGTATATGTACATTTAATTACAGTTCATGACAGGACAATAATATACATAAATACTTTTACACCACAAAGGACGAATAACACTTATTTGTGGTTTCAACATCCAGCGAATCGAGAACATATCTGGTCCATCTTTGGTCTTGTTTGACGGAAAGCTGCAATGGAAATTCTTCCCAAGAAATGACAGAGCCTCAGGTTCTATTTATCTAGATAAAGATTCATTGGAAGATAAGCAAAAGTACAAGGGAAGAATCGAAGCTCTAGAAGTGTAAGCCATGTTTAGTTTCAGAACAGTTTCCGATGGTTCGTTGTTCTACACAAGTCCTGAGAGGTGACTGGTTTGCAGTAGACAGAACGGTTTCCGATGGTTCGCTGTTCTACACAAGTCCTGAGAGGTGACTGGTTTGCAGTAGACAGAACGGTTTCCGATGGTTCGTTGTTCTACACAAGTCCTGAGAGGTGACTGGTTTGCAGTAGACAGAATGGTTTCCGATGGTTCATTGTTCTACACAAGTCCTGGGAGTTGACTGGTTTGCAGTAGACAATTCTCGAGTTGGAATCCACAGAGCAAAAGATTCTTCCTGTGTTGAGATGGAAAAACATATGTGAAATTGCTACAGAAAGTTTAATATTTATGGAGCGATTCTGGTTTCTGATTGCTTGGTAGCAGAACGTGAATTAATTTGATTTGTCAGTTCCTAGCAGCATCGTTTACAAAAAGAATCTCCCAATTATGCGGGATCATACCCCATTATATTCCAAAAATATTGTAACAGAAGCAGAAA
The DNA here is from genome assembly GCF_053919585.1 of Euprymna scolopes. Taxonomy (NCBI): domain Eukaryota; kingdom Metazoa; phylum Mollusca; class Cephalopoda; order Sepiida; family Sepiolidae; genus Euprymna; species Euprymna scolopes. Next base: position 52,831,649 of record NC_136504.1, read on the forward strand.
ATATGACTGAGTTTGAAAAAGAATGAAACTTCAAAGCCAGTTTGAACGAGATACTAAATGGAATTTTCTGTCTAAAGGTGACTTGAAAAGAGAAACAGAAAAATCTTATATTTGCTGCTCAGGAGCAGGCACTAAATACAAATACAATTAATAAAAACATCTATGGTAAGAACGGTTTTGATAAGTGCAGGTTGTGTGGTATATCTCTTGAAACAGTGTCACACATTGTTAGTGTGTGTTCTATATTTGCTCCGAAAGAGTACAAACATTGCCATGACAAAGTTTGTACAAATCTGCACTGGAGTTTGTGCCAAAAGTTTGAAATCCAAGTGACGAACAAATGGTACCAACATCACCAAGAAGGAGTAGTGGAAAATGAGAACATAAAGATTCTCTGGGATTTCATGGTTCAGTGTGACCGAGGGATAACTCACAAAAAAAAAAATGGATATTGTAGTTGTGAACAAAAAGACCAATGAATACCAAATTATTGATGTCGCTTTCCCAAATGACGTCAACTTAACAGTCAAGTAGAATGAGAAACTATGGAACTATCAGAAACTGGAGATTGCTAGATTGTGGAATAAGAAAACTTTGATCATGCCAATCATCATAAGTGCACTTGGCTCAATTTCTGATGATCTTATAAAACAACTGAACTTGGGAATCAGATACAACATCACTGTACTCCAGAAGTCAATCTTGCTGGACTCAGCAAACATCCTATGCTAGGTGCTTTCCATCGAATTGACTCTTTGACTATCCTCACTAGCTTTGGTGTAAGAGCTCGCTCTTGAGGGGAGAAAAAAAAGTTGTAAAACATCACAACACTGTGAAGTTAATGAAATAATAATAATAATAATAATAATAATAATAATAATAACAACAACAACAACATCATCCGGAGTCCCATGCAATTGTGTCTTTTGCAGTACTCTCTCTGGGCCAGTCCACTACACCCTGCTGCAAGGTGCACAATTGACTCTAATCTCTTACCACAAATCCGGCATTCTGCAGCAACTTCCTTTCCTAGAACCACTTTTTTGAACAATCGTGTTCCTAATACCTGCTCTTGTGCTGCATAAACAAAAGCTTCAGTACGCTTAGACAGATACCCAGCTCTAAGCCATTGCCATGATCTTTCATCAGCCATTTCTGCTTTATCCTGGAAAAACATTCCATGCATTTTCTTCCTAGCCAGTTCCTCTGCCCTTTCTCTATACATACGTTTCACATAATCAGCCTTGGTCTCACATACCTCCACTTCATTGGCCACAACCTTAAGCATCCACTCCTCACTTCTAACCACATGCTCCTTCAACGACATCTCCTCGGTTTTTCAATCCTCTCCCACCATCTTTCCTCTTTTGATACAGCGTTGCTACGCTACTTCGACTGTGAAATATACCGAACATTGCTAAAACTTTTCTTGTTTTGATATCTATGGCATGCAAATCCTTGTCAGACCATTCTAAAATTCCCGCACTGTATCTCAAAACACTGACTGCCCATGCATTTACTGCTTTCATTAGGTTTCCTCCATACAGTTTCGACTTTGCAATTAGTTTCACTCTTCTAAGATACTCCTTCCTGACTTTTTCTTTCATTTCTCTGTTCATGATGCCTACACCCTCTAGCACTCCTAAATACTTATATCCTGTATCTTCTATTTCTTTCATGATTTCTCCATTTGGCAGCACTATTCCATTCGAATGAACCTTTACTCCTCTTTTCATCACCAGCACTGCACATTTACTAATCCCAAACTCCATCCCAATGTCTTTGAGTATGTCCCCACAAGTTCTACCAGTCTCTCCATTTCCTTTTCATTTCTACCAAATATTTTCAAATCATCCATAAACAGTAGATGGTTGAGGCGTCTGTCACCAGATCCAAAGTTATACCCCAGTTTTTCTCTCTTCAAGAGGATGCTCAGTGGCATCATTATCATTACAAAAAGAAGTGGCGATAACGAATCTCTTTGAAATATCCCACGTTTAATGCCAACCTGCCCCATCTCCTCTCTGTTTGCTGTCAGCACCGTTTTCCATTGAGCCATACTTGTCTCCAAAAGCCCTACCACATTCTCAGCAACCTTCATCATCAATAGTATTTCACGTATACATGAATGAGGAACCATGTCATAAGCCTTTCTGTAATCGATCCATGCAACGCTCAGATTTCTCTTCTTCTTCGCATCCTGCATTATTGCTTTATCAATTAGTAGTTGCTCTTTAGTACCTCTCGAGCCTTTCCGGCACCCCTTTTGTTCGTTAGGAAAAACACCATTACTCTCTAGATGTTCATAAATTTTCTCTGCAAATATTCCAGTCAACAGTTTCCACATCAATGGCAGACATGTAATTGGTCTATAATTATTGGCAGCTGTTCCTTTTGAAGGATCGCTCCTAATCAGTGTTGTTCTTCCCTTCACAAGCCAATCAGGGACATCTCCCGACTCTACAACCCTTTGCAGAGCCGCAGCTATAGGTGGATAAAGGCATGGAAACTGTTTAAACCAGAAGCCCATCACTCCATCTGGACCAGGTGCCTTCCAGTTTGTCATCCTTCGTATGCCAGCCTTAACGTCATCGATGGTTATCTCAACGTTCTTCATCTGCTGCATTTCTGATAGCCTTTCTCTGACCCCTCCCAACCAGCTAGCCTTCTCATTATATCGCCCTTCGACAGACCAAATCCCACTCCAGAACTTCCTTGCATCTTTTGCATTTGGAGTGTTGTTATTTCCCGCCTGTTTACTACCATTTAATTCTTTATACAGCTGAGACTGATTGTTCCGGAAAAGGTTGTTCTGCCGAAGTGCAACACTTTTTCCAACAAAGTTCCTAATTTTTATACCACCAGTGTGGACCCTCTCTTTTAACATTGTTAGAACATTCATCGTTCCCTTTTCCAGCAATCTATACCTCCTTTCAAGCTCGTCCTTAGCTTTCTGTCCTAGTTTAACTCCTTTTCTTATTTCTTCGATTCTACCAATGTCTTTCCGCCACCGTTTAATACTTTCTTCAAGCCGCCTCTGCCAGTGTGGCCTTCTATCCTTCATTTTTCCCTTTAATAATAATAATAATAATAATAATAATAATAATAATGATAAAACAACAACAACAATAATAATAATAATAATAATAATGATAAAACAACAACAATAATAATAATAATGATAAAACAACAACAACAACAACAACAATAATAATAAAACAACAATAATAATAATAATGATAAAACAACAACAACAACAATAATAATAATAATGATAAAACAACAACAATAATAATAATAATAATAATGATAAAACAACAATGACAATAATAATAATAATAATAATAATGATAAAACAACAACAACAACAACAATAATAATAATAATAATAATAATGATAAAACAACAATAACGACAATAATAATAATAATAATGATAAAACAACAACAACAACAATAATAATAATAATAATGATAAAACAACAACAACAATGATAATAATAATAATGATAAAACAACAACGACAACAACAATAATATAATAATAAAACAACAATAATAATAATAATGATAAAACAACAACAACAATAATAATAATGATAAAACAACAACAACAACAACGACAATAATAATAATAATAATAATAATGGCTCTTGCAGAGAACACACGAATAATAAACTTTTTTAAAAAGTATTTTGCTTTGAAGAAACTATATTGGTATTGTATGCATACATACATAAGTCATATACATATATATAAACGTGCATAAAAATGTTTTTAAATATAAATCAAACATAAACTTAATAAAATTATATCTTCATATATAAACATGTCTAAATGTTCATATCTCGACATGTGTCAGTTGAAAGCGCTTGCGAAAAAATTGTAAAAAGACATTTGGAAAAGTTTTGTTCAATTGCTTCAGCAACTGTTTTATATTTACTAACTTAAGAAGTTTCATCCAATTTTTTTCAATGATGATACAGCCGCATTGAAATAATAATAAAAAAAAGTCTTGGGTTAATAGATGTAGGATAGTTAAGGTTGCAGAATTGGCAGGGGAAGGCCAAAGAAAGCATGGAAAGAAATGATAATGATAATTTTTTTTTAACAGAAATTGCTCCAAATAAGGCATGAAGCCACTTGATATAAAGAGCTAAAAAACTAACCACTTTATGGTCAAAAACTAACCAATGATAAAGTTTATATGGATTCATTCCAGCCCAGAAAACAGTAATTCTTCCTCCTTTGTCAGAAATATCGCTCATGGAATGTGAGGATTAAAAGAAAAAAATATATGGAAGTGAGAATTATGAGGCTGCCGAAAGTAAGCTCAAGGTCCACTTTCTACTCCCTGTAGATTTGAGAGAAACAGGGATAAATAAAAACCTGACTAGAGGTAGGTTAGTTTGGAAATCAGTTTCTAAAAACCGTCCAACATATGACAGCATATTAAATGGATGTCAAACTGATGATGATGTTGATGATGACAAAGGACAAAATTATTTGTGTGTAAACAAAAGAAAATCTGACAGAAAATTGAATGGATAAAAACCATTAATTTCTTTTACTCTATACTCCTATAATTTTTTTTTTTTTTTTGTATTCATATTCATATCAAAAACCCTTTTTTTCTATTTATTTAGAAATAAAATACAACTTTGTTATATATGGATCATGGAATTGCATTTGCCTGCAAAAGATCTAGCTAATTTGCATATTCTTTTAAACATTCATTTTAATTAATTCCTCATTAGTTTTTCGTTTTTCTTATGGCATGATTATCTTTAGTTAACTATTACGTGTCATTATATTCATGCAGATATTGTACATGATTTATACTTGCATAATATTTGCGTAAACGGTTATAGTAAACGCAAACCTCTTTCTATATACAGGGTGTCCGTAAAGTTACTATACAGTCTTATTGTTTTATTGTATTATATTTGTATTAATAGTTAATATTTATTTTTTTTTTTTTACAGGTTTATTTAATCAAGCATGCCACGCAAGCTAACTTTGGAAGAGCGCAAATTTATTTTGAAGCGATATTGGAAAACAGAAAACGCACAGGATGTAATTCGTGATTGTAAGACTGTATAGTAACTTTACGGACACCCTGTATATATATATATATATATATATATATATATATATATATATATATATATATATATATATATATATTATGTATGCGTTTATATTTATTTAAAAAATTTGGCCTACCAAACTCGTCTGTCAGTTTTTGGTCTACAGATATGAAACTTAATATATAAGGTATTAAAGCTCATGCAAAACTTTATATTTAGGTTTTGGCTGTGGAAAATCGGTGCAAAAGTACAAAAATTGAACAAATGAAATTTGCCAGGTGAAGATCAAATGACAGCATTACAAATATGCATGCGTAACGTAATAGCTATTGGTTCATGTTTTAATTTTAAGCTTGCAGCAAACATGTCTTCATAGCTCAGGCATTAACATCAAAGAAAAAAATAAATTGTAAGCTAAACGTTTTGGTTTCGATTCTCGGTGGTGCTGCATGAGTCATTTTTTAAAACACTTTTTAAATCATTACTATATATTGAGTCCAATATAATCTATCTATATATATATAAAAGGCAAAATGTGTGTGACCATTTCGTGTATGTCTGGCAAAGGCTTTTCTCGCACACGCTCACGGGGTCGTTACTATCGCTTAAAACTGTGTATATAGGTCCTATATAATAATATCTAGGAATTAGGAAACCGCGTAGCGTATAGATTTATTTACGTCGATTTTTACAAAAGAATTGCTATTTTGGCTTCTCGCGTGTTGATTGGGCTTTTTTGTATAAATAAAGTGAAACTAAACTCAAACGACGTCTTCGGCATTGCGCCGGGAAAAACATCCAGAAGCAATCAGCTTTGATCAGACAGTTGCTATTCAATCTGGACAATTGGGAGCTGCTTTCCCCTTCCCCAACATCTGTTGGGGGAAGAAACAGTTAAATTTGGGTAAACAAACCATTTGACCTTCTTAATTAGGTCAAATGGAAGCAGCAGAGTTAACTTTTATTGCGCACGCCTGTTTTTATAGTTAAATAACCTGCTTAATGTTGTCTGTCGCCATGGCTCAATGGTTAACGTAGCATGTTTTTTTTTCCACACATTAATTTCCAACTCAAGGGTACGGGTTCGATTCTCATACTTATCTATCAAAACATTTTTTTATTATTTACCCCCCCCCCCCCGGAGTTTTGATTTACCTCAAGACACCCGGGCATCGCCGGGTACCCCCCCTAGTCTATAATATAAATCTCACCTGTCTGTTATATGTATGTATGTATGTATGTATGTATGTTTGTATGTCTGCCTAAAACTTTCGACAGAGGCGAGGGATTTTCACAAGATCAGTATTGTTTTGAAGCTCGACCCTATGGACGACAAATATCGAAAAAATGGGTGAAAACATTAATTCCTTCACCCTTAACTAGGCAATTTTCTATAAGGAAGGGTCACTTTTTCGTCGATATTTTCGAAAGTTATCCCCTCTTTTAGATTGACTAGCTTTAATTTAAACCTTCACCACTTCCAGTTTGGTGATGGACGCAATGGCAAAGACGTCACTTTTATTTTTCACATTCTTTTCCTCCTTCGCGGTACGGGTTCAGAACCTGCCTGCCTACAACACTTTTCTTTTCTTTTGCTCAACACACACCGCCAAACATCCGAGCAACACCAGGCACCCAGGCTAGTATGATAATACATACGAAATCTGCATTAATCAAAATATCATATTTAAACGAATTCTACGACCGAGCAATGCCTGGCGGCCTGCTAACTAGCATAAAAACGAAAGAATACCATTCCAGATTCCAGAGTTAGTTTGAAGAAAAAAAACAGAACTCTGATTCCTAACTTCCATGCAGACTCCTGACCTTAGATGTTGGGATTTGAAAAAAAAAAAAAATTCCTGCAATCATTGTTTAATAAAAAAAAAAAAAAAACAACCAAAAAACAAAACAAAAAAAAACTGACTCATGCAAAAATTGATGACTGTCGACCTCTGCCTGATACACAAATTTCATGCGCATATTATAAGTAGATTGTAACTAAATGACCTTCTACTTCTAACCTCCCTCCCCCTCTCTTTCTCTTTCCTTCCAAAAAATTTATCATTAAAGTTGCTAATCTGTGACCTTGAAAACGCCTTAACGCAACGTCAGAATTATGATAAATAGACAAAAGTAACAACAAAAATAGATCATCCATTTTATTTCTGTTGAAGTCAGTGACAATCAGCCACATTTTATTTTTACCTGAAATTGCAATAACAAAGGGAGATAATCACCAGGGATTCAGCTAATCTCAATGTTTTAACAATCAAGTTATTTTTTCATTTATTTATTACATAGATTATCGAAAGAAATGGCAAAGTGTATCCATAGTTAAACACCGTATGAATACACATTGCTATTTTTGCGATAATGTCTAACCTATTATAGGTATTAGACAATGAATAAATATCCCCCACATTTTTGTGGGTATTTTAAAGGGTTTTAAAGGGCATAATACATTTGAAAATGAAAATATTTCCGATTTGCCTTGAATTTTATCCATAGTCATTAGGCACCAATTAAGAAAGATTCCTTATTCTAAAGACTTCTTAAGCTTTAGTCTTAAATCTTAAACATTTTCTAGAATGAAAATCAAATAATGGATCTTGATCAAAATTGGAACAAAGATTCATAAGAGGACATAAAAAGTGGTGCAAAACTGTTTGAGGAATTAATGGAACAATCAAATTTGATCAATCTATTTTATTTTTACTTTTTTTTATAGAAATCGCTCCAGACAAGGCATGAAGCCACTTCATATAAGGAGTTAAAAAAGAGAAAATAATACTACTATAAGGCCAAAAGCTGGCTAAGTGTTAGACGAATAGTTTATAGTCAGCTAATGTACTTCCTAACTTCCCGTGTGTCTGCTACCGAAAGTGGTGACCAGTTCTTTCACTTTTATTGTTCTTCAGTATCTCTATTGTTAAGGGATTATTGAAAGACATTATTGAAAAATGTTAGATGAATAGATTTCCACACAGAAAACTGCAATTTTTCTCCCTTTGCCAGAAACATCGCTGATGGAATGTGAGAAGTAAAAGATAAAATAAAGGAAGCGAGTTACCATAATGGTAAGAGTGTTCGCTAATGTGCTGAATGAAAGACGTTCAGTCTTTGGTTAACTCATATGAAAGATTCAAAAATGGTACTTGATGTCTTCTTGCCAAACGCGCAGCATTATAAGGTGAGGATTAAGGGTAAGTGGAGTAATCCTGGGAAAAGAGTGGTGCCTTCCCTTATATCTCACTGTAGTAACTATTATTAAAAGAGCCTTCAGTTTGCCTACGACTATGGTCAATCATTTTTACTTTACTTAGTTTATAAGACCATAACAAGCTCTCACTGAGGAGTTCATCACTGCGACTTGTGTCATTTGCCAGAATGCCAGTCCACAAGGGTCTATGGCCAAAGTTTATTTGCTGTGTGTAACAGTTAGTAACACCGTGTTCTGAATGACATAGTTTCTTGTTTTAAGTTGGAGCTCTCACCATCATTATCCATAATTAAACGCAGTCTTTTGGCTCTTACTTATATAGTTAATACAAACAAGTGCCTGGTTCCCAGGGCAAATTCTTGGTTAAAGTCTTATACAGATGACGGATTGAGATTGGTCAATTCTATGAAAATATCCAATCAGTATTAAGTAATTTAACTAAATAAATATTGATCCTTTCTTTGGCAACGTTGTTAATGTTACTGCTGAAACAGGCGTTCTACATACTTTTGGGCATCAATAATTAAAAATAAAAAACGCAAAGAAAAGTCTCTCAAGTTGGAAAGAGTTGGTGCATACAATTTCCTCCTTATCCTCCTCTTCATCATCATCTTTGATTTAATGTACATTTTAAATGCTTGCATGTGTTGAATGCTTTTTAGAAATTGACTTCCAAACTAACCTCTTGACAGGGCTTAGTTTATTTCTCTTACTCTCAAGTTCATTCTGATTACTTTCTTCCGTGTTTTTCATTCACTTCCTCTTTGAACTGACCCTGCTATCTCAACTGTACTACAACTATTAATCCAAGAAATCTCATCCATTCTTTCAACATTGTCATATCATCAAAGGCTCCCTTTTTTGCATATATCTTTCTATACTGTCCACATTTAATCTTCCTCTGGAGTCATCAGATCGAAGCTTATCTTTAAAACTCACATTGTCCATCCATTGTATAATTTTCATATCCTTTCTCTCCATGCAACGCATGTCTTCAACCCTCACTGGCCAGGCTTCACTTCTATACATTATCACACTGCACACACATGCCTGATAGACTCATCCCTTTGTTGATAGTGGCAATTCTCTGCTGGTTAGTAATGTCAGAAGTTCCCTAAACTTGCTCCATCCATTCTTACCTCTTGTGAATCACTCTAGCACCTACTCCATCTTGTGCTCCAGTGGTATCACTAATGTAATGTAATGTAATGTAGTGCAATAAAACTTCTCAACAACCTCGTTAGTTTTATCATCCAAAATATCCAAATATACTTTGTCCACATCTGAATTCTCATCCATCTCCATTGTCTTACACTTGCATACAAACAGGTCATCATCTCTTAAAATACTAGTAATTCTACTGCACTTCTTCCATACCCAATGTTTGCAAGTACCACAAGAGATTGAATTGTATTAATTCGCTTCCCACAAACAGGGGAACTTCCTCCTTCTTGGGAGCTTTCCAACACTACAACGACTGATCACCTCTTTAGTCTTGGTAACATTCACTCTTAAACCTTCACTTTCCATTGTATTCCTCCAAGTTTTTAACATCACAGGCAAGTACTAAATCATTAGAAAGTTACTCACACTTGACAGTATTCTGTACTTCTACATAGCCACCATCACCCATGCATGGAGTATTGTTACCACATTTGGGCTGGTGCATCCGACACTAGTCTATCGCTCTTAGATGGGGGGGGGGGAAGAAAGCCTCCAACCTAATAGAGCTCGCACTATCAACCAAACTCCAACTCGTTTCATTGCCAAAATGTTGCATCCCTGCGATTGTTTTACAAATATTTTAATGGAATCTGATGAACTTGAAGCACTTGTAAGCCTTGACATAAATACCCCCAGACTAACCAGAAAAAGCAGCAAAATCCCACCCCATACATTATAGAAATAAAAACCTACTTTAATAGCTTCTTCCCTCGAACTGCTAAACTTGGGAATTCCCTCCCAGTTTCCTGCTTTGCTGACTGTACTGACATACAGAAGTTCAATCATCAACGCTTTGATCTCCATCTCGCATCAATTGAAATGAATGATTCGCGTCTTGGGGAGGCTTCATGTTTTGTAAAGCTTCTGGGCTTAACATTTACTCCTGATCTGAAATGGAACCCGTACATCAAATCTGTTGCCAAGGTTGCTGGAAAAATGGTGGGATCCTTCTATTGATCCAGTAGATATCTCACTGCTGATGCAATTCTTTACCTATATAAGAGTGAGGTACATCCAAGGATGTGTTACATAGTGTTCTCATTGAAGTTATCACTAGGGTTATCATAGAGGGGCACCAAATTGACGTTTGGTGTATAACATAAAAGAATTCCGTGTGCGTATGATCGTCTAGTTTCATATGTGGTTGTGTGTGTTCATCTCTAATTGTTCATATGCTTTTGTGTGTGTGTTACATGCATTTTCTTCGACATACCTTACTTCATGTGTCGTCGATGTGATCCATCTGGAATTCATCTTCTCTTGAGCACGAGACTGGTACCTGTTAGACGAAGATTTATCACTCCAAGACGATGAATGGGTTTTATAGTTTTTTATTTTCCTTCCAGATGTCGACACAGAATATGGAAGTAAATCTTGCTTGCTTTGAACACGTCAGCGTCCCCCACCCCCAGTGAAGGGGAGGGAACAGCTATTAAGCCGTCCGTCTTCTTCAAAGTCCAAATCCTGTCTCACAGATCTAGGCAACCTGACCACGTCACTCATACGTAATCTGGTCAGCTGACCCTCGGTTCTGGTAAACGTGTCTACACTCCACGTTTACTCCTCTCTCTCAATCCATTTCGTAACAGATGGAGTACTGTTGCCACAGCGGGGAAAAAAGTGACGTCTTTATCGTTGCGTACATCACCAAACCGGAAGTGGCAAAGGTTTAAATTGAGGCTAGTCAATCGAAAAGGGGGACGACTTTGGAAAATATCGGCAAAAAAAGCGACCCCTCCTTGTAGAAAAGTGCCCAGTTGAGGGTGAAGGAATTAATGGTTTTAGCCAAATTTTTCGATATTTGTTGTCTGAAGGATCGAGCTTCAAAACGATACCAATCTCGTAAAAATCTGTTGCTTCTGTCAAAAGTTTTAGGCAGACATACATTTAAATAGACAGGTGATATTTATATTAGAGATGTTGCACAAGACTGGAAAAAATTAATTTGATTTATGGCATATCAACTTTTTGAGCTAAAAGGACAAACGAATAAAATTACAGAAACACATTCTCCTAAAACATGCTTACAATTTGAACCCGCTTCTAAATGTCACTTGCTTAATGATTGACGAAGCACAGGATATCATTTTATAAAAAATAAAGTTTTTTTTAAAAAAAAAATGTGAATATGCTTAAATATAATAATTCTGATTAAATCATAAAATTCTTTTTGGTACTTCTGCATTTACAGACCCACAATTTCTACAGTTTCTTGGCTACTGGAAGTGACCGATCACAAAATTTTAAACTGCTATGAGAAAATTATAAACAGGAAAAACATGGAACTACATTGAATAAATTTACAAACATGTATCTAACACACCACTAACTCTATTCTGCATGATTAATATTAATTTTTTTTTTATTTCTTCCAGTTCATAAAAAGTGGCCTTCATAGATTCGCATTAACAGGCAGTGTATTAAACATTGAGGAACACCTTTTCTGGTTATTTTCATCAGCTGCTGAACAAGCCTGAACAAACTTTATAGAAATCGCGGATCAGTAAATTTTAAAAGCGAATATAAAAAGCAAGAGTTTTAAGAAGCCAAGGGGAAGTTACTCCGATTTGACTGAGGATAATACGGTTTTCACCAATAACTTGGAGGAATTAAAGAGTTCATACATGTGCAAACGCAATTACAGAATTTAAGAAACAGGTTTAAAATCAAGTCAGAAAACGTTGCAATACCTCTCAACGAGACTCTTAAGAAGACTTTGATGGTTTCGCTATGTTGCAACCTTTTAGAACAACTCCATGGTTGGTGAAGATATTGTTGCACATCAAAGCAAACATTGAACTTACTTCAAATTCAGTGCTCACCACTGGTCTCAAGATTAGCTCTCCATCATTTTAACTGCTATGACTGTTGTGCGTGAGCTGCATGTTGCATGGAAAGAGTCGGTTCAACTCATCCTGGGTCAATGTTGTCTCAAATACAAGATAATGTGGCAGGAGACATGTATACATCATAGTAACAACGCTTGTATAATATGAGTATGATTTGACAACTTGACATGCTCATGCAAAATGACAGGTTTTCCTTTAGAGGAGTGGCATGGAACTAAAACAAATTTACTTTTTTTATTGTGCTACTTAAAATTTACGTAAAATCACAACACTAAATGGCACCCATTAAAATTATATTTTTGCAGTTAAGCAACATTTGAGTGATCAGTGACAATTTTGGAATAGGTGTTTTAAGCAGACACTGTTGTATAAATGGATAGCAACTCTGTTAGAAAGGCTAACCAGAGACAGACATGATAAAATAAATGATGTGGTGCCTTCAATAAGTTTCCAGACTTTTCCGCATGGGCACTTCTATTGATAGTACACACACCAAACTAGTTCCTTTCAAAGTAATCTCCTCCAGCTGCAATGTACTTATTGTGCCGTTCCAACAACTTCTGGAAGGCCTCTAGTGGGAGCTTGTTAATGACCCTCGTCTCTATAGGTTTTCCTACAGTTTAGGAAATAACCAAGTCACAGGGAGCAAGGTATGGGAGAGTTTTGATGCTCATCTTGGTCAAATAGTCTGTGACAAAGATGGAGTTGTGGACTGGCGCATTGTCCTGGTGAAAATGCCACTGAATTGATTTAAAGAGTACTGACCTCTTTGGACGAAATCTTTCTGAACTCTTAAAACCTCAACATAGTATTCCTTGTTGGCTGTCTGTCCAGTGGGAACATGGTGCATGTAGATCATGCCCGTGCTGTCAAAAACAGATTATCACAAGTTTCTGGGTGGATTTGCTCTGACCTTCTTGGGTCTAGGAGAGCCAGCATGCTTCCAATGGGCACTGTCTCTTTGTTAGATCCAGCTTTCACTGCAGGTCACCAGAACATCAAGAATGGGATTTGAATTGATCAGCTGACAATCTCTCTGCTGTTAAGACGTCTTTTTCTGATCATCCTTGTGACAACCTTTGCAAATCTCCAGTTCCTTGTGAATAATTGTGTATAGTCCGTACACTGACAGCAAACTGCATTACTATATATAGACACATGGCGACTCTTATACATGAAATTTTTTATTTAGCCAATCAATTCTGGTGTTTTGACTTCCTTACTCATCCTACACCTCTCATCACCCTTCCTTGAATCTCTTATGCCACTCAATTTATGCAAGATATACCAAAAGCAGTATGAAGCATTTGTTGCATATCATTCTTAAAGTGTTCTCACATCCAAATTGCATTTTTGAAATTCACCAGCTGCGACAATCCCGCTTTAGTATGGTGTGATCCACTTCCTGCTGTAGCTATTCATTTGAAACTGAAATCATAGAAATTGGTCAGTCAAGATGTATAGCAATATCATACTGAATTTTCAAGAGACTATCACAATTTTAAATGCCTATACAAAAAAAAGTCTGGAAACTTATTTAAGGCACCTCATACACAAGTAGAGCTGGGTAAATTAGTAGTAAAACAAATCTGTTGTGTTCTGAGTGGCGATAACATTCATGTAGATGTAAACATCAAATTCTGCAAATAAAATTCAATGTTAGCCTACCTGGTGTATAAGAGATATTTTGTATTAAAAAAAAAAAAAATGTAGCGTGAGTGGTTCTAGTTACTGATGCATCATTCAGTCAAGTATTTTTCATTGAAGATACAAATTTCTGCACCCAAGAAATAATTTTCTCAGTTGACAAATGCAAAATACAAATAAAAGATCCGAACAGAAAACTAAGCAAGACACATGACATGCACACAAACTGAAAAGTACTAAAGGCCTACTTGAATGGATCCACAGATTGTATTTAAACCTAACATGGAGGAAATTTTAAAGAAAAATGACCATTCAAAAGTTTTGTGTTACTGTTGATAAAAAAAAAAAAAAAAATTTTTTTTTTTTGTAAAGAGCTATGACTGTGTCTTGCATTGAGCAAGGAAATAATTAAACAAGCAATTCTGTTTTCATAGAAAAAGCAATTAATAATCATATAAAGTTTTTTATTGAATTCTTGGTAGTAGCAGGGTTACCTGGTGTTGCTTGAAGGCGCATAAAATCAAATTGTGTGAAACAATATTTATATTAAAATTTCTATGTCTTTTTATATCGTAAACTTCAGCCATTTCAGAATGACTAGTGGTAATCCCCCTAAAAGTACATATACAGTAGAACCCCAGCACACTTTTTTTTTTTTTTTTTTTTAAAGATTACGATGTGGAATACAATGTTTTTCTGACCCCCCCCCCCCGTTACGGTATTAGTTATTTATAATGTTATTTGATTATATACATGTCTATATTTACTGCACTGTATTTTGTTACTAATGCTGTATCCTAGGGTTCTACTGTGCGTATATATAAATAAAATAAAGTGATTTTTAATATCATAAATACCCCCATACACCTTTAAAAATATATGAAATAAGTGTTTATTTTATATCATAACCTGCTCCAGCTATTTCCAGGACTTCATAAAAGTGGTACTAAAAAAGACCAAAACAAATGATTATAGATTTAGTTTTTATTTTTCTGCTAAAGAGGATTTCCAATGTTCTTATGAAGTTTCCATAATTGATTCTTCAGTGTGTTTGCCTTTGTCTGCAGCAACGCGTGAACGGCTCCTTCTGTCCAAAATGCGTTTACGATCCTTATCCAATTTTAATTTGACAATAACCACCTGAAAATTAACAAGAGAAACACTTTAATAAAAAACATTTGATAAAATAGTTTTCAAGTTGAAGAATTTAACTTTAACCCATATGAGATGGCCATGTAGCATTGCATAATCCTAACACAGTAATACACTATATGAGAAGTCTTGAAACAATTGCAAAGAATGATTGAATTATTTTTATCCAGAAAGAAATCATATCTCCAGAATTAGTTTCCCTAAATCTCCCACCCAAAAACTTTTCATATAGTTACAATTTTTAAGAATAGCATAATAAATATTAAGGCCGATATTGAACAATTACTGAATTTATGGTTTTCATCTTGCTCAGTTTAAGATCTTAGGAGTTAGAAAAAAAAAAAAAAAAAAAAAAGTTTCAATCTTGTTTTATTAACAGATAAAAGCTAAAATACAAAATTTCTGATAATTCAAAACTTAGCGATCATTGGAAATATTTTCTTAGTTTTCATTCGTAAAATTTATAAAGCTGAAATAATATTCATAAGAGGTTTGTTAGGATTAAAAAAAAAAAAAAAAAAAAATGATGAAGAGACACTTACATTGGATGGGTGGATGCCGACATGAACAGAGGCACCATTAGCCTTTTCTCGCTGGATTCTTTCAATGCAGATTACAAATTTTTTTCGGTAACACTGGACAACTTTGCCGAGCTGTTGACCTTTGTAATGTCCTCTAACAACCTACAAAATACAAAAAAAGCATTTTAAATCATTAAAATTTGCACAGAAACATTTACACACCAAGATCTGCATAAAATTAACCAAGCAATCAATTGAGTATAAATTTGTTAAAGAAATGTTGTTTAAGCGGTAAGATTTCCTACAACCAACATGTAGGCTACCCAATTCTTAAACATTTATTGTCACCTTGCTTATTGAAAAACCAGATCAATGATTATTTAGAACATTGATTGGAGAGTACACAAGGCAGGGAAAAAATAAAAAGGAACATTCAGGACAACTTAATTACATGAAATGTTAAAAAAGTATAAGTTGTCCTGGCAATTATTAGTAAAATCTGGTAATAAGTTATGCAACACAAAAATGAAAAAGTTCTCAAAAAAAAAAAAAAAAAAAAAAAAAAAAAAAAAAAAAAAAAAAAAAAAAAGATTTGTTTATTGTTGCATTTTATAATTTGTAATTTTTTTTTTGGTTTCGATGTAGCTTTTATTAAGTTGATTTTTCCTTTTTTGGCCATAAAAAAAGTCTCCATTTTATTAATTGTCCAAGCAAGACTATATTTAAACAGTAAATAAATTGCAGCAATGCAATTAACATGTTACAACAACTGAAAATCAATTTGTCAGAGTTTGATGTATCAGCTAAATACTATTTTAGATTCAATTTACCCAGCTATTGCTGGCCTAACAGAGATAAACCTGAAAGGAAAAAAAATTTTTTTTGCAAGTCTACAAATATAATTTTTTTTTTTTTTCTCAAACTAAATATTTGAAATGAAAGTTCAGATTTATAATTTGTTTCCTTATTTAAAACCTTTTTTTTTTGGACTAATTTTGTGATAAGATTTGTTTTACAATCCAGAGATTCTAAATAAATTGGCATATAAGTAAATAACTATTTACCAAAGTGAAGATAAGTTACTCTTCTACCTAACTAGAAAGGCTTTTTAGTATTTTTTACTTTAATCTAAAAATGTTTGGATGGAAAACACAATGTCAACGTAATAAACATGTTGCAACTATTTTCACATGGGCTTGTCAGTGTAACTGGTTGACATTACTTGTTTTTTGAGCCGAATAAACATTTTACTTTAAGTAAAAACATTAAAAAAACATATCCAGCTAAGTAGAAGAGTAACTTATCTTGCCTTTGGTAACATTTATTTGTTATATATTCGGGTTTTTGACCACTTTTTCGAATATTTGTGGATTGTAAAACAAACTTGAATGTTGTTTAAGCGGTAAGATTTCCTACAACCAACATGTAGGCTACCCAATTCTTAAACATTTACTGTCACCTTGCTTATTGAAAAAACCAGATCAATGATTATTTAGAACATTGATTGGAGAGTACACAAGGCGGAAAAGTGAAAGAGGGAACAACCTGATTACATGAAAGATAAAAAGTGCAAAGTCTTGAAAGTCTAATATATATATATATATATATATATATTTTCTTTGAAAAAGATTTTTGTCTTAACAGAAAAATATTCAACAAAATGTTTAACCAGAAAATTATTTTACCAAAAAATATTGATTAATATTAAACTTTAAAAAAGGAACATACTAGAATTAAAAAAAAACAAAACAATTTTATGTACACTCAATTAGATGTGCCTTATACACTATAAAAAAAAAAAAGGCATTTTGTTGCACTTTTTAAGATTTTAAATATTTATAAATTTTCTCTTTATAAAAACAATTATATTGATTATAATTTTGACAAAAGAAAGGGGGAAGTGGCGGCAAATCAACAGTCTCCTTTGGTCTTCAATCTTATATTCAGTCCATACATTTGTCACACATGGTCAATTTATGAGGGTCAAAGTCAACCAAAAATAGACGTTGCACAGCTTTCTAGCACGACGAAGCTACAGAGGCCATTCTGCCTGAAAACACATCAGATCCCAAATCAACACATACAGGCCAAAAGTCACTTAAGGATAAGGTCAGTGAGATTTTTAGTCGGATAATAAACTGATTTCGAACTATGATTAATTCACTGGGTGATATGTAGCAATGTTGCATGCACGGGTGAGTTCAGAAGAAACCTCATCAAAAATAATTTTCACTCAAGTATACCAACCAATTAAAAGGTGCAAATTATAAAATAATTTTTTTATGCAGATTTTTGTTTAAGCCATCCATAATTTAAAATATTTTTCATCTCAAAGATAAGCATGGAATTTGTGGAAGAATGCTGTTTAAGCAGTAAGATTTCATACAACCAACATGTATGCTACCCAATTCCTCAAGATTTATCACCTTGCTTATTGTGAGTGAGTGAGTGAGTGAGAGAGAAATAAAAAACAAACAGATCAAGGATTTAAAATATTTGATCAGAAAGTACACAAGGCAGAAAAAGTCTTTTAAAAAATAAAAAAAATAAAAATCAAGATCTGAAATTATAAACACAAATGCATAAAAAGATAGTCTAACGAGTCAACTTTGATTTTTCTCAGAACCTTAAGTATCAAGTGTAAATATCAACTAATTTGCATCATCCTTAATGTCTAAAATTGTAAACACCTTTCCTAAAATTACCAGTTTGTCTTTCTTAATCTTTACTCATATCTATAACAAATGTTAGCAAAGGCAAATAAGTTACTCTTCTACTTGGCTTTTAATGTTTTTAAAATGTTTATTTCATCAGAACTAGTGTCTAGCATTATGTGAGAACAAGAAAAAAGGCTGTGACTTGACTCTCACATTTTTGAAGTCTCGATATGGACTTAAAAAATAAATTGAAATGCTGTTAGAAACCCAAATGTTACTGTGATCTTTATTGAGTGGGGTTCAGACAGTATTCTGTTTTATTTTGGAGTCAATTATCGAAACTTTAATGTTACGAGTCAAATCTGCCATTTCTTTTCTCACATAATGCTAGACACTTGTTTTTTTTGAACAAAAACCTTTAAAAAGACAGAACTTATTCAGTTCAATAGAAGAGCAACTTATCTTGCCTTTGCTAACATTTTAATGTTTTTTATTGACCACTTTTTTGTACCTTTCTATTGTAAAACAAACTCCCAAATTTAATCTATATATCTATAAAAGTGAACGTGTCTGTCTGTCTGTCTGTGTACATTTCCCTACGCAATAACTGTCAATTTTTAGTCTATAGACTCGAAATTTGAAATACTGGGTACTGAGATTTGGGAAAATCGATGTGACGGGTGTCAGCCAGAAATTTGGCTGTTAAGGGTTCAAATTTCAACGATTTGACCTTTAAGAACTCTACCAAACTCCTCTGACAATTATGGGTCTAGACACTTGAAATTTTAGATATAGGTTCCTTGAACATGGATCTAACTTAATAAAGTGATTTGAGCCCGAAACAATAAATTTTAAGGGGTCATAATAGGGGTCAAAGTTTAAAAAAATTAACCATTTTTTTTTGTTTTTTTGCACAGCATACACCTCCAAACACCCGAGCAATACCGGGCACCCCTGCTAGTTACTTTATAAAAGCGAAGCATTATAGGTCACCTCAAACTTTTAGTGGTGGGCTACTGATGGCAAAAAAATGATACTAATGAGCTTTTGTACTATTGTATAGAAATGTCCTGTTTTTTTTTTCTAATTGAGTATTTAGCTATAAATCTCAAACTCAATACATATTGTTAAGTTGTACATTAGAATTGCTTATCACCTTTTAGCACAAAGTATTTTTGGGACAAAGAAAGGAATAATTCCCAAACGTGAGCCAAAAAGAAACAAAAGGACAGATTTCGGTTGACCCTGACCTTTGCACATGGCTTCTGTAAACAAATACAAAATAACCGACATGTTCAAATTTTTGCAACCAAGATGTACAGTTTTATTTCTCACTCTCCCTCTTTTAAAAAAGATATAGGTAAAACTTGGAGAATGCTTTGTTTTACAAAAAAAAAAACACGGAAATTTACATTTTGTTCCATTTCGATTTGTTTTTTTTTTTTGTGTGTGTGTGTGTGTGTGGGGGGGGGCATGCGCAATAAAAAATAAAGATTAACAAGCCACTATTTGAAACACTTCGGGCAAACATTTTATTTTTTAAAAATGAAAAAACCCCGGCTGTTCCAGTAGTGCGTTTTTCAAATATGTATTTACAAAACTATTATTTAAAAGTTGCTTTAGCAGGTTTTTCCTTATTTAAAAAATAAAAAATACTGAACACGGTTATTTTATATTAGCGGTGGGTGCCTGGCTTTAAATTACGCTTAAATACAGTACTGATTAAAAAATACTGTATTTTTTAAATATTGAAACAAAAACATTTGCCATGTTCTGTACCATTTGAGCTATTGTCAGAAATATAAGATTTAAAATTAAACCATTCCAAGCTTTGAATTTGCATAAAAATATGTCGGCAAGTTGAAACGAACATTCTGCATTTAAACATGCCTGTATGCATTATTCATCCATCCAAATATTTTACTCATTATAAACCATCCTTGGTTACTATTTCCTGCTAATTTAAATGTTATGTGATCAGTAGTTTAAGAATTTATGTTTCATTTATATAAATTTGTTTATAGAGGCCATGTCCTTTTGTTTCTCTCTTCAGCTCATGTTGGTTGGGGTCCTTATCCCCACCCCCTTCCCTTAGTGAAGCAACACAATGATCTACCACCAGAAGAATTTTCTTTATTTTAATACCACTGACTGGAACCAATCACTTTTTTTGTATAATGTGATGACACTTCATTCACACAACTCTGAAACAGATTCATGTGTTGCATATACCATCTCTCTCTCTCTCTCATATATTATATATATATATATATATATATATATATATATATATAGATATTTATTTATTAAAAAAGCTTTCACATTACCGCCGTTTCAAAATAAGTTAAAACAAAAACTTATCCATGTAAATAGAAAAGTAACTTATCTTGACTTTAATGTATTTGTTGTACATTCATTTTATCATACCTTTCGTTTTTGTTGGTCATTGTATGAAAAAACAAAAAAAACAAAAACAAAACAAAAACACACTATCAAGTAATTCTCCCCCTCACATTCTCTTATCAATCTAAAACATTGGACATAACAGCGAGAAGGGTGGAGAAAAAATACCAAACCAAGAAAACAAAAAGAGGCAACGCGCACCTGAACTTCATCATCCTTTCTGATGGGCATGTTGCGCACATTGTATTTCTGTCGCAATTCCTTTGACAACGGAGATGTCATGAGTTTCCTTCGGATGTGAGAAGGGGCATTAAAATGCCGTTTTCGGTTCTTCCTTCGGGAAGAGGAAACAGACTTGTTTAATTTCATCTTTTAACCTAAAAAGTAAGCAAAACAAAACCGTTAATTGCAAAAAAATATCTTTTAATATCAAAACAAGTGAATCAGACAACTATTTGCCAAGAAAAGCAACAATACTTTCAAATCAGACGATAGGCAATCCTTTTTACTGCTTTTTGGGAATCGGCATCCATAAATTTGCAGCCACAACGTAAATAGTTCCGACTACAAACCAAAATTTTTTGGTTAATATTGTGCGAATTTGTTATCATTCGTCAGACTCAGAAAGCTTCGGCGAAACAAAGATTTAATAACGCCAATACAAAATTTTTTTTGGTGCTTGTGCACGTTTGCTATCGCGCTATTTTTGAATAGTTTTTTTCCAGATTAAATTTAAGCTTCAGTATGTTTTTTTTTAAAAAATTAAATTGTTAGAGGGAAGGTAGATTTCGGTCTGCAAAAAACGAATCTGCTAACCGTTTCCGTAGCAGAGAAATAATTTTCATGATATGAAGAAATTACTTTTCAAAAAGTGGGTGATTACTTTCCTATATAAATTCAACTTAGCATGAGCCCCTATTTTCTGGCCACTTAGTGAGGACGAATGTTTTTTTTTTTTTTTTTTTTTTTTTTTAAATTTATTAGCTTTTAGGTTTTATTTTCGTTTCATCTTTCAATAAAGAAACGAGGAAATTGAAAAATAAAGAAAAATCGGTGCAAGTCTATAAATGGTGGTCCACTCCACTGGTCCACAAGTAATCTTTTTTACTATATAAGTCTGAAAATCTTTATAATGTACGTACTTGTCTCTGCATGAAAATGTCATATTCCAAAAATCAAATATTATGAGACATTTTATCGAAAAAAAAAAAAAAAAAAAAAAAAAAAAAAAAAACTTCACGCCATCTTGTTTTTGAATGATACACTGCTAGCGACACCTATTGGGAATAAAGACCAGAAAGGGGCAGACAATCGACACTATAGAAAAAAAACTTGGAAAATTAGGTAATCTCCAAAAATACCGTTAGGGCTTACAACATGGCCGCCAGAAGAGTCAACAAAAAACTGCGAATAAAATATATAAAACTCGTAATTTCTGTTTTTAAAGTGGGTTGTCAATTTTCGGTATTATTATACAAACACCGTGACAGCGTTAGGGTTAGGGTTTAGGGTTAGGGTTAATTCGCTGTCACGGTGTTTGTATAAATTTACCCAATTTTCTTTATGAAATATACTTCCAAAATAAACTATTACAGTCGTTTAAAACATAATAGAAGTATTATTTTTTATTTTTTAAAAACAATGTTTACAAAATGTCTACGCACGTTTTTTGTTGACTCTTCTGGCGGCCATGTTGTAAGCCCTAACGGTATTTTTGGAGATTACCGAAAATTAGTACATTTATAAGTTTTTGAGGATGTTGAAAACGAAAATAACGTTTAAAATTCCAGCAAACGAGTAGTTTCCAAGATATGAAGAAGTTTACGTAACTTGAGCACCCACACGTTGACGCTCCTCCAACAAAAATTCGGCAAATGTGTATTTCAACGGCGTAAATTCAAGTTTTACACTAGTGGTGGCCATAAAGTGGGTGATCATTATACATTAAATTATAGAAAAGTGATACCACACTTTCTTTAAACTAACATTTCTTCATATCTTGGAAACTACTCGTTTGTTTGAATTTTAAACATTATTCTCGTTTTCAACATCCTCAAAAACTTATGTCTTAATTTTCCAAATTTTTTTTTTCTATAGTGTGGACAGTCGATTGTCTGCCTCTTTTTGGTCTTATATTCACAACATTCCCAATAGGTGTCGCGAGCAGTGTATCATTCATCATTCAAAAAACAAGATGGCGTGAAGAAATGTCTCATATTTGATTTTCTTAAAAAAAAAAAAAAAAAAAAAAAAAAAAAAAAAAAAAAAAAACTACTTGATCGATTTACGTGATTTTTGGAATATGACATTTTCATGCAGTGACAAACAGTAGGTGTCAGAAATTTCGTGAAAATAGTGAATAATTCCACCCCATCTTTCCAAGCTTATAACTCCTCGAAAAATGTAATTCAAGCCACCCCCCCTTTTTTTTTTCAATTAAAGGAGCAAGGACCAAGGTTTCATTAAAAAAAAAAAAAGTACTAACTGGGAGTAGTAGTAGTAGTAAAAAATAAAAATAAAAAATTGTGTGTGTGTGTTAATTTTACAATCCAGAGATTAAAAAAAGTGATAAAAAACAAATGTTACCAAAGGCAAGATAAGTTTTTAGCGTTTTTTATTTAATGTAAAATGTTTATTCGATTCGAAAAACAAGTAGTATCGAGCGTTACCCGAGCACAAGAAATAGCCGCGTAGTATCTCATCTCAGAAGTCTCGACAAAGATTTAAAAATTATTCAAAATACCGTTAGACACCCAGCCAATAATTGCTCCCTTATTGGGTGGATTTTTAACAGTATTGTGTATAATTTTTAACTCATTGTCGGAAAGGAAATTGTGGCCTGGTAGATCAACACAAAACCTACCTAAAAAAAACTAGGGGATTTCGGGTGTGCTGAAAACGAATAACGCAGGTCGTCGCAGGTACTCTTCCGCATATAACACGACGACCATGTTTGTCCATATTTGTAAAATACATACCACGCAGTCATTTTTTTTTTTGTGCGCGTGTAACGATCGACAATGTTTTTTGTGAACCGAATAAACATTAAAAACAAAAAGCATCTAGGTAGAAGAGTAACAGTAACACCTAGCCTTTGGAAACGTCTTTTTTTTCTCCGTTTTTGTATAATTGGATTGTAAAACAAACCCTAGTTTTGTTTTCGTTATATATTAACGAGGGATCATTCCCATTAAAAAAATCGGATAACCTTTACGGAGATGGTCCCAACGTCTGAGCTCGGGAAGAGGCCGTCTGACGTAGTCGGTGTCGAGGCAGAAAATTACCCCTTCAATAAAGTGCCCAGTTGTTAACTTAAGGAGAAAAAAACCGTTCCAATAATTATAATTTTTATTTATTTTAAACAGTTCAAATAATTAGAATTTTAAAAGATAAACAGTTCAAATAATTAGAATTTTACAAAATAAACAGTTCAAATTTTTGATAATTCAACAGTTCAAATAATTGGAATTTTACAAAATAAACAGTTCAAATAATTAGAGTTTAAAAACAAAAACAAAAAAACAGTCCATATGATTAGAATAGTTCCACGTGGTTAGTTAACCCTGTAAACTTCTGTGATGTTTCATATTTGTAAAAGCATCTGTGACATATCGCATATTTTAGGGGTAGAGTAATTTTCTGCCTCGACACCGCCTACGTCAGACGGCCTCTCCCCGAACTCAGAACGAGGCGGACGTCGGGACCATCTCCGTAAAGGATAACCAAAAAATCGAGTTAGTATTATGTTAGGTATGTGAAAATGCCAAGGCTTTTGCGAGGGTTAAGTGGCATTGATAACTTGAGTAAGCCGTAATTCTGTGCACTGAGGTATGTGTCATAAATTGGCCCCTACCACCTATATCCGGGGGGTTAACTACACCGCAGGGATACTGATGAGGTAGCACACATGTTTCGCTACATGCTGGTATTTGAATTATTTTCATACGTTCAGTAGAAGTGTAAAAAATTTTGAAGTGAAGTTTTGTGTCATTTAAATCATCATTATTAGACCTGAAGGTAAGTTGTAATAGTTTTGAAACTATATATATTCGTTAATATAGATATTAAACATTATTTGTGCGAAATATGAAGCCTATATGACTTTACCTTCATTGGTTTTGAGTTTACCTAAAATGTGAAGCCGTTACGAAAATTTTCAAAATTTCACTAACGCCATATCGTTAACCTACGCACTTTGTTTACAAATATTTTCCAACAACGGCAATGACGCTAAAACTATGGCTGGCTAAAAAAATTCTTTTAAATTATTAAAATTTATTTCAGCATAATGAACTTTTAGGATTTAAATTATTTTACTTTCTTTAAACCAAAACATTTCTCCCCGGCAAAATGTATTTTTTTCTATTTTATCGAGCTGCTTTTTTTTTCTTCCATTTTGTTACTTTGCTTTTTTTTCTATAATAAACTAATAAACAAATTTACAATTAAAAAAAATACAAGAGTTATTTTTAAAATTTAAAAATAAAACTTTCATGAATATATTTTTTATTATGCACATTTTGCAAACTTTAAATTCTAAAAGTTTTAATAATTTAAAAGAAATTTTGGGTTTGTCTGTACACATTCGAAAAAGTTGTCAAAAAACAAATATATAACAAATAAATATTATCAAAGGCAAGATAAGTTACTTTTCTACCAAACTGGATACATTTTTTGTTTTTATTCAATGTAACATGAAAAACATGCAGTGCTTACCGTTGTATTGGAAAATTCAAAATGGCGGCCACTCTCTCTTAAACACGGTAAGTTTGGGAAAAGGTGTTATAAATAATAAACTAGACAAAATACTATTAAAAAAAAACCGAATATATGCCAACTTATGTCACGGTAACATATAATGAGCGAATTTCTAACAGTATTTTGTCTAGTTTATTATTTATAACATCTTTTCTTGAACTTACCGTGTTAAAGAGAGTGTCGGGCGCCATTTTGAATTTTCCAATACATCGATAAACACTGTATTCGAGCTGAATAAAAACACGAAAAATATATCCAGTTAGGTAGAAAAGTAACTTATCTTGCCTTTGATAACATTTATTTGTTATATATTTGTTTTTTTTGACAACTTTTTCGAATCTATGTGTACAGTAATACAAACCCGAAATTTTAATTTATATGCTAAAAGAAATTTTAATAATTTATATGCTAAAAGTTCATGAGAAATGTAAAAAAAATTATATTTATTGGTGTTTGTATGATGAGAAATAAAAAAACGGTGCTTCTGCTGTTTATTTTGACATAAAAAATCAGCATTAGCAGCAGACTTCATATGCGGGGATGTAATATTGCCTTAGTAATTGACTGCATCTTCCGCCCCAGCATCCCCTTTCACCTCTTAATCTTGTAAATAATTCATTAATAAACTTTCAAAATATATTTTTCTTGTTCTCCATTCAATAAGCTCTCCAGTGATATTTGTCTTTTTGAAATCGGACAAGAAATAAGAAAGTTATGACAAAATAACTGTGAAAAATCTTGATATCGGTCACAACTTTGTTAAGGAAATCCATTGATTCTATTGTCAAAAATTAGCCTCAAATTTCAGCTTTAGAATTGTTGTAACTTTCTTATTATTTGTCCTACAGAGGTGGTTCAAGTATCATTAGAATGGTCTCTGCGTACTCTTTCTGCTGAGCTGTTCCATTTTGAGATATGTTAACTTTGAAATTTTCTTTCACGTACCTAATTATGTGCCTAAAATTGAGAAAAGCACGTTTGAAAAATGGGTATTTGTACAGTTTAATCAAGACATTAAAAAATGAAAATATTGAAAAAAAGGGTAAAACTATACAAACACCGCGACAGCGAATTAACCCTACCCCTAACCCTAACGCTGTCACGGTGTTTGTATAATAATACCGAAAAAAGGTACTCATGCAATGATCCGTGCCGAAATAACGTTATTTAAAAATCCATTCTTAACATGGGGAGGGGAGGGTGTTTTATACCTATTCTGTACTTTAACCTTACAATTGAATAAAAAAATAAAACTAATTAAACGTAGCGCGGATCATTCTCTGCATTAGCACCGAGAGAAAAAAAAATCGGGTTTGTATTACTGTACACAGATTCGAAAAAGTTGTCAAAAAACAAATATATAACAAATAAATGTTATCAAAGGTAAGATAAGTTACTTTTCTACCAAACTGGATATATTTTTCGTGTTTTTATTCAATGTAACATGTTTATTCAGCTCGAAAACCATACAGTGTTTACCGATGTATTGGAACATTCAAGATGGCGTCTTATTCTCTCTTTAACACGGTAAGTGTAGGAAAAGGTGTTATAAATAAAAAACCGGATAAAATACTGTTAAAAACTCCCTCAATATATGTTACCGTGACATTGGTTGACATATTCGGCGGGTTTTTAATAGTTTTTTTTTAAACCACCTTTTTCCATACTTACGGTGTTAAAGAGGGTGTGAGACGCCATCTTGAATTTTCGAATACATCGGTAAACACTATGTTTTTCGAGCTGAATAAACATGTTACATTGAATTAAAACACAAAAAAAATACATCCAGTTTGGCAGAAAAGTAACTTATCTTGCCTTTGATAACATTTGTTATATATTTGTTTTTTGACAACTTTTTCGAATCTATGCGTACAGTAATACAAACCCAAAAAATAATTTAATTTCAAGTAGTTTTCGTTTTACAGCGAAAAAACAATTTATGATACCGAGCAAAAGGTTCGATTTTTAGGAAGAAATTTATTAAAGATGGCGATTTAACTGGAGTTAATTAAGTGAAAAATTTTTTTTTTCGGAGATCTTCAGTTCAAAAACGGATACGTACAATGTAACCTTTTTTTTTCGAGGTCTTGATTAAACTGTACAAGTACCGAAATATGTCTACGTGATGTTAAAGAAATCGAAGCAGAACAAAATAGTCACAAAATTTGAACTGATGGTCTGTTTATCTAACAACGAAACTAGAAAATTCTAGTAATATTAATACCTACTGAAAGCATAGCATAACGTTTCCTCCAATGCATAAACGGACTTTTGCCGTTCTTTATATAAGATACCATAAAATTAAACACGAAAATGCTATCTAAAAAAAAAAAAAAAAGTACGATCCGTATTCGAGTACAGAGATAAAAATATTTAAAGCTGCAATGGCAGGACGGTTAAACAATTTATGACCAATAATCAATTCTATTTAAAATTGATGCAAAATATTAATATACAGTACCACAATTTTACAATCAGTCAACATGCATTGTAAACCAAACTGACGATCTCAGATTGGCGTGCGTCTTAAAAAAAAACAAAAAAACTTTCAAACGTTAAATAAAGATTTATAATAAATAATAGATGTATACCAGATGATTTAAACAAAAATATAAGAGATAAAATTATACATTCTTAAACACGTGGTGAATACTACGTTGGAAAATGCAAGATGGTCGTGATTATATATATCTTTCACTAAAATCGATAATAAAAGTGCAAAAATGAAATTATATTTACAAAATAACTCTGAAAACAGCAAGTACACACAACAAAAATTACAATATAAAAAGATTATAGAAAAGTTATAACACTATTTGATAGGATTTTGAAAGATATTGGAGAAAGAAATTACCTTAATGTGCTTTATCACAAATGGATGACGGAAAAGAACTTCCGGTAGTTGGAATTATGGGATTTTGATACATTCACCACAGTTTCGTATTTCATAGAGAAAATGTTTAATTTGAGCATAAATAAAGTTATCATATCAGTTTCAACAAATAAAGGAATAAATAATATAAGATATAATTATATCAGATAGTAAATAAAAATATTATTAAAAAAAAAAAAAAGAAAAGAAAAAAAAGTACAGATTTGTTTTCGTATTATTAGTTATTATCTCCCCTGAGAAGCTGCAAAGAAAGAATCATCAACAATAACATGTGTTTTCCTCGAGTTTCCTTTGTATTTTATCAGAAAAATTAATTAATTAATTGTTGGAGAGAAAAAAAAAAAAAAAATAACTAAACCTATTTAATTTTGAGTAATGTGTAATAACTGAGAAAGAAAGTTAAGCGTATTTATTTACGTTGACGAGAAATATCTTTCTTGAACACAAAACAAGGTTTGTGAACAAAAAAAAAAACAAGCATTTCATTCAAATAGTTACTTAAAATTGGATTAAATTAAGGTACTTATGCAATTATATTACCGTGCTGAAATAATAACATTATTTAAAAAGCCATTCTTAGTTAGGGAAGAGGAGGGGAGGGGGGTATTGTAACTATTCTGTACGTTCGCCTAACAATTTAATTGAAAAGAAGGTATTGTAAAAACTTCAATATATATATATATATATATATATATATATATATATATATATATATATATATATAGCACAGTAACATAAGTGCATGCATGAGCACCAATTTTAGTTTCATATTTAATGTTTTGGTACTTAAGCACTTTTGTTACCATGCTGAAATAATAATGTTATTATTTAGAAAACCATTTTTGTTATGAGGAGGTTTTGCCATTATTCTGTACTTTCACCTAACAATTTAATAAAAAAAAGTATACCGCAAAACTTGAATTTAACATGAAAATACTATTTAAAAATAATAGCACGATAACAAAAGTGCATAAGAACCAATGCTTTTATTTTATGTGGAAACAAAAATAATACCCCCCCCCCAGCATGTCGCGAGTAAAAGAAGTTTTTCTCAAAATAATACTGGTAAAAACCTACTCAATGAATGTTGTTAAGGTGACATGTGTTACCAGTATTTTGTTTAATTTGTCAATTTTCAGTGCTTATCCAAATTCCAAAGATGCGTCGGCCATCTTTTTTCTTGTTCTCACACAACGCTCGACACTACTTGTTTTTCGAACTAAATAACGCTTAAAAAAAAAGAGACTTCCAGCTCAGTAGAAGAGTAAATTCTCTTTTCTTTTGTGACATTTTATTATTATTATTATACTTGTTTACTTTTTCTTTTTGTCGTAAAAATGTCAATCAAAAAGCACCCACTTTTTAAATGTTATCATTGGTGAAATTGACTTTTAACGGTCCTATTGTATATGTCGCCGCATGCACTTGCTTATTATTAGTAGTAGTATTTGTGGTGCCACACGGACTTAAGGCTAATGGTAGTGTTTCTTTAACACATGCATGCATTTATTTTAAAATGACTTTTAATGTTTAACAACCTGGACCCTTAATGCGTATATTAAAGTCTTTTTCTCTCTATGAGGGTGGTGACAGCAAATTAGTCGGTGCTAATGCAGAGAGTGATCCGCGCTATTTTTTAAATCGTATTTCCACGTTTAAAGTTTTATGATATGTTTTTGTATTCAATTGTAAGGTTAAAGTACAGAATAGGTACAAAACACCCTCCCCTCCCTCCCCATGTTAAGAATGGCTTTTTAAATAATAACGATATTATTTCAGCACGGATCACTCTCTGCATGAGTACCAATTAGTCTATCGTTCAAGTTTGTGCAAATAATAATTTGTTTTCTGATGTTTGCAAATTATTTCACGGTAAACTTTTATTTTAATTGCACCTCAACAACACTCGCCTTTAAAATGAAAGTTTTCTAACACATTTTTTTTTTCCAGTTTATTATTTAATGAAGGTCAGTGGCTGTCGCCATTCTTAACATGGGGAGGAGAGGAGGGTGTTTTATAACACGCATGTGCATTAGTACTTGTTCAGGGGTGAAAAAACATGGCCGCCAGCGAAAACATAAGGGATTACATTGGATAATAAAGGTCATAATATTCATACCAGTTATCATAGGTGCCACAGGACTTATGAAGAAGAACCTGAAGTCCTACCTAACTAATATTCCTGGTGAACCAAGTGCAAAAGAGATTCAGACAATTGCACTTAAGGGAACAGCGAGGATACTAAAAAGAGCTCTCGGTTGGTTTCAATAAAAAAGTGGGGCAATGTTGGCAGCTGGTTTGGCTGCCCCATACCCGGCATTACAATCTTCAAAGGAAGAAAAAAAAAAAAAAAAAAAAAAGAAAACTACTTACCTGCCCCAAATTTAAATGTAATATTCGGTTTCAGCATACCCGAAAAGTAAGACACCAATTCGTAAAAAGGGAGATAAGAATATCCCTTGTATTTGCAATATTCAAGGTGTTCACATCAAGGGAAAATGCCAGGCTGCTAGCGTTGCTCCATATTACCTCTTCTGAACTCCTTTTTTTTTTTTTTTTTTTTTTTTTTTTTTTTTACAAGGGTGTCACCACTTATCAAGGCCCAGAGGCCACTCGAGGATAAGGGTTAATAGGTATACATTAGTCATTGTGATTTTAGCATAGTAAACAGTGGGAATTTTGTAACTTGGATTACTTAGGGGGACGATTCAATTAGAACTTGTTCACATTGGACTTTTTCTTTTTTTTTTTTTTCATAGGTATCAACTCTCCCTTTACCTTTTTCACTTCCACAATAATCGTGCGCACCACTTCTTGATCAGTTGCATCCTCCCATTGGTGTATACTGGTCTGCACATAATCCGCAACCATCCAACTATAGAGGAATGAACAACCAGCTTCCGACAAACGAAGAAAAATTCTTGTTTTGTTAGGCCATCCTTGACTTTAGAGATCTCATTTCCTTGTCTGAATGTCAACTTTCTTGCCTTATTCTGCTGTAACTTCAATCCTAGAATCATTCCATTTTCCAATGATCATTAAGCCGTCAATCTATAATGTATTAACATGATCTCTCATCCTTTATGCAGTCACCTCTATCTCATCCATCAGTACATCATCGATATAAAAGAAGGTAGTTTTTTTTCACTGCATCTTTGGTCAACATGATCTTAAGGACTCCCGTCATAATTTTTAATGCGGAATTCAGTCCAAAACCTAATTTGGTCAAACAATAAATCTGACTTTTATATTCAACGAATTGGTACTGATATAACTTCTTGTCCACATGATTTTGAAGATAAGCTAAGTTCACGATTTTGGTTGCTCATGCCATTCTCCTCCACACTCTCATTAATTCTTGACGTACATTAATTCCATTTTTGGTGTGGCATGCCACATACTTGTTCAACTCCTGGGAGTCCAACACTGGCCTGACATTCTTCTTGGTAGGTTGAACCACTGCCATGAGTGGCAGAATTCCTTCAAGCATCCCTATCTTATTAAAATTCCTTCCTTTCTCAAACTGTAATCTTATCTCTCTTCCTAGCGTACTTTGGTAACAGTTAACCCGGTTTGTCAACACAGGTGGCCTTGCCTTGCCACTTGTCATCATCGAAACAGGCTCGAAAGTCTTCATCCTCAATCTGACATGGTTTGGATTTTGTTGAGTGGATGGTATTGCTGTTGGTCATATTTCTTGCTGTTCTGGTTATATACTGATTTCCAAAGTTCACCTGGTCCTTAATAATTGTAGCTTCTCCCAGGCTGTCTATAACATCCAGACTTCGTATGATACTGATTCCCATGATGAGTCTATTGAGCACAATCACTCTGAATCATAGCATAGGATCTCAGCTTTGGTTTCTTCAAAACACTTCACCTCTCCGCCATCTACTGCTTTGATATTGCTGGCTCTATTTGAAGAGTTGGTTACAGGAGGGACCACAGGAAGGTTGCCAATATCTTAAGTGAAAGAAACTTTTTTGTGGAACAAACTGGATTTGAACTTCGGACACTGAGATCGTTGGTCCATGCCATTAACCACTAGATCATCGTCACCTCCTGATATTTGTAGTGGTAAACATAGTTATACAGCTGGTATCATTTATTATGATTGATTTTTTATTTATTTATTTTCTGGACTTTCTCCCCTACTCCAAGATAATGAAATACAACAAAACAACTTTTGACATAGTTCTATGGTCACAAATTTATCTTATTGTCTATTATGTATTTATATATATATATATATATATATATATATATAAAACACACACACACGATATGATTTGAGAATCTTAAGTAGGACGAGCCCCGGTGTGCTTGAGGTATTGTGGTGAATGAAAACTTCAGCTAGGATCAAGCATAGACAAGCAAAGGTACATTGACGAGAATGACCATAGACACCCCCCTCCCCAATTTTTCAATGGCCTTGTGCCTAATTTTTTGTTTTTACAACATTTCATGGAAAATAAAAAATATATAACTCAACAAGGGCTCTAGCTCTCTTTCTGTTGACAGTGACCACTCTGCAACAACAAACTCTTACATGCCTTTTCAAAATTAAAGCGTTAACTACTGCCGCAATAGCACCCCTTTACTTGTTGCCTTGAAACATCAGAAACAGAATATCCAGTATCAGGTCTCTACAATCTCTCATCAAGTGGAGATCTGAAGAATTTTCCAGTAAATTTACGGCTCTGTCTCTTCATTATTTGTTCCTCTCTGTCAGGCGTGTTGTTGTAGAGGATGCAACTGGTCAGAATTCACCAGGATGTTTCGCCAGCACCCTAGCATGCTTCAAAATTTTCTCCACCTTCATGGATTCAATATCAGTCAATCGTTACAGTTCCATAGAAATGCGGCCAGGAAAAGCACTCCCAAAAGCAAGTTTAGCAATCTTAAGGCTTTGTCCCATATATCCAGCCAATTTTGTCAGTCACCTGCTGCATACATGTCCGCCAATTCACGAATCAAGGTAACTCTTCATTAAGTCTCAAAAGCACCCCCTGAAATTGCTGTCTTTAATCTTTTCTTAATATCCTTGGAATTGGTTTGGTCCTTCTCTCCCATCACAGCAAATACATCAGAATCAATGTTATGTCGTCACTCTTTTGCAGCTTCACCACCAGATGTAGCTTATTAAACCACATGACCACATTGCCTTCAAAGCAATGTGGTCACGTGGCCTCATGATATCACCGCTTAACCTCACTTGTTCGCCTGTTTTATCATTTTTGCCAAAACAGTTTGTGGTCAGATAATCAATTGTTAACTATTCTACACTTTCAACTAACAATTTCCAGGGTTAAATAAAACGCACTGCTGTGAAAACGTGCTACTTCAAAATCCGAATATATTCACTCTGTTAAAATCATTTTTTTTTTTTAAATTTAAACCAGCAGCATCTCATTTGCATATTAGGTGATGAGAAATCTTGTTGGTCCCCTGACAAAAGGAGGGTGGACCTGTAAATTCACCCTTGTCTGTTCATCTGTCCACACTTTTCTCAATAACTACACCTTGGAATTTTTTGAAATTTTGCACAAACATTAAACATGATATGAGTAAAAAAGTAACAGAACGGATTTTCCGTGAAAACTCCGGTTGCCCTCCTAAAGGTGCCTTTCGGGTTAAAATGGTTAGAATTGACACTTTCGTGCTTATTAAAGCACGAAAGTGTCAATTTTAGTCATTTTAATTGATGCCTTGGATTTTTACAAAACTTTGGGAAAAGTTGTAATTAACTGATTGCTATATAATTTTCGCGATAACTCTTGGGTGTGTCCAGGGGCTCTTTAGTGCTAATAAAAACAGTCCATTTTTGGGACTATTTTACCATATTTGTCCAAAATTTTCTGTATGTCTATTTAGCGTTTTTGCATGGTGCTGAACTCAAATTTAAATATTGGGGACTTTCGGGGCTAAATGGGGGGGAGGGGGAGAAATGATGCACTTGGTCATTTTTTTTTTTTTTTTTTTTGCATAGTGCAGAACTCAAATTTACATATGTTAAGGGCTAAAACTGCACCATTTGTTCATTTTCACTAGGATTTGATGTCCCCTGGGGACTTTCGGGGCTAAATGGGGGGGAGGGGGAGAAATGATGCACTTGGTCATTTTTTTTTTTTTTTTTTTGCATAGTGCAGAACTCAAATTTACATATGTTAAGGGCTAAAACTGCACCATTTGTTCATTTTCACTAGGATTTGATGTCCCCTGGGGACTTTTGGGGCTAAATGGGGGGGGAGGGGGAGAAATGATGGACTTGGTCATTTTTTTTTTTTTTTTTTGCATAGTGCAGAACTCAAATTTACATATGTTAAGGGCTAAAACTGCACCATTTGTTCATTTTCACTAGGATTTGATGTCCCCTGGGGACTTTTGGGGCTAAATGGGGGGGAGGGGGAGAAATGATGGACTTGGTCATTTTTTTTTTTTTTTTTTGCATAGTGCGGAACTCAAATTTACATATGTTAAGGGCTAAAACTGCACCATTTGTTCATTTTCACTAGGATTTGATGTCCCCTGGGGACTTTTGGGACTAAATAGGGGGGGGGGCAAATGCTGAATTTAGTCATTTATTTTATGCCTTGTTCACTGTGCACTCACAGGGGACCATGCATGCTTCACTGGTTTTTCATTAAAATTACCATAGCAATTTAAACTTTGACCATCATTTTCGGTAAAAGGAAAAACATTAAGAATTTTCACTAAAGAAAAAAAAAGCAAAGTTAAAAATCACGTTTTTGTTTGACACAGGGATGCACATTTACATTGTTGACAGAGTGGCTGCGTCCCAACTATTGGTCTCCACTAGCACCTCTATCTGGAGTTCCTACCATCTATCTTTTTGCAGCAATGTCTTTGAAGGTTTGGGTATTTTAGAATTTAGACTCAAATAGCATTGCATCTGACACATTGAGATTTAATTCTGCCTACCCCCTGTCTTCCAGCATATTCTTTACGATATGAAGCATGTCTTTCAGTTTAGTTTAGTTAGCAAAAAAATAATTATTTCCAACTAGGAGGATTGTTATGATGGTGATAATTTTAAAGAATGACTCAAATAATTTAAGGGAGGTAATTTTTGTTTTAAAATGCAGAGATTTATCTCTCTTACAAGAGCATTTCTTTTCTAGTTCTTGTTCTCTTCTCTCTCCAGTAAAAACCACTTTGTATGTTTCTGTGCATGAGTGTGCATCTCGCCTACACATGACTTACAGATTATTAGCTTTTATTTTTTACTTTTAATGTAAATTTTATTGAAATAAAAATAATGGTAAAACTAAAATTTTATTTCATTTTCCTGTATAACTTTGAAAAATATATGCCCCCCCCCCCTATTTAAAAACTAAAATGACATCAATAAATCCCGGACAACACCGGATTTGTATAGTTAATAAAAGAAGATTAATTTAACTTTGTGTTCTTTTTCAGATGATAGGGCGGATATTTGTCCGTCGCCACATGAGCAACAGCAGTCAAATAACATCGTCCGTTCTTTGTGCTTTAACCGTAATTGTCCTAATAAGTCATGTGTCAGCTGGAGGGCATCAGTTTCGTGACATGTCCAAATTGTGCTGGAGGAACCTGTCCACAGATGAATGGCTCTGTCGACCCGTTTGCCACTATGGTTATTTCTCACTTCCTGGTATGAAACGCTGTTACCAATGGTTGGGTTGTGAACATATAAACACTGTCATTGAAGTTGGCGACTTAATCGGTAATGGTGCCGTTAAAATGGTAAGTTCTTTTTTTTTTCAAAAGCAACCCAGGGAAAGTTGGAGAGGGGGAGGTGCTGTAAAACTAAGCTGCTCTTCTTTAACAATTACCAGACACCTCTCCAACACCCTATAACTATGACAAATAGCCCCCTACCTGAGAATTCTAGCTTCAAACTGTTCGGCCTAACATTTGGGGGTAATATGAACTAGACCAAATACATAGAGGACATTGCAAAGGCTGCTGCAAAGACGGTAGGTTCCCTCTATTGAGCTAGAAGACTATTCACGCCTGTACCTTTACAAAGCCACCATTCGCCCATACATGGAGTATTGTTGCCACATCTGGGCTGGTGCATCTACCACTAGTCTTTCACTCTTAGATAAAGTCCAAAAAAGAGTTGTCACTCTAATCGGTCCCACTTTATCAACTAAGCTCCAGCTCCTCTCATATCGCCACAATGTTGCATCACTGTGCCTTTTTTAAAAATATTTTAATGGAATGTGTTCTGATGAACTCATTTCACTTGTTCCCCTCGATGTACATATCCCTGCCAGAAAGCTTTCTATTCTAATAGTTTCTTCTCTCAAACAGCTAGATTTTGGAATTCCCTTCCTGCTGCCTGCTTCCCTGGCTGTACTGATATGCAAAAGTTTAAATATAACAAACAAATATCTTGTTAATCTTTTCTAGACATGGCCCTAAATCGTAGACCCTTACCTCCAAGTGGCGATATGCTTTGTCCCATGATTAAAAAACAACAACAAAAAAAAAAAACCCTTGCTATATTTCTTTAGGAACACATGACATAATAACAAGGGAAGTAATTCAGTTATGCTAAAAACAAGGCAAGTAATTAATATTTATATGATTTTTAATGCACACTTTATTCAAAAATGGACAGTAGTTACACACTCTTTACTGCCCCTTGGAATCTCTGGTGTTTTTTAGCCAAACATTTTATTTTTGCTAATTTTTGTCAAAAAATATTTTCTTTAATAATTTTTTTTTTTCTGCCTTATCATTTTTTGTAATTTTTGGATATATTCATTGCTGTAACATAATTAAGTTTACCTTCAAATTCAATATTAAAAATTTTGAATTTTGCTATTATAGTGTAGTTGTACAAATGAAAATTTTAAAATACATGTCTTAAATAGTATTTCTCAGCATTGATGCCATACTTGAAGAATTTGAACAAAGTTGTTGATTATATTGACACACTCTTCCATTGTTATGCCATGAATCTGGTGAATGATGCCTAGTTTGAGTTTCTGCAGTTGTTTGGATTCTTCTGGTACACATAGTCTTTGAAAAAACCCTAAAGATAGAAATCAAATAAATGTGATGACAATTCTGGGATGCAGTATCCGCTGCTCATTTGACCTGCAAAGTGATGATGCAGTAATGTTATGCTACGTCTTGTTGAAACCGTTGCTCATCTCATCACATATTATGACAGGCATCAATTGCCTTCCAGAATTTGTTAAACACCATTTAATGGTCTTTATCCCAAATCCTTATTCTCAAAGAAAAACAGTTTGATTATGCTATGTTTTAGAATGGTAATCCATGCGGCACACTTCATAGATTTCAGTGGCCTTTGAAAGACCGCATCTGGCATTTGAGATCCCCAGAACATGCAATTTTTGTTGATCGAGTCTGATAAAAAGAGAATACGTAACGTAATTAAATCCTTAAGTAAGAGAAGAATCCAGGTTGTCCTCGATGGTCGTACATCTAAACAATATGATATAAATGCCAGAGTACCTCAGGGGTCTATCCTTGGAGCTTTATTATTCCTAATATTCATAAATGACCTCCCTGATAAAATTGTCTCTGAGATGAGTATATTTGCTGATGACACCACACTCTATAACATGAGGTGAAAACAGATGAACACATATCTAAGGAAATGGCAGAAACACTAGAGAAAGACCTCCAATCTGTAGTGGAATAAGGACAAAAATGATGGTCACATTCAATGCTGCTAAGACTAAGCTTGTTTCCTTCAATAATTACAAGAAATCTTCTCTACCACTAATAGCAATGACCAAAAAACATATTACCTGAAAGTACTTCCTTTAAACTCCTCGGCCTAATGTTTACAGGGAACATGAGTTGGAACAGATACATTGAGATCATTGCCAAGACTGCTGCTAAGAAGGTGGGCTCTCTCTACCATGCTAGAAAGCTACTTATGCCTGAAAGTATCCTGTACATCTATAAGGCCACCATTCGCCCATGTATGGAGTACTGTTATCACATTTGGGCTGGTGCATCTGCTACTAGTCTCTCCCTCCTGGATAGGGTTCAAAAGAGATAGGTACTGAGCTGTCATCTAAGCTTCAGCCTCTCTCCCATCGACAAAAGGTTGCATCCCTCTGCCTGTTCTTCAAATATTTTAATGGTGAATGCTCTAACGAACTACAAACACTTGTACCCCCTCGACGTAAATACCTCCAACAAACTCGACAAGCAGCTAAATCCCACCTCTTCACAGTAGAGATCCCTCGGTGTAAGAAAGCCTTCTATTCCAGTAGTTTCTTCACTAGAACTCTTAGACTTTAAAACCCCCTTCTGGGATTCTGCTATCTCAACTGTACTGACATCAAATGCAATGTGAACAGATATCTTGTTGCTCATCTCTCTTCATAATGTCCCTGCAACTTATGTCCCCGATAGTAGCCCCCTACTTCAAAGTGGCACTGTGCCTTGTTTGGGGTGAAAATTGAATTAAAGAAAAAAAAAAGTGGGCTACAGGGTGGAATGATAAAATTGAAGAAATTCTTGTAGATGATTGTGAATATACGGCATAATCACGTTGACATACTGGTTCCCACTGGATCACTGAAGTTAAGCAATGTTAAACCTGGTCATTACTAAATGGGTGACCATTAGGTACCTCCAAACTGTTGTGTACTACATCATCATTCTAAACAGAAAACACAACGTCATCAGTTCGTGTGTTTTGTTGTAATTTCTATGGAAAAGCATTAACACTATAAAATTTATTTGCAAGTAACGTTATTTTACTATCGGATTTTCAAATGTACATTTATATTATATTGATTTAGGAAAAAATTGATAATTGAATATTTATGTATTAATCATATATTTTTTCCTATACAATAAATAAATGTATTCTGTCATATATACAATATAACTTACTTATAATAGTTTTTCTTTTACATTTT
The DNA here is from genome assembly GCF_053919585.1 of Euprymna scolopes. Classification (NCBI taxonomy): domain Eukaryota; kingdom Metazoa; phylum Mollusca; class Cephalopoda; order Sepiida; family Sepiolidae; genus Euprymna; species Euprymna scolopes. Next base: position 52,870,986 of record NC_136504.1, read on the forward strand.
CATTTAAACTGTATTAAAAACGAACAAATTTTTTCATATGTCCAACTAAAACTGGGAATCCAGGTTTTACCGATGCATAACTTGACAGAATGGTTTCGATATTCATCTAAACAAAATAAAAAAGTTAATATAAATATTTGGCTGCATACTATCCGAATTTACAATAAATGTGTTATTATAAAGTTTAATAATTAATAAAAAATATTTGAAGAGTATTATTTTCATTTTACATCAAACAAATCGTAGATAAAAAAAAAATGTTAGTATGTTCTTATATTACCATATTTTCAAGTTACACAATATATGTTAATCATATTGTTAGGTGAAAGTACAAAATAGTTACAACACTCCCACCTCTCCCCATGTTAGGAATTGCTTTCTAAATAGTAACATTATTATTTTAGAATGGTAAAATAAGTGCATAAGTTCACAAAAAGTAATTTCTCATATATTACGAAAAACAACTAGTCCGTGTTAATGATTTGAAGATATAAGAAAAAAGCTTGCAAAGAATTCAAAATTTATACATTAAAAGATAAAGTTATCAGAAATTTCTGAATAAATAAAATATACAATCAAAAAAATGAACCGCTTATCCTGTCATTGTTTCCAGTCATCTTGGACTTCTCCTTGAAGAGAGGCGTGATTGAGGATTGCGTGACCCTTGCCTCACAATTACACACGCAGCTGCCCCTACGAGACTAAACGGAGGCATCAATTGTGGAAATTTTTACTATTACTTCCTCTCATTGCACAGAATTAGACTTGACATAAACTCCTGCTGCGTTCCGCATGGATTGTAATGTTTGTTTTTCGCTCGATCATACCAAGAAAACCCACTGGCCATTTTAAAATCTTTTATGTTGATACTTTCAATTTATAAATTTACTTTTATTGATTTCCACGGTTCCACCAGGACCACCCATCTCTAATGACCAAAATTCTACATTGACCAAATTTTGCAAATAAACTTTGAGTGCTTATACATTATAATCGGATATCTAAAAAATTAAAAAAAAAATGCATTCTAAATAAAAGTACTATTACGTGTCATGATAAAATTAGTATATATGACAAATAATCGAGTCAATCTGCTAGAACACTTTTTAACAAAAATAAAACATTGTTATTCACCATTTTCTAAATTGAAATAGCGAAAGTGAAAACAAGGGAAATAAGCATTGGCTAATCTAAAAAAATTATTCAATAAATTTATTTTTTTTTGTAATTATTTTTCTACTTGATCATTTTTCGTAATTTTTGGAACCTTTACTGATTTTGTCATAACAAGTCAGTACGTAATAGCGTTTTAACTTAAAATACATTTTCATTTTGATGTCCCATGATAATGCATAAACACTTAAAATTGTATCAATCCACTAAAGTGTTGGTTAATATGCCAGTGAGGCTTGGTACATATACTTGGGACTTTTTAAATAACCACAATACACTATTTCTATTATTTGGTTTAGCATTAGATGCAAACCTTTAACTAGACAAAGATATAATTTTAATTAAAAATAATTATTTTTGCCGTAACATTGGTCAAAATGTGTGATGTATTTGGTTACCATAATCCAGTTAACATCTTCAATCTAACCAAATTCTCTCTCATTGGCTTTTATAGTTCCTTCGCGCCACCTAGTATAGTGAAAAATGGAAATTATTTATTAAGCTTTGAGCATCCTCTGGTGTATATATGGTTATAGTCAGCTAACGTACTTCCTAACTTCTGGCGTAGCGCTATCGAAAGCGCTGACAAGGCAAATCAGTTCCTTCACTTTTATTGTTCTTCAGTATTTCTATTGTGAAATGATTTATTGAAATAAAAGAAAAGGACATTATCAAAAATATGATAAAAATTGACAAATTATACAGATAAAATAACGCATTTAGTCTTTATTAAATAGTTTATTACTTAAGATTCTAACAAGTATTTTCAATAAATCTTTAAAAAAAAGCACAAAAAGTGTTTTCAATAATACTTAAACAAAAAAAAAAAAAAATTCAATAATTTTTAATTAAAATGAGACTAAAAAAAATCTTCAATGATTATTAAATAAAAAAAGAAAGATCGGCAAAATGTAATAAAAAAGAGTACATGCTCACTGGAAATATAAATGTGAAAGAAAAAAGTGAAAGAAGTGATTTGCCTTGTCACGATTTCCGGTAGCGCTACACCAGAAGTTGGGAAGTATGTTAGCTGACTTTAACAATATATATTTTCTAAGATAGAAAGATAAGTCATCCTACAGAGCCTAGGGAAACTGTACGATTTCTGTCCTTACATTTAATTAGTGCTAGATCCTCACATTCATTAAGTTTGAATTTGCTGTTTTAGAAATCGATTTCTATATTTGGTAATGTTAAAGTTATTTCCCTTAGAACCTAGCCTCCTTATATAACCTTATAAACCTGACAAGTAAATAGATGGAGTTGTGAGTTTCATATGTGCCATTTTGTGGGTCAGTTTTAATGTGGACAGTCAGCATCAATCACTGCAAATCTCGGGATTACATTTCCTACTGTTAATTTAGTGATTGTCTAATTCACCAAAAAAGGAAAAGAATATCATCTCTTCCAGGTCAATCAGAAGTATTTGGTATTAATATGTTTAAGTACTTTAACGGTGAATGCTCTGACGAACTGCAAGCACTTGTACCCCTTCGACGTAAATACCCCCGACAAACTCGGCAAGCAGCTAAATCCCACCCCTTCACAGTAGAGATCCTTAGATGTAAGAGAGCCTTCTACTCCAGTAGTTTCTTCCACAGACCGGCTAGACTTTGGAATTCCCTTCCGGGTCCCTGCTTCCCCAACTGTACTGACATGTAGAAGTTCAAGTGTAACATAACCGACATCTTACTGCCTAAACCCCTACATAGTACCCCTGTAGCTTATGTCCCTGATAGTATCCCCCTACATCAAAGTGGCAACATGCCTTGTTTGGGATGAAAATGTAAAAAGAAAAAAAAAAATTTACTTTTGCTGTATCTGCTTATATTAGAAATAACAAAGGACATTTGACTGAAATATTTAAAATGAAAAATATAATTTTTGGCATTCCGGCATATTCATTCTTGCATTACCTCCCCTGTTTTATAGACAGGATAGATGATTCAGCGTCCGTTACGAAATATCTTCATACAGATATTATTTATTATAATATATGATATGTAATATTATTTAATTTTTTATTATTTATTATTAACATTTTATATGAAAATAATTGGAACAATGTGAACAATTCTTACTTTTATTTAAAAAATGTGTAATATTTATTTCTTGTAACTGTTTTTTCTTGTGAAACATTATTAATAATAAACATTTTTTACAGAAAAGTATCATTCTTATACCAAAGTGCTTATGATAATATAAATACTACTACTACTACTACTACTAATAATAATAATAATAATAAGTAAAATAATAATAATAAGCATAATACTAATTTATTTAAGAAAGTGATAAATTTCTTCAGTTAAAATATCTGTTGGAAGACGTTTTGTCGGGGACGCCTAATCATCTATCACCATCTAGAAAACGTAAAGTAATGCAATAATGAAATGTCTCGAGAAATATACTGGAATGCCTAATTTTTTAAATAATTTTTCAAAAGTTTTAGTTTTTCCTTTAATTAGCTATGAAATAAATACAAAAAGCAAAATAAAACAACAAAAAAAAATTGCTTGTTGATAAACGTTTGAACTATCTAATACAAGGGAAGTAATTCTGCCTCTGTAAACACGATTATCTCCCCCTTAATTCGTTTTATACGAAATAATTTTAAACAAATTAAAAAAAAGAACGTTTTATACAAACTTAAATTATTCTAATTTCATTTACAAAGGGTTAGAAAAAAAATAATGCAGAGACCAGCTAAAAGTCTGGCTCAGAACGGTGAAACAAGATATCAAGTTCATCCTAGACTCTCGCCTGTACGGGGCTTGCTGCTGGAACTAGGATTGCCTAATATTTGTGTATGCTACTGCAAATAGTTCATCGTACCTTTGGAATTTCATAAATTCTCTGGATGGAGCCAACTAAACCATTCCAGGGTGAAGGCTGAAACAAATATAAGTATGAGGTTAGATTGAAAATAATCTATATATATAAAAGCCAAACGTCTGTGTGTATGTATGTTTGTTTGTAACGCTAAAACTTTTGAAAGACGGAACCAGAGTTGACAAATTTGGTATCATATCGAAGCCCCATATCCCGGATGACAAATATCGAAATTTCACGTCAAACGGACCAGTAGAAAGGGGTGAACTTATCGTTTTTCTCCCAGGGGGGGCCCCCAAAAAACCTGTCATTTTAATGCTTTTTATTACGTTATTCTTGAATGATCCAATGTAATTCATACGTAAAAAAAAAAAAACGCTTAGTCATGTCACGTGACGTGACGTCAACGTCCACTAATGGCGAACAATTGTAAATAACAAGTTCTTTCTACGATACTTTTGCAATTTCTCTTCTCCTTCGTTCTATATATTATTAAACTTCATGACAATATCTCCAACGTAATTAACTGGTTAAAAATAGTATTTATACAAGATTTTTAACGAAAAATGTCAGGAAAAAATGTACAGGAATAAAAAAATTCAGCTTTCAAAATATTCGTCGATAATAAAACCGATCTTTATATTTACGCTAGCCATTTTGTATATTACCACGTGACCTCCTACCTCTTAAACTGGAGTAAATTTTTTTTTCTATTATATATACATTATTTTCTATAAAATTAAGTGTAGACTTTATAATTAAAACAAAAAATGTTATTCATACGTAAAAAAAAAACGCTTAGTCATGTCACGTGACGTGACGTCAACATCCACTAATGGCGACCAATTGTAAATAACAACTTTTTTCACAAAACCAACGCCGTCTTTCTCTTTTTTTTCTCTCTCTCTCTCTCTCTCTCACCCACTTACTCTTCCCTCTCTCTCACCCTCTTTCTCTTGACGTCACACCACTGTTAAACTGTGGGGGGGGGGAAGAGGCAGCTTCAAAACCAACAAAAACAGTGCACCCATTCCCAGGCATTATCTCCTATAGATGCACATTTTATTAGAACCGCTTGTGTCCTCTTTCCTAACTCTCTCTCTATCACCATATTTCTCTCTCTCTCTCACTCTCTTCTCTCTCTCTCTCACCCTGTTTCTCTTCTCTCTATATTAGCACTTATCAAGGCCAATAGGCAAATCGAGGATAGACTCGACGATGAGAGTTCAAACGTGCACAGTATTACAATTTGGAAAAGAGGATGGAACAACTTTCTCTTCTGCCTCTCTCTAACACTCTTTATCTTCTCTCTCTCTCTCACCCTGTTTCTCTTCTCTCTATATTAGCACTTATCAAGGCAAATAGGCAACTCGAGGATGAACTCGACTCACCATATTTCTCTCTCTCTCTCTCACTCTCTTCTCTCTCTCTCTCTCTAGACCTCTTTCTCTTCTCTTTCTCTCTCTCACCCTCTTTATCTACTCTCTCTCTCTCTCACCCTCTTTCCCTTCTATCTATATTAGCACTTATCAAGGCCAATAGGCAACTCGAGATTGAGAGTTCAAACGTGCACAGTAGTGAAATTTGGGAAAGAGGATGGAACAACTTTCTCTTCTGCCTCTCTCTCACACTATTTATCTTCTCTCTCTCTCTCGCTCTCTCTCTCTCTCACTCTGTTTCTCTTCTCTCTATATTAGCACTTATCAAGGCCAATAGGCAAATCGAGGATAGACTCGACGATGAGAGTTCAAACGTGCACAGTATTACAATTTGGAAAAGAGGATGGAACAACTTTCTCTTCTGCCTCTCTCTAACACTCTTTATCTTCTCTCTCTCTCACCCTGTTTCTCTTCTCTCTATATTAGCACTTATCAAGGCAAATAGGCAACTCGAGGATCAACTCGACTCACCATATTTCTCTTTCTCTCTCTCTCTCTCACTCTCTTCTCTCTCTCTCTCTCTATCTAGACCTCTTTCTCTTCTCTTTCTCTCTCTCACCCTCTTTATCTACTCTCTCTCTCTCTCACCCTCTTTCCCTTCCATCTATATTAGCACTTATCAAGGCCAATAGGCAACTCGAGATTGAGAGTTCAAACGTGCACAGTAGTGAAATTTGGGAAAGAGGATGGAACAACTTTCTCTTCTGCCTCTCTCTCAGACTATTTATCTTCTCTCTCTCTCGCTCTCTCTCTCACCCTGTTTCTCTTCTCTCTATATTAGCACTTATCAAGGCCAATAGGCAAATCGAGGATAGACTCGACGATGAGAGTTCAAACGTGCACAGTATTACAATTTGGAAAAGAGGATGGAACAACTTTCTCTTCTGCCTCTCTCTAACACTCTTTATCTTCTCTCTCTCTCTCACCCTGTTTCTCTTCTCTCTATATTAGCACTTATCAAGGCAAATAGGCAACTCGAGGATGAACTCGACTCACCATATTTCTCTCTCTCTCACTCTCTTCTCTCTCTCTCTCTCTAGACCTCTTTCTCTTCTCTTTCTCTCTCTCACCCTCTTTATCTACTCTCTCTCTCTCACCCTCTTTCCCTTCTATCTATATTAGCACTTATCAAGGCCAATAGGCAACTCGAGATTGAGAGTTCAAACGTGCACAGTAGTGAAATTTGGGAAAGAGGATGGAACAACTTTCTCTTCTGCCTCTCTCTCACACTATTTATCTTCTCTCTCTCTCTCGCTCTCTCTCTCACTCTGTTTTTCTTCTCTCTATATTAGCACTTATCAAGGCCAATAGGCAAATCGAGGATAGACTCGACGATGAGAGTTCAAACGTGCACAGTATTACAATTTGGAAAAGAGGATGGAACAACTTTCTCTTCTGCCTCTCTCTAACACTCTTTATCTTCTCTCTCTCTCTCACCCTGTTTCTCTTCTCTCTATATTAGCACTTATCAAGGCAAATAGGCAACTCGAGGATCAACTCGACTCACCATATTTCTCTCTCTCTCACTCTCTTCTCTCTCTCTCTCTCTAGACCTCTTTATCTTCTCTTTCTCTCTCTCACCCTCTTTATCTACTCTCTCTCTCACCCTCTTTCCCTTCTATCTATATTAGCACTTATCAAGGCCAATAGGCAACTCGAGATTGAGAGTTCAAACGTGCACAGTAGTGAAATTTGGGAAAGAGGATGGAACAACTTTCTCTTCTGCCTCTCTCTCACACTATTTATCTTCTCTCTCTCTCTCGCTCTCTCTCTCACTCTGTTTCTCTTCTCTCTATATTAGCACTTATCAAGGCCAATAGGCAAATCGAGGATAGACTCGACGATGAGAGTTCAAACGTGCACAGTATTACAATTTGGAAAAGAGGATGGAACAATTTTTTCTTCTGCCTCTCTCTAACACTCTTTATCTTCTCTCTCTCTCTCACCCTGTTTCTCTTCTCTCTATATTAGCACTTATCAAGGCAAATAGGCAACTCGAGGATCAACTCGACTCACCATATTTCTCTCTCTCTCTCACTCTCTTCTCTCTCTCTCTCTCTCTCTAGACCTCTTTCTCTTCTCTTTCTCTCTCTCACCCTCTTTATCTACTCTCTCTCTGTCACCCTCTTTCGCTTCTATCTATATTAGCACTTATCAAGGCCAATAGGCAACTCGAGATTGAGAGTTCAAACGTGCACAGTAGTGAAATTTGGGAAAGAGGATGGAACAACTTTCTCTTCTGCCTCTCTCTCACACTATTTATCTTCTCTCTCTTTCTCTGGCTCTCTCTCTCTCTCAGTCTGTTTCTCTTCTCTCTATATTAGCACTTATCAAGGCCAATAGGCAAATCGAGGATAGACTCGACGATGAGAGTTCAAACGTGCACAGTATAACAATTTGGAAAAGAGGATGGAACAACTTTCTCTTCTGCCTCTCTCTAACACTCTTTATCTTCTCTCTCTCTCACCCTGTTTCTCTTCTCTCTATATTAGCACTTATCAAGGCAAATAGGCAACTCGAGGATCAACTCGACTCACCATATTTCTCTCTCTCTCACTCTCTTTTCTCTCTCTCTCTCTAGACCTCTTTCTCTTCTCTTTCTCTCTCTCTCACCCTCTTTATCTACTCTCTCTCTCACCCTCTTTCCTTTCTATCTATATTAGCACTTATCAAGGCCAATAGGCAACTCGAGATTGAGAGTTCAAACGTGCACAGTAGTGAAATTTGGGAAAGAGGATGGAACAACTTTCTCTTCTGCCTCTCTCTCACACTATTTATCTTCTCTCTCTCTCTCGCTCTCTCTCTCTCACCCTGTTTCTCTTCTCTCTATATTAGCACTTATCAAGGCCAATAGGCAAATCGAGGATAGACTCGACGATGAGAGTTCAAACGTGCACAGTATTACAATTTGGAAAAGAGGATGGAACAACTTTCTCTTCTGCCTCTCTCTAACACTCTTTATCTCCTCTCTCTCTCACCCTGTTTCTCTTCTCTCTATATTAGCACTTATCAAGGCAAATAGGCAACTCGAGGATGAACTCGACTCACCATATTTCTCTCTCTCTCTCTCACTCTCTTCTCTCTCTCTCTCTCTAGACCTCTTTCTCTTCTCTTTCTCTCTCTCACCCTCTTTATCTACTCTCTCTCTCTCTCACCCTCTTTCCCTTCTATCTATATTAGCACTTATCAAGGCCAATAGGCAACTCGAGATTGAGAGTTCAAACGTGCACAGTAGTGAAATTTGGGAAAGAGGATGGAACAACTTTCTCTTCTGCCTCTCTCTCACACTATTTATCTTCTCTCTCTCTCTCGCTCTCTCTCTCTCTCACTCTGTTTCTCTTCTCTCTATATTAGCACTTATCAAGGCCAATAGGCAAATCGAGGATAGACTCGACGATGAGAGTTCAAACGTGCACAGTATTACAATTTGGAAAAGAGGATGGAACAACTTTCTCTTCTGCCTCTCTCTAACACTCTTTATCTTCTCTCTCTCTCACCCTGTTTCTCTTCTCTCTATATTAGCACTTATCAAGGCAAATAGGCAACTCGAGGATCAACTCGACTCACCATATTTCTCTTTCTCTCTCTCTCTCTCACTCTCTTCTCTCTCTCTCTCTCTATCTAGACCTCTTTCTCTTCTCTTTCTCTCTCTCACCCTCTTTATCTACTCTCTCTCTCTCTCACCCTCTTTCCCTTCCATCTATATTAGCACTTATCAAGGCCAATAGGCAACTCGAGATTGAGAGTTCAAACGTGCACAGTAGTGAAATTTGGGAAAGAGGATGGAACAACTTTCTCTTCTGCCTCTCTCTCAGACTATTTATCTTCTCTCTCTCTCGCTCTCTCTCTCACCCTGTTTCTCTTCTCTCTATATTAGCACTTATCAAGGCCAATAGGCAAATCGAGGATAGACTCGACGATGAGAGTTCAAACGTGCACAGTATTACAATTTGGAAAAGAGGATGGAACAACTTTCTCTTCTGCCTCTCTCTAACACTCTTTATCTTCTCTCTCTCTCTCACCCTGTTTCTCTTCTCTCTATATTAGCACTTATCAAGGCAAATAGGCAACTCGAGGATGAACTCGACTCACCATATTTCTCTCTCTCTCACTCTCTTCTCTCTCTCTCTCTCTAGACCTCTTTCTCTTCTCTTTCTCTCTCTCACCCTCTTTATCTACTCTCTCTCTCTCACCCTCTTTCCCTTCTATCTATATTAGCACTTATCAAGGCCAATAGGCAACTCGAGATTGAGAGTTCAAATGTGCACAGTAGTGAAATTTGGGAAAGAGGATGGAACAACTTTCTCTTCTGCCTCTCTCTCACACTATTTATCTTCTCTCTCTCTCTCGCTCTCTCTCTCACTCTGTTTTTCTTCTCTCTATATTAGCACTTATCAAGGCCAATAGGCAAATCGAGGATAGACTCGACGATGAGAGTTCAAACGTGCACAGTATTACAATTTGGAAAAGAGGATGGAACAACTTTCTCTTCTGCCTCTCTCTAACACTCTTTATCTTCTCTCTCTCTCTCACCCTGTTTCTCTTCTCTCTATATTAGCACTTATCAAGGCAAATAGGCAACTCGAGGATCAACTCGACTCACCATATTTCTCTCTCTCTCACTCTCTTCTCTCTCTCTCTCTCTAGACCTCTTTCTCTTCTCTTTCTCTCTCTCACCCTCTTTATCTACTCTCTCTCTCACCCTCTTTCCCTTCTATCTATATTAGCACTTATCAAGGCCAATAGGCAACTCGAGATTGAGAGTTCAAACGTGCACAGTAGTGAAATTTGGGAAAGAGGATGGAACAACTTTCTCTTCTGCCTCTCTCTCACACTATTTATCTTCTCTCTCTCTCTCGCTCTCTCTCTCACTCTGTTTCTCTTCTCTCTATATTAGCACTTATCAAGGCCAATAGGCAAATCGAGGATAGACTCGACGATGAGAGTTCAAACGTGCACAGTATTACAATTTGGAAAAGAGGATGGAACAATTTTTTCTTCTGCCTCTCTCTAACACTCTTTATCTTCTCTCTCTCTCTCACCCTGTTTCTCTTCTCTCTATATTAGCACTTATCAAGGCAAATAGGCAACTCGAGGATCAACTCGACTCACCATATTTCTCTCTCTCTCTCACTCTCTTCTCTCTCTCTCTCTCTCTCTAGACCTCTTTCTCTTCTCTTTCTCTCTCTCACCCTCTTTATCTACTCTCTCTCTGTCACCCTCTTTCGCTTCTATCTATATTAGCACTTATCAAGGCCAATAGGCAACTCGAGATTGAGAGTTCAAACGTGCACAGTAGTGAAATTTGGGAAAGAGGATGGAACAACTTTCTCTTCTGCCTCTCTCTCACACTATTTATCTTCTCTCTCTTTCTCTGGCTCTCTCTCTCTCTCAGTCTGTTTCTCTTCTCTCTATATTAGCACTTATCAAGGCCAATAGGCAAATCGAGGATAGACTCGACGATGAGAGTTCAAACGTGCACAGTATAACAATTTGGAAAAGAGGATGGAACAACTTTCTCTTCTGCCTCTCTCTAACACTCTTTATCTTCTCTCTCTCTCACCCTGTTTCTCTTCTCTCTATATTAGCACTTATCAAGGCAAATAGGCAACTCGAGGATCAACTCGACTCACCATATTTCTCTCTCTCTCACTCTCTTTTCTCTCTCTCTCTCTAGACCTCTTTCTCTTCTCTTTCTCTCTCTCTCACCCTCTTTATCTACTCTCTCTCTCACCCTCTTTCCTTTCTATCTATATTAGCACTTATCAAGGCCAATAGGCAACTCGAGATTGAGAGTTCAAACGTGCACAGTAGTGAAATTTGGGAAAGAGGATGGAACAACTTTCTCTTCTGCCTCTCTCTCACACTATTTATCTTCTCTCTCTCTCTCGCTCTCTCTCTCTCACCCTGTTTCTCTTCTCTCTATATTAGCACTTATCAAGGCCAATAGGCAAATCGAGGATAGACTCGACGATGAGAGTTCAAACGTGCACAGTATTACAATTTGGAAAAGAGGATGGAACAACTTTCTCTTCTGCCTCTCTCTAACACTCTTTATCTCCTCTCTCTCTCACCCTGTTTCTCTTCTCTCTATATTAGCACTTATCAAGGCAAATAGGCAACTCGAGGATGAACTCGACTCACCATATTTCTCTCTCTCTCACTCTCTTCTCTCTCTCTCTCTCTCTAGACCTCTTTCTCTTCTCTTTCTCTCTCTCACCCTCTTTATCTACTCTCTCTCTCTCACCCTCTTTCCCTTCTATCTATATTAGCACTTATCAAGGCCAATAGGCAACTCGAGATTGAGAGTTCAAACGTGCACAGTAGTGAAATTTGGGAAAGAGGATGGAACAACTTTCTCTTCTGCCTCTCTCTCACACTATTTATCTTCTCTCTTTCTCTCGCTCTCTCTCTCTCTCTCACTCTTTTTCTCTTCTCTCTATATTGGCACTTATCAAGGCCAATAGGCAAATCGAGGATAGACTCGACGATGAGAGTTCAAACGTGCACAGTATTACAATTTGGAAAAGAGGATGGAACAACTTTCTCTTCTGCCTCTCTCTAACACTCTTTATCTTCTCTCTCTCTCACCCTGTTTCTCTTCTCTCTATATTAGCACTTATCAAGGCAAATAGGCAACTCGAGGATCAACTCGACTCACCATATTTCTCTCTCTCTCTCTCACTCTCTTCTCTCTCTCTCTCTCTAGACCTCTTTCTCTTCTCTTTCTCTCTCTCTCACCCTCTTTATCTACTCTCTCTCTCACCCTCTTTTTCTTCTATCTATATTAGCACTTATCAAGGCCAATAGGCAACTCGAGATTGAGAGTTCAAACGTGCACAGTAGTGAAATTTGGGAAAGAGGATGGAACAACTTTCTCTTCTGCCTCTCTCTCACACTATTTATCTTCTCTCTCTCTCTCGCTCTCTCTCTCTCTCACCCTGTTTCTCTTCTCTCTATATTAGCACTTATCAAGGCCAATAGGCAAATCGAGGATAGACTCGACGATGAGAGTTCAAACGTGCACAGTATTACAATTTGGAAAAGAGGATGGAACAACTTTCTCTTCTGCCTCTCTCTAACACTCTTTATCTTCTCTCTCTCTCACCCTGTTTCTCTTCTCTCTATATTAGCACTTATCAAGGCAAATAGGCAACTCGAGGATCAACTCGACTCACCATATTTCTCTTTCTCTCTCTCTCTCTCACTCTCTTCTCTCTCTCTCTCTATCTAGACCTCTTTCTCTTCTCTTTCTCTCTCTCACCCTCTTTATCTACTCTCTCTCTCTCTCACCCTCTTTCCCTTCTATCTATATTAGCACTTATCAAGACCAATAGGCAACTCGAGATTGAGAGTTCAAACGTGCACAGTAGTGAAATTTGGGAAAGAGGATGGAACAACTTTCTCTTCTGCCTCTCTCTCACACTATTTATCTTCTCTGTCTCTCGCTCTCTCTCTCACCCTGTTTCTCTTCTCTCTATATTAGCACTTATCAAGGCCAATAGGCAAATCGAGGATAGACTCGACGATGAGAGTTCAAACGTGCACAGTATTACAATTTGGAAAAGAGGATGGAACAACTTTCTCTTCTGCCTCTCTCTAACACTCTTTATCTTCTCTCTCTCTCTCTCACCCTGTTTCTCTTCTTTCTATATTAGCACTTATCAAGGAAAATAGGCAACTCGAGGATCAACTCGACTCACCATATTTCTCTCTCTCTCACTCTCTTCTCTCTCTCTCTCTCTCTAGACCTCTTTCTCTTCTCTTTCTCTCTCTCTTTATCTACTCTCTCTCTCTCACCCTCTTTCCCTTCTATCTATATTAGCACTTATCAAGGCCAATAGGCAACTCGAGATTGAGAGTTCAAACGTGCACAGTAGTGAAATTTGGGAAAGAGGATGGAACAACTTTCTCTTCTGCCTCTCTCTCACACTATTTATCTTCTCTCTCTCTCTCTCGCTCTCTCTCTCACCCTGTTTCTCTTCTCTCTATATTAGCACTTATCAAGGCCAATAGGCAAATCGAGGATAGACTCGACGATGAGAGTTCAAACGTGCACAGTATTACAATTTGGAAAAGAGGATGGAACAACTTTCTCTTCTGCCTCTCTCTAACACTCTTTATCTTCTCTCTCTCTCTCACCCTGTTTCTCTTCTCTCTATATTAGCACTTATCAAGGAAAATAGGCAACTCGAGGATCAACTCGACTCACCATATTTCTCTCTCTCTCACTCTCTTCTCTCTCTCTCTCTATCTCTCTCTCTAGACCTCTTTCTCTTCTCTTTCTCTCTCTCACCCTCTTTATCTACTCTCTCTCTCACCCTCTTTCCCTTCTATCTATATTAGCACTTATCAACGCCAAAAGGCAACAAGGATGAGCGTTCAAACGTGCACAGTAGTGAAATTTGGGAAAGAGGATGGAACAACTTTCTCTTCTGCCTCTCTCTCACGAAAGACGATTGAACAACTTTCTCTTCTGCCTCTCTCTCACACTCTTTATCTTCTCTCTCTCTCTACCCCTGTTTCTCTTCTCTCTATATTAGCACTTATCAAGGCCAATAGGCAACTCGAGGATCAACTCGACGATGAGAGTTCAAACGTGCACAGTATTCAAATTTGGGAAAGAGGATGGAACAACTTTCTCTTCTGCCTCTCTCTCAAACTCTTTATCTTCTCTCTCTCTCTCACCCTGTTTCTCTTTTCTCTATATAAGCACTTATCAAGGCAAATAGGCAACTCGAGGATCAACTCGACCATGAGAGTTCAAACGTGCACAGTATTCAAATTTGGGAAAGAGGATGGAACAACTTTCTCTACTGCCTCTCTCTCCCACTCTTTATCTTCTCTCTCTCTCACCCTGTTTCTCTTCTCTCTATATTAGCACTTATCAAGGCCAATAGGCAACTCGAGGATCAACTCGACCATGAGAGTTCAAACGTGCACAGTATTCAAATTTGGGAAAGAGGATGGAACAACTTTCTCTTCGGCCTCTCTCTCACACTCTTTATCTTCTCTCTCTCTCACCCTGTTTCTCTTCTCTCTATATTAGCACTTTTCAAGGCCAATAGGCAACTCGAGGATCAACTCGACGATGAGAGTTCAAACGTGCACAGTATTCAAATTTGGGAAAGAGGATGGAACAACTTTCTCTACTGCCTCTCTCTCACACTCTTTATCTTCTCTCTCTCTACCCCTGTTTCTCTTCTCTCTATATTAGCACTTATCAAGGCCAATAGGCAACTCGAGGATCAACTCGACGATTAGAGTTCAAAGGTGAACAGTAGTCAAATTTGGGAAAGAGGATGGAACAACTTTCTCTTCTGCCTCTCTCTCACACTCTTTATCTTTTCTCTCTCTCTCTCACCCTGAAAGATTCCTCTCCCCTAAGAATAAAACATATGTTCAATATCTGCTTTTGTTTTTATATTGTTGTTACGGTCCCGGGCAACGCCGGGTAGCCCTGCTAGTCTATATATATAAAAGCGAAAATGTGTGTATTGTATGTATGTGTGTTTGTGTGTCCACTAAAAACTTTTGACAGACAGAACAAAGATTGACAACCTTGGTATCATATTGAAGCTCCATCCTTCGCCCGAAAAATATCGAAAAATTGGCCAAAAACATTCATTTTTTCACCCTGAAATCAACAATTTTCTACAGGGGGGGGGTCAACAAAAACCGTCCTCAAATGACGAGATCGGTTCTATGCATGTGTCAGATGACGTCATGACCTGATTTAGTTTAAATAGTTGAAGAACTGACACAATTTCATGTACGTCATGTTAGCTCAGTTGGTTAGAGTGTTGGTTCATTATCTAAATGTTTTGGGTTCGAATGTGAGATGTCTTTTTTTTTTTTTCGATTTTTAAAATTTAAATATTGAAGCAGGGTTATTTAAGCCATTTTTCACGTAACGTTCGTTTTTCTGTTTTTTTTTTACTTCGCTTATTCTTAGGTTTTCATTAACACCCCCCACACTCGACCGACCACACACACCCAAAAATACCTGGGTACCCAATGATTTTTTAAATTTTAATATCGAAACAGGCTTATTTAAGCCATTTTTAACATGTTTTTTTTTTTGGTTGTAGTTTTAACGTTTGTTTTTCTGTTTTCTTTTTTGTTTTTTCGATTTTTACATTTACCATCATTCGTTTGCCTTACATTAGTTTCTTTTGTGTTTTTTTTTCTCAATGTTTTGATTACCCACCGCCCGGGTACCCCCCGTTTTATTTTTCAGATAAGTTTTAACGTTCGTTTTTCTGTTTCTTTTACTTTGCTTATTCTTAGGTTTCCACCCCCATCGACCACACACACCAAAACACACCCGGACAACACCGGGTACCCCTTGCTAGTCTATAATATAAATCTCACCTGTCTGTTTAAATGTATGTATGTATGTATGTCTGTCTAAAACTTTCGACAGAGGCATCAGAGTTTCACAAGATCAGTATCATTTTGAAGCTCAATCCTTCGGATGACAAATATCGCAAAATTGGGCAAAAACATTAATTCCTTCACCCTCAACTGGGCATTTTTCTACATGGAGGGTCGTTTTTTTTTTCTGACATTTTTTGCAAGTCATTCAATCCTCGACGTCGCATAAAAGGCGTTATTTCGACCATCCGTGACATCACAACCACAGTAGGCACATCGATAAGACTGTTTGTCTTTCTTTTCACCTCTTTTTTTTTTTCTAGCGTGTTACGGGTTCGAGCCTGCTTGCTACCATAAGACTCTGACCACCCGGGGTGACTTTGAGCCATTAAAATAAAATAAAAAAATAAATAAATGTGTAAATAACTCTGGAGCAAATATTTGCTGCTGCGCTAAAATGCGTCTGTAAAATTATGAAATCGTATAGGACCTGGAAATTATATTTAAAATTCAGAGATCATATGTTACTTACTCATTATTATTTTAATTTATATTTATTTTAAAGGATCAAAATCACCCAGGGTGGCCAGTGTCACCCCAGTTTACGTTACTCCTATTTTTTTTTTATTTTATTTTTTTTTTGCGCTTGCAATTTTTCATTTTTTTTTTTTTTTGGCTCAGCCAACACCACTTTCTTTTCTGCCTTTACATCATGGGTTCAAGCCTGCATGCCTATTACAACTTTGTTTTTTGCTCAACACACACCTCCAAACCCCCGGGCAACATCGGGCACCCAGGCCAGGCTAGTTTAAAATAAAACCCATGTGGTGTGATTATGCTGCTTGTAACCTTTCTGAAAATATTTTTGATTTTCCTTTTACTTTCATGCTTAGAACCTGATTAAACTTGGCTTATTTCTTGTCTATTTTTTCTTATTATTTCTATTTGAAATATTTTTAAAGTTTTCCTTTTTTATTTTATCTCCACAGGAGAATTTCAAAGCCAAACAAATGATTCAATTTTTTTAAAAAAATTAATTGTTTTAAATCTTGAATTGGTATTTATCCAGAACCTTACCTAACTTCACTTCAATATCTTCCGGCATGATTGCGGAAGCAGTTGGAAAAAGTCGATGTGAATACTGCCAGAGACAGTAAAGTTAAAACACTGAAAACAAAACTTTAAAACATGAAAATTATATGAAAAAAATTTTCTTCCAAGAAAAGTTTTCAAATAAATATTTTATTTTAATGGAAACAACTATGAAAGAAAACATTTTTTGTTTCAAGAATTTAATTTTTTTTTAATTGTTTTTATAAGAAAAGTGTCAAATAAAATTTTTTTTTCCACTTACAACAAGAAAACTTACAAATAAATACATATTTATCATATAAACATGGGAACAACTAAAAAATAAATAAGTATTTTAAGCATGTTTTTTGCCAAATTTTTTTTTACTTCAAAAGGTTTTCTGTTGATACTTGTTTTCATTAAATCTTTAAGGGAGGGAGGTTCTTTTTTATTTAACACAGATTGCTGTATTTCATTTTTGATTTAAAAAAAAAAAAAAAAAAAAATTCTTGTTGCAATGACTTTCACGATTTCATTGAAACTTGTTGTCTGCTTAACAGCTGATTAGATAATTGTATCAGCATCTTCTGGCTGCTTACTGTAACCTCCCAAAAGATGCTGATGTAAAGTTGGGTCAGGTTCTGGATAAGTAATCTTGAATATTTGACGTTAGATGTCTTCATTGGATTTTATATTATCTGCATCTTTTTATATGATTACAATTTGTGTATTTTCAGATATTCAAAGCATTTTGGAAGGACTTTACATTCGCTTTAAATATTGCTTCTCGTGAGGAATATTATCCCGATTATAAGCATGGTAAGTCTATGATCACGCGTCTGCAACCAAATCCACACGTCATCCAGCTGATCGGAGCCTGTGGCACGCGTTACCTCACTGAATACCACCACCTGACATCTGCTGATAAGTTTCTACATTACATTACATCCGATAAGTACAAGCATCATGACTCGCTGGAACTGCGCTACCAACTCTGCATGGATTATCTCCATATCCTAGACCTCCTTCATAATGGCCCGATAGGAACGCGCGTCCTCTGTGATTCTAATGATCTAAAAAAGATGCTCAGTCAATTCCTCTTACGTTCCGACTTTCGATTAATCTATAACGACATGGACGCCCTGCCGGAGGTTAATCACACTGCAAATCGTCTCATCAAGTGCGGACACAAGGAGATCACTGGAGATTTTGTTGCCCCTGAACAGTTGTGGCCGTATCCAGAGAAAGAATTTTCAGATGATGAAATGCCACCGTATGACGAGAAGACGGACATCTGGAAAATTCCGAGTATCTTTAATTATTTCTTAGACTCTCGGACGGACGCGGCTTCAATAAAATTACATTTGTTTCACATTCACTTGAAATGTCGAGAGGAAAATCCAAAATTACGGCCAACTGTCAGGGAAGTAATTACTGAATATAAGCAGGCATGGAATTCATATAAAAATCAACAGAATCGTAGAACTGAACTTTAATTGTGTTTATTTTTTTTTTAATATTTTTATTTATATTTTATCGATAAAAAATTAAAATATAAAAAAAACATTATTTATTTTCTGAAAAGTTATTTTTAAAAATTTATATTTTAATTATTTTCTTGTTTTATTTAATGTTAACTTTTTTCCCCAAAAGGTTTATATATGGGAAAACAAAAGGCTTATATACAAGTAAAGAAAAGGTTTATATACAAGCAAAGAAAAGGTTTATATGTGGGCAAAGAAAAGGTTTATATACGGGCAAAGAAAAGGTTTATATACGGGCAAAAAAAAAGGTTTATATACGGGCAAAGAAAAGGCTTATATACAAGCAAAGAAAAGGTTTATATACAGGCAAAGAAAAGGTTTATATACGGGCAAAGAAAAGGTTTATATACGGGCAAAGAAAAGGTTTATATACAGGCAAAGAAAAGGTTTATATATGGGAAAACAAAAGGCTTATATACAAGCAAAGAAAAGGTTTATATACGGGCAAAAAGAAGGTTTATATACGGGCAAAGAAAAGGTTTATATACGGGCAAAGAAAAGGTTTATATACGGGCAAAAAAAAGGTTTATATACAGGCAAAGAAAAGGTTTATATACAGGCAAAGAAAAACTATAAGGAATGAAATAAGGTGAGGTTTACAGTGTTTGTGAATAAAACATTCAATACAGTAATCAATACAAGATTCAATACAATACTCAGTTATTAATGACCTTCGTTCAGTCTTGAGAGACAATGGTTACTGTAACTGTGGAATGAGGGTTGTGGAATCTCCAACCACACTTCTCTTGAATCGGCACTGCTTGATTTCAGTAACAAGGCAAAGTCTAGGACGACTGCAAATAATGCAGAGAGCACATACAGCATCTGATATTCCCAAATGGTCACCCATTTTAGTACTGACCAGGCTCAATGATGCTTAACTTCGATGATGAAACAGAAACTGGTGTGTCGAAGTGATTATGCCGTACAATCAATATAGTGCTTAAGAACAACACTGGATATGTTGCTCAATAGAAAACTCAATATAATGATCAACACAAGATTCGGTATGTTCAATACTCAATATAATGCTGAATATAATACTCAATACAACATTTGATATCAAAATAATTTGTTACTACAATCCCAATAGCTTTTATAATTATATAAGCATTACAACATTTTTATTTAACATATATAGACAGTACATATGGGTAGCAGGACAGCACTACTGTCAAAGGAAAAGTAAGCCACCACCTTCTCTCCACTAGTCTGTGGGAGACTCTTGGGTAAGGTCGAGAATCCACTTTAGTCCCCTGATCAGGGTAACGTGAGGCCATGAAAAGCAGATGTAATACGAAAGCAAACAAATAATTCTGTTCATGGTTTTGTATTTCGTTGTGCTGAGCAGAAGATAGCTCTGGGTACAATGGTCAAGACAACCCTCCGGTATGGGCACTGCTCGGACAGAAAGAAACTGCAAGATACTGGACAGCTGCAAAGAAAGCTATGGAAATACATCAGACTGTTTATTCGAGAAACAGCATGAATAGCGTTCTGAATCAGAACACCTCGCTTGGTAGGGAAGCAGAGGATGACAGTATGAACACCTGGGAAAAATAAAAAATGATGAGCAACAATGAATTCATGAATGCTTTCAAGGGAGAGAAATGGATGGAGAGCCATAGCCGTCAATGCCTGTACCAGGCAAGATACCACTTGAATGAATAAATGTGAACAGCATATTGCATGTGCTATCACATATTGTATGTTAAGCTACATTCATTAAATTCATTTTAAATAAATATTGGTGCTGATTATAAACTCTAATACAATTAAACAACATAATGGCTTCTACAATTTATCTCATTTAATCAGCAAATTAATACTGAATAGAATTTAAATTTGGATCCAGGTTTGTATTTTACATCATATTTTTAGCAAAACTTTGTTCATTACGTTAATATTTAAAGACAAGCAATAAAAAACACATTCTACTTCATCGATGCACTGCATATTTTGGATTTTGACATCTATGCATGTTCGAAACAAAAAATAAAAACATTCTTTTCACATCATAGACTCACTTCGTATTTTCAAATTTAAACTTTTATATTTCTTCATCAAATCGGTTATCTTGAGAAAGTCTTTGAGCAAAGATGAAATGTTGATGAATATATAAACAATTTTTGGTTTTTCTTTTTTTTTCACATATACATATATAAGTATGATGAGAATAATGGAAATAGTATTCTGACAAAATAATCATTCATCCAGAGGAAGTCTTAAAATAAAGACAAAACGTTGATGAACACACAACTCTGTTTCCTTTTTATTTCTCTATGTATAAGTATATAAAAAGGAAAAATCAACAATATTAAAATATATGCTACTGCATATATTTTTAATCATCTATTCAATAAGAAAATTACATTAGGAATTTTAGGTATAACAAACATTTATATCCCTTATTAATCTATATGAAACTGAAACTAAAATAGCCTTCTTTGACCTTCGGGCTAAGATCAATGTGTAGTCTCTGTTTTGTCCAAAGATGGTACAATAATATTGTGGAATTTCCGTTCATGACCAAAATTCATAGAATGGAAATATGTCATAAACTCCCACAAGGTATACTCTTAAACATGAATGAACACATATCTAAGAGAATGGCTGAAACCTTGGAGGAAAACCTCCAATCTGTAGTAGAATCGGGTTATAAATAGATGGTAACATTTAATGCTGGCAAGACTAAGCTTTTTTCAATTACAAGAAACCTTCTCAACCACTAATTGTCATCGCTACTGATGCACTACCTGAAAGTTCTTTATTCAAACTCCTCGGCTTAACAGTCACAGGCAACATGAACTGGAACAATAACATTGAAGATATAGTCAAGGTTGCTGTAAAGAAGGTGGGCTCTCTCTACCATGCAAGAAAATTACTCATGCCTGAGAGTATCCTATATCTTTACAAAGCCACCATTCGCCCATGCATGGTGTATTATTGGGTCCTATCTTTAAATTTGAATAACTTTAAAAATAGGACCCTTATTTTAGCCCACCCTGTATTTGGGCTGGTGCATCTACCACTAGTCTCTCACTCTTAGGATCCAAAAAAGAGTCTCCAATCCAAAAAATATGTATCAGATTGTCTCTCCATCTCATTCTTGGTCTTCCCTTTGGCTTCTTATGTTCACAAAGTGTCTATTCCCGTTGTCCTGATGGATCACCTGTTGTCCTGTTGTCTAGCTACGTGTCCTGCCCATCTGTGTTTGGATGTTTTGATGGCAGTATTGATGTCAATAACTCTTGTTTGTTGGCGGATCCAGATGTTCATTTTTCTGTCTTGTAGAGTGATGTCTAACATTATCCTCTTCATCTTCCTTTGTGCTACTGCCAAGATTTCACATTGGAGAGTTGTCAGGACCCATGTTTCACTACTGTAGATCATCACAGGTAGTACATATTCATTGAAGATCTTCGCTTTGATTGACATATTTGCTTATCGGCTTCTCATGATATTCTTCACTTTCCCAAAAGCTGCCCATCCTAATGCTACCCTTCCCTTTATCTCAGGGAGGAGATCTCCATCTTTCGTAATTTTCTTTCCCAAGTAGATACAGCTTTCAACTTTCAACTTTCTGTATGCACACACATATATCTGATATATTTTTATTTTACATTTTAAAACAGTACTCTACGTACACATGTTTCGCTGTTCTAGAGCTCATCACCATTACGTGATTGTGCTAGGACTCGAACCATAGGTTATATAGTCGAGTGCGTATATCATTACGCTACGGGCCTCAACATGACCCTCCACAACACCAAAGCCAGCCTGATTGCCAACATCCGCCGAGTATTTGCCGAGTTCACGCTGGTGCTTGTGGAAAAGACACACTCCCAGTTCTGGACCTGTATCAAGACAGTGATTGAGGCTGAAGGCGGCTACATTGAATAGATGTCAACTCTACTATATAATCAAGTTACCTGAATCGATTTTTTCAATAAAAGTTTTAAAATAAAGCTGTAAGTGTTGTTTTCTTTAGGACAACAATTTACCATTCCACCCTGTAATTAAGATGCATGATATCATTCCACCCTGTAATTAAGATAAATGATATCATTCCACCCTGTAATTAAGATAAATGATATCATTCCACCCTGTAATTAAGATACATGATACCATTCCACCCTGTAATTAAGATACGAGAACATGATACATTGAAAAATAACAGGACATGGATATTTGGTATCAACTTACGATGCACGTGTGTGCCTTTATTTATGTCTCCATGATGACAGTTTCAAAATGATGCAGATATATAATCAGCTCAATAGAAGAGGAGTCAGATCTTCTAGAGCTAAAGTAGAGTAAATAGAAGGCAAACGAAATTAATACAAAACTAACAGGGCCTGTGAAAATTCCACAGAGGACCTATTCATACGTAATATAATGATGTTGACATTCTGTGGATGTTCAACGTAAATGGAGACGCCTGAATATTATTGTATCTCTTGTTAAAACTTCAAAAGTATTTATCTAAACTAGCAGGGACGCCCGGCATAGCCCGATCGTAAAATATGCTTAAATATGATATTTTAATTCTTGCAGATTTCATATATATTATTAGAGAGTCAATTTTGTATCGATTCTTATATATTATAAAGTTGTGAGTTCAAAAATAAAAAAATATCCCATATGACTTGGGTGCATCAGCTTGAATAAAAATCGAAACCCAAACATATGAATAAAAAAGAAATGTATATCTATGATATATAACTAGTTCTTTCAGCTATAATCGAAACCGAACCGAAAACTTATAAAGAATTCTTGATAAAATTATAAAAAAAATATAGATGACTTGAGTGCCATCAGCTATAATCGAAACCGAGACCAAAACTTAAGAATTCTTGGTAAAATTATTTATTACAAGAAATGAAAGGTCATAACAATTAAACGACAGTCACTCAGAAGAAAAAAGATGTAAGCGTGACACACAAAATTACACGCTATCATATTTATATATAGATTATTTACACATGTTCTAAGAATACAAAACAAGAACAAATTAGAATTATAGGATAGCCTGTCGGAGTGTATATTTACTGTGTATAAATGAGTCTCTATTTACTGTTGACGTGCCATCTGTGTGTATGTACTCCTTGTGATCGTCTCTAGTTTTTTTTTTTTTTTACATGAAAGTCACCACTTATCAAGGCCCAGAGGCCACTCGGGGACAAGGGTTATTGCATGTACAGTAATCAGTTATATGTATATTTATAACAATCTATTTTTGTGCATGTGTGCGTGTTCACATATAGCAACAATAAAAGGCCTTCGGGTCAAGATCAAAGTGTAGTATCTGTTCTTCAGATCTACACTTCAATTTATTGTTCTCTGTCAGTGGAGGAGAAATCCTTCACGACTGAGAATTTTTATTTTTGTTCCATTTCTCCACATTAAAAAACGACTCTGGTGTCTAACTCTGTCCCGTGGGGAGGCATTGTAAATAGGAACAATAAAAGGACAGATACAATTCTATGAGGTGTATCTCGGAGAATAGGGAAACATACCTTCCATTTGGTTGATCGTGTGTTGACTGATCCTTGGAATAAACTGCAGTATGAAGATTTTTACAATAGAAATCTTGCTTGTATTTACAGCTTTTATTTTCTGATGCTTTCCCGTTGAAAAAGGCACACTGGTGTTTAGTTCTACATCTTAATTATTAACACCCCCTGTTTGGGGCCATCACGATTCGTTGACCGTCTCTTTCAAACTCTGATTGCCAACAACCATTACAGACTGACTTAACTAACTCATTACATGTATTACCAAACTATTTTTTTTTTACATCATTAACTCCACATAACCTTAAGATCACCTGATGCCATTACTAAAATCATCTTAATTGTTTATGTTCTAACATTCTTGTTTGTTTTAACATTCCTACGTTAACATTCCTTAGAACTATTAAATGCTACCCCTCCTGTGTTGATGAAAAGATTATATACAGGGTGACCCCCCCCCCCAAAAAAAATAAAAGCTAAATGAAGGCCATCTAGAACATATGCTGTAGAACGGAGAAAAAAAGGCCAAAAACCCTAGTGTTTTGATGTTATGTTTTGAATATAATAAACTAGTTATGACCAAAGTTTCATTTCATTCGGACAAAACACTAAGAAACAGGACCTAATAAGAGTTGGGGCCCGTGTTTTTTGGTCACCCTGTATGAATAAAGTTTGTATTGTTTCTGAAATGATCGTACATATATCTAAAGTGTTATTCTGAATTCTTGGAACATATGTAAAATGATCTGGTATTAATTTCATTTATCTCCTGTTTCTTGTATAGCACTGGGTTTCATATTGGGGCTCATATATCGGGTACATGTAATAGAGAGGTAACAATGAGGGAAACAAGACATTTATAGCAGTCCTGGGATGCTTGAGACTTCATATAATATACTGACTGGAGATGTATACAAGTTCTTAACACAGAGGAGGGGAATCATTACTTATGATGGAGGAGGGGACACATTACTTGGAAGGGGGTTATACAAAGTTCATTTAGGTGATGATAGACAAAACACATTTACTTTGCAGTTGTTGAATATTGATGGTGATTCTTTATTTCATTTGATCGGTCGAATGATGACGTCAAGAATTCACATTTTTTCTACATGGTTAAACTTCTACCCCTCTGCCTCTAAGGGGACCCTCCTCTGACCATGTCAGCTCTTTCCGACTGACTCTGCTGACTGTTCAAACTTGACTGCCCAACTGCTCTGATCTGACTAATGCTAGCTCCTATATTGAGAATTCCCTTTTTGCTATGACGTCAGATGTGTGGTTCCAAAATGAGACCAACTCACGTGGCTAAGCACACATTTTCCAAACACACTTTTGACAACAAAGAATTCTCAACTAACCTATTTTTTAACCTAACCTATTTTCTTACAATATATTTTTAATTTGTATTGTTTGTTCTTTTTAGCTGACATTTTTAATTCAGTTTTCATAAACAATCAAATTCTTTTCACAATACAAACAATATCTAACTATTTTATATAGAATTTAACAATAGCTAAATTCTAACATTCCAATTTCTAAATCTATTTTTGAATCTTGCGTACAAGGTTCGAGTTTCAGCTTATCCTGATTTCATTTTTCACTTATCTAATATTCCTTCTATCTACAGGAAAAGGGGACAGCCCTTTTTCCTGTAACAATGATTACCCTCTCTTATCTCCCTCTCTCTGTGTGTATATATAGGACAGAATTTACAGTAAACTGCAGGTTTTTACATTAGAGTTTCCTTCTCCTAGATACATGTCTTAATGAAGAATGGGAGTGCATCTCTCCCAGTGAATTAGTGCCCCGAGATACGAACCTGGAAATTTTTACAAGTCTGCATGGTACATACAGCGAAACAATATATATATATATATATATATATATATATATATATATATATATATATATATATATATAAAGTGAACGTGTCTGTCTGTGTGTCTGTGTGTCTGTGTACATTTCCCTACACAATAACTCTGTCAATTTTAAGTCTACAGACTCGAAATTTGATATACAGGGTACTGAGATTTGGGAAAATCTTTGTAATCCGTTTTCGGCCAGAAATTTGGCTGTTAAGGGGTCAAACTTCAACGATTTGACCTTTCAGAACTCTACCAAACTCCTTTGACAATTTTGGGTATAAACAATTGAAATTTTAGATATAGGTTCCTTGGTCATGGATCTAACTTGATTTGAGCCCAAAACAATAAATGTTAAGGCGTCATAATAGGGGTCAAATTAAAAAAAAATTTGTCCTCTGCGGTCTCTACCAAATTACTCAGACAATTTCTGGTCTAAACATTTGAAATTTTGCATAAAGGGTATTCAGAGATAGGGCAAGCTTGGTTTAGGTAAAAAATTTGAGCTATCAATTTATAAATGTATGTATGTATGTATGTATGTTTGCATGTCTGCCTAAAAGTTTTGACATAGGCGACGGATTTTCACAAGATCAGTTTCGTTTGAAGCTCGACCCTTCAGACGAAAAATACCGAAAAATTGGCTAAAAATATTAATTTCTTCACCCTCAACTGGGCAATTTTCTACAGGGAGGGGTTGCTTTTTTTGCCAATATTTTCGAAAGTCATCCCCTCTTTTCGATTGTCTAGCCTTAATTAAAACCTATGTCACTCCTGGTTTGACGGTGGTCGTAACAGCAAAGACGTCATGTTTTTTCCCGTTCTTTTCCTCCTTCACGGTATGGGTTTGAACCTGCCTTCCTACTACTACTTTTTTTTTTTTGCTCAACATACACCTCTAAACACCCCGGCACCCATGCTAGTATATAATAGTTTGCAAAATTCCAAAGATCAATTTTCGCAATTGGTAATTTATTGTTTTTCAAAAAGTGCATTGTTTCGTTTGCGACTAACAAGTTGACAAAATTATGTTTTGCTGCATTTTTAGTCACTTACTCTTCAGATGTTAACCTTAGAAAAACATTATTTTGAACAACTCACATAGTCCATACAACCGACAAACTGTCCCCTTTCTTTCTTGTTAAGAAGGCTACTATCGTGCTGTATATATCTTAACTGAATTATTATTATTATTATTTTCAATTTATTTACAGTTTTTTTTTGTTTTACAATTTTGTAATATTGTAATGTGTACCTTTGGAATAACAATACATAACCAACAGTGAAAACTTGATCTTTGTAATTTGAAGTACTATTATATTACACTATATATGCTCTGGTTTTACTAAAGACATTCATTGAGCTTGGTCATTTTTACCTTTATATATATATATATATATATATATATATATATATATATATATATATAAACATCTTAGTTATAATTATTTTTGTAATCTATTTAGATCGGCATATATAAACTTGTAACGTTTTAAATAAATGACCAACCTATATACATATATATTTAGAATATAACTGTATTGTTATCTATTTACACACACACACACACACACACACACACACACACACACACACACACACACACACACACACACACACACACATATATAGTGTATAAGGTAAACAAATGTTATTCAATCAAAACATGATATAGACATAGAAAAACATTCGGTGAAAAATCAAGCCTTACAGGTGAATTGATGTGGCAATCAATAATAATCAATTGTGAGCAATCATTCTTGAAAGAACTTGATTGATTAACTATAGAAAATAAAAGAACAACAATCGATTGTTCCTCTTGGGAAGCATTAAAAAAATTGCTTTTCTTTTCTCTTCATTCTTCGACTCTTCAGATTTTCAATTTTTTTTTTCTAAGTCCAGATAAGCTGTGATGAAACGTTATATATGAACACATGCTCAGAAGTTATTTTCGATTTGCTACCAAGGTCGACTTTCTTTTAAATTTTGACTCCTTACAAGTATTTTTACGAGCTAAAAACCAAATAGAAAGTCAAATTTAACTTTTTCTTGAAAAACAAAACACACACACACACACACACACACACACACACACACACACACACACACACACACACACACACACACACACACACACACACACACACAAAAATGCCTTGAGGAACAAGCAGGTGATTAGAAAGGAAACATATTGTAAAAGAAATTATTTGAAAATGAATGATGTCATTGGCAACTTTATAGATAGACTAGACCAGGGTTTCCCAAACTTCAGGACACCATGGAGACCCTGAGCAGGGCAAAGGTTTTTCATCGAGCATAACAAGAAAATTACTAAAACAAATACGGAAAACATTAATTTCAAATTTTAACTTAGTTTTCCTATTCGTGATTTTACTATATTTTCGTGTTTACAACCATTTTTTTTTTGATTAATCAAAAATTGTTGCATTTTTTTGTTGTTAATCTATTTTTCATTTACTTTTTCATGAACCATCCTGAAACCCTTTACACTTGTAGTTATGTATCTTATCTCTTTCCAGTAAAAAAAAAAAAGATAAATTATTAAATTTCTGCAGCCATTTAATTTTTCCATATAAAGCATTTAGTCCTGTTTAAGAAATGGTTTGCGGAGCCCCCCCCGGCTCACTCATGGAGCCCCAGAACTCCATGGAGCCCACTTTGTGAAACCCTGGACTAGACGACTTGTGATCTATTTCACGAGTTGACTAGAGAGAAGTGTCGGGGGGTGGGGGGAATAGAAAGAAGGAAAGGAGTTCGAAGAGAAACTAAATTAGATGAGAGGCCGTCTGTCTAGTCTATTTTTATAGTTGAGTATGTGTATCTGTACACCTATAAAAGTTGAGTTTTATTCGCACTTACATTGAAATTAAAAGCCAATTTTTTTCTATTGAAAAAATTATTAAAATGAACTTTTTAGTACACTCAGTCAAAGATATGCGAGCGACTTCATGAAGGTTAACTAATTTGCATATTCTTATTAAAAACAAGTGTCCATTAATTAACTTTTAATTTTTTATGATTTTTTATTGGATAATTAGTTTCATTTAACTATTACTGTCAATTCTATTTATGCATATTTCCTACATTGTGCATACTTGCATAATATTTAGAATTAACATGTTCTAGCAAATGCACATATGTGTGTGTGTGTGTGTACATATATATATATATATATATATATATATATATATATATATATATGATGATTGCAACGTCTTATCAGACGAGTGCCACTCCCTCAGACAAAGTCCATGAGCCCAAAAATGACGTCCATCGCCACAGGACCATTTTAATAGACAAATGCCTGAGGGAGTATCTATACACAGATGATGTTACAGAGTCTTAGCTTTGTATGACAGCTAAGTCTCTCTCTCGGTTCAAAATGTTGAGATCCAGCAACAAGCAAGAGCAAGATAGCCAGCAACAAGTTAAACTGCAGACCAGCTTAATGCGGGTACTGGTCTCCCGCTTTATGGTTTTTTAAATCAGAGATTTGCTTCTCCTAGAAAGGTTGCCTTCACCGCGGCTTACAGGAACCCTCTTCACCCCAACACACACATGCATACATACGTACACACACACACACACACACACACACACACACACACACACACACACACACACACACACATATATATATATTCATGCAGTGATTGCAGGTGATTAAATGACTCACTGACTAAATAATTTTCCAACAAATAAAAAATATAAAAATTAAATAAGTTTTTTTATATAGTGTTAAAGGTTAAAAAAATTTCCATCTCTCTCTCTCTCTCTCTCTCTCTCTCTCTCTCTCTATATATATATATATATATATATATATATATATATATATATATATATTATTACATTTTCACTCCAAACAAGACACATTGCCACTTTGATGTAGGGGGCTACTATCAGGGACCTAAGTTAGCAGCAAGATGTCTGTTCACGTTACGCTTGAACTTTTGCATGTCAGTACAGTTGGGGAAGCAGGAACCCGGAAGAGAATTCCAAAGTCTTGTAGTTCTGGGGAAGAAGCTATTAGAGTGGAAAACTTTCTTACATCTAGGGATCTCTACTGTGTAGGGGTGGAACTTTGTTGCTTGTGGAAGGTATTTTCATCGAGGGGGTACAAGGACTTGTAGTTCGTCAGAGTATCCACCATTAAAATACTTGTAAAACAGGCAAATGGATGCAACGTGTCATTGATGGGGCAGGGGCTGAAGTTTTGATGACAGTTCAGGACCTATTAGGTTGGCGACTCTCTTTTGGATCCTGTCTAGAAACGAGAGACTAGTAGCAGATGCACCAGCCCAAATGTGACAGCAGTAGTCCATACATGGGCGAATGGTGGCTTTGTAGAGGCACAGGATACTTTCAGGCATAAGTAACTTTCTAGCATGATAGAGAGAGCCCACCTTCTTTGCAGCAGCCTTAGCAATGATCTCTATGTATCTATTCCAACTCATGTTTCCTGTGAACGTAAAGCCAAGGAGCTTGAATGAACTGCTTTCAGGTAAAGTATCAGTAGCCATAGCTATTGACGGTTAGTAAGGTTTCATGTAATTATTAAAGGAAACGAGCTTTGCCTTGGCAGCTTTGAACGTTACCATCCATTTTTGACCCCATTCCACTATAGACTGAAGCCCTTCCTCTAGGGTGTCGGCCATTAACTTTGATATATATGCTCATTAGTTTTCCACATGTGCCCGCTATAGAGCGTGGTGTCGTCGGCAAACATACCCATCTCAGAGACAATTTTATCAGGTAAGTCCTTGTGTGTGGGTGTGTGCGGAAAGTCTGTACTAAATTTCTCTTTGAATTTTTGGTTTTGCAGACTTGAAACTTGATATGTAGGGAATCTGGACTTGTGTAATAATTTCGATTTTGTTTTTTACTGGTAAAAATAGCCACTATGGTCTCAAAATTGGAAAAAAAAAAAGTCAACCTTGACAGGAGTATATCAAATAAAGTTGCAACTGATGCATATGTGCGAAAAAAAGAAAAAAGTTGCTTAATTATTAATCTTTCGTATCTATTTGTCGATAGCTCAAACGGTAATGATGTTGGAGTGCTAAATAATGAATCAGGCTGGAACGCTTAACATTTTGGTTTGGCACCCAAGTCATGTATTTTCTTTATATAACTTTTGATATCACTACTATATATTGGGTACAGAGAATAGGTTCTATGATAATAAATACGAAATCCACATGAATTAAAATATCATATTTATGTGTATCTTACAGTCGGACAACACTGGGCAGCCTGCTAGTATTTTTGCATATTTGCATGCATGGGATTCATTCTTAAACTAATCAGTATGAATTTTGGGACATAGTTGCTAGGCGTAAGGTTTTTTTTTTTTAATTTGGGCTTTATTTAGTTTAATTTGGGGACTAATTTAAAAAAATAAAAAAAGAATATTTTCCTTATTTAAGTGTATTTAATTTTTTTTGACCAACTAATGTGTCAGATCATTTTGGCACACCCTGTATATGTACACACACAACGAAACAGGACTGTATGTCGATGACTACAAATATATATATATATATATATATATATATATATATATATATATATATATATGTATATATATATATATATATATAAAATAAAAATTACAACTAAATTTACCAAAATGATCCAAGATGGTAAAACTAAAGTATATTATAAATATTAAAGAATTAATATTTATAAAGTTATCTCAACCAGATGTAAAGGCTCGATAAAACCAAATAGGAGATAGAGCTTATAATAAGAGCAAATAGTTAATAAAACATGTTAAAAAAACACTTTGAAAAAGAGTTAAAAACATATTTAATCTGAAAAGGAAACACTTAATAAGTCGATAGTCCTTAATCCGTGGAGTTTTGAAGAAATACTTTCTTTCTCATCAGAGGGTAGGAATTAGCAAAATACAGGATCGGGTTTGGCATACGAAATTATTTGATGAAACTGCAAGTAAGTCAAAGATCATACTTGATAACAAAAAGTGAAGCATAGGGAATATGGTGAGGAAAATTCTTTTTTTTTATTTTCAGGCCCGCATTTATTTTTTTATAATGATGTTCATTTTTATTTAACTATAGCTAATTCCTATCTCTGTATATTTTATTTTATTCTAATATGAATTTTCTAATTTTTAAATTTTTTATTTAATGCCTTTTAGTAAATATGTACAGTTCTGTTTTTGCATGGTTTCCTGTCTGCCTTCTGTTAATTTTAGCTGGTGCAAGAGAGATAATTACTTTATCTTATTAATTTTCCTTCTTTCTTTGTTTTAGTTAAGGGGAGGTATCCATGTTTCAGTTGGTCCA
The DNA here is from genome assembly GCF_053919585.1 of Euprymna scolopes. Taxonomy (NCBI): domain Eukaryota; kingdom Metazoa; phylum Mollusca; class Cephalopoda; order Sepiida; family Sepiolidae; genus Euprymna; species Euprymna scolopes. The sequence continues at coordinate 52,903,132 of NC_136504.1, forward strand.
AGGGAGGTAATTAATCTATCTTATTTATTTGACGGCTACATGCAAATACCGAGCCGTGTGTGAAATGATGTCACGGTAAGGGAAAAAGAAAAGACGTTAAAGACATGGGTGACGTCACAGGCATAATCAGAAATCATGCATGAATGAGGGAATAAATGTCCATCGGACTACTGTTCTCATCTTGAGTGTGATTTTCACAACGTTTCGGTCGATATAACTTCTGACCTTCTTCAGGTGTATCTTGTCAAACTCAGGAATGTTTCTGTCGAACTCAGGAATTTGGACGGAATTTCGAGCAGAACCCTTTATTTACTTCACGGGGGGTAGCATGCTCTTGTTCCATCAGCCATGTCTGGATAGAAGTCCTAAGTAATTTGCAAATTGCAAATACAACGTTTTTGGTTCACTTTAAACGTTACACAAGGAAATTCCTCAAGCTTTGAGACGGTTTTGATGGTGGCATGACACAAATAAGTGGAAACGAATCGATGAAACGGTTCAACGGAGATCAACAATTTCACATGATTCATTTAACAATTTTATAGCTGAATGATTTAACGATGATGATTATTGATTAACAGATCCGTATTTAAACTGTGATCAGTAGCCCTCCCTCCTCCCTCCTCCCTCCATCTTAATATGTCAATATGTCAAAGGCAAACAACTTGTCTCAAAATCTTTCTTGCCAACTGCACATAAATCCCGTTTCAAAAATGTTTATTGTCAAGGGAGATAATTTCAAGACTCAAAAAGTCATCTTCTCTTTAAGCATATAAATATTTAGAGATGGATTATTTTCCCATCTATTATATCTATGACGTTTAAATTTATATAAAAGTATTTTTGGAAATCAAAACACAAAATATGTTGACAACATATTTTTCTAATTTAAAATTAAGAATGCTTTTTCTTTTTATTTTAAAGAATTTTGACTTATAAAATCCATTACTCCATTCAAGTGGTGTCCTGCACTAACGGCTACATCTCTCGATCTATATCTCTTCCTCAAGGTATTCATGAATTCATTGTTGCTCATTATTTTTTGATGTTGACTAGGTGTTCAAACTGTCAACATATTTCTCACTGTCGTCCTCCGCTTCTTCTAGCCACGATTTTTCCTGTTTTAATTTTTTTTTTTTTTTTTTTTTTTTACACAGAGATCACCACTTATCAAGGCCCGGAAGCCACTCAGGGATAAGGGTTATTGCAAGTACATTACGTTAGTGAGGAGATTTGATGAAGTGTTTACTTAAGGGGGCGGTTCATTAGGAATTTGTTAACATTAGACTTGAAGACATCCAAGTTGTAGTCCGGAGGGAAGCAGGCAGACGGAACAGAGTTCCACAGGCGTGCAGTTCTAAGAAAGAAGCTTTGTTCATGAAATCCGCGTTTTGATTTAGGCACAGATATAGAGTGGGGGAAATTTTTCACAGTGGATTCAGCTAGACGGGTGTTTTTCGTGAAAGATTGGCGAGGGGGGACCAGGGATTGGAGTTCAGACGAGCACCTGCCATGTTTGCTGGTTATTGGAGAGTAGTTTGATGATGATCAGGTGTCATCTGTCTATCATGCTAATCCTTATTGAGTGAGGTGTTCTGATTCAAAACCCTATTCACACTATTTCTTGAATAAATAGTTTAATGTATTACCACACCTTTCTTTGCAGTTGTACAGACAGTAGGTTGCAGTTTCTTTCTGTCCGAGCAGTGCCGATACTGAGTGATTGTCCTGACCATTGTACTCAGAGGTATCTTCTGCTCAGCACGATGAAATACAAAACCATAAACAGAATTATTTCTGATTGCTTTCGTATTACGTCGGTCACCTGCTTTTCATAACCTCACGTTACCCTGATCGTGGGGGAGGGGGGCTTAGTGGGTTCTCGACCATGCTCAAGGGTTTCCCACAGACTAGCGGAGGGAAGGAGGTGTCTCACTTTTACCCTACTTATAAGATTACACTGTATAAAAACAAGCAAGACAATGTAAATTTTAAAATAAATTTATAGAAGAGTCTATGCAGTGTGATAATGTATGGAAGCAAAACCTAACTAGTGAGGGTTGGGGACATGTGTTGCATGGAGAGAAATGATATGAAAGAAACACTATTCGATAATTAGGACTGAGTTGTGGCTTTCATTAAAAAAATATAGAAACATCTCCACTATAATAAAACCAACTGTATTTAATAGGAACATAAGAATATCTAAAATTTCGAGTGTTTAGATCCCAAATTGCAGGAGGAGTTTGCTAAAGTTCTCAACGGTTAAATCGTTTAATTTTGACCCCTTAACAGCCAAATTTCTGGTCGACAATTGATTACTAAGATTTTCTCAAATCTCAGTACCTTGTATATCAAATTTCGAGTCTGTAGACTAAAAATTGACAGAGTTATTGCGTAGGGAAATGTACACAGATAGACACACAAACAGACACGTTCACTTTTATATATATATATATATATATACTAGCATGGGTGCCCGGCGTTGCCCGAGTGTTTGGAGGTGTATGCTGAGCAAAAAACAAAAAACAACAAAAAAGGGTAAATTTTTTTAAAATCTGACCCCTATTATGACCCCTTAACATTTATTGTTTTGGGCTCAAATCAAGTTATTAGGTTAAATCCATGTCCAAGGAACCTATATCTAAAATTTCAAGTGTTTAGACTCAAAATTGTCAGAGGAGTTTGGTAGAGTTCTCAAAGATCAAATCGTTGAACTTTGACCCGTTAATAGCCAAATTTCTGGCCGAAAACGGATTACTAAGATTTTCCCAAATCTCAGTACCCTGTATATCAAATTTCGAGTCTGTAGACTGAAAATTGACAGAGTTACTGTGTAGGGAAATGTACACAGACAGGCACACACACAGACACGTTCACTTTTATATATATATACTAGCATGGGTGCCCGGCGTTGCCAAATTTCTGGCCGAAACCCGATCACATAGATTTTCCCAAATCTCAGTACTCTGTATATCAAATTTCGAGTCTGTAGACCAAAAATTAACAGAGTTATTGCGAAGGGAAATGTACATAGACAGACAGACAGACAGACAGACAGACACAGACATGTTCACTTTTATATATATATATATATATATATATATATATATATATATACTAGAAGACTGCCCGGCATCATCTGGTTGTAAAATATATGGTCCAGTATGCAGTGTGATGATTTATGAAAGTAAAACTGAACCAGTGAAGGTTGAGGGTATGCGTTGCATGGAGAGAAATGATATCAGAATAATACAGGGGATGTGTAATGTGAGTCTTAGACAATCTCAGATCTAATAATCTAAGAGGAAGATGAAATCTGAGCAGTATAGGGAGATACATGTGGAACATAGGATATGGATGACATGGCAACATTGAGTCAATAAATGTAGTGCAGTTGAGGTAGCGAGTCCAGTTCACAGAGGAAGGCCAAAAAAGTATGGGAGGAACTGATAAAAATGGACTTGAGGGAAAGAGGGATAAATAAAGACCTGGTCAGAGACAGGTTTGTTTGAAAGTCAATTTTCAAAAGCCATCCAATGCAAAAAATGTAAAATGGACGTTAACTTGGATTATGATGATGAAATATGAGCAGGAAGCAGTTTATATAAGTTGTGTCATTATTTTCCTGTTTTTCTACTTGCGCCATTTTTTATCATTCCCAAAGGTAAGGAATATTTCTGATAATAAAGGGAAATAACTCTGTATGCATATAAAAATAAGGAAGAAATAAGTCTTGTTCAAAACAACCGTGGTTTTATTTGAATGATTGATTTTATTTTGACTTGCCTATGTCAAGGGAATGTAAAATAATGATGAACATCTGAAACCTTGGATGAATACAGGCAAGACATTAATAAAAATAGCAATGTGGAAGGGTAAGGAAACAAGAAGAAAACGACCATTATTACTACTAGTGAGATATAGTGCGATACAAAAATATGTAACCATTTTTTTCTAAAGTAGCGATAGAAAGTAGATACAGGTAATCTTTCTTTGGTTAAGAAGTAGTGATGAGACAATTCCAATATTTTTCCCGATTCCGACACAATTACTGCTTCCACACTAAATTCCTGATTCTGATACAATCAATATCTAATCTAATAAATAAATAGCTAAATATTTAACTATAACGTTGCTGTTTTTCCAGATTACTGTAAAAACCCTTATTAAATATGCACATATTTTCTCAAACGTAAAAATACACTTGTATTAGGGGGAGTAACCTATAGATTTTAGTTTTATTATTAGTTTAAAATCAATAAATATTTATTATTTTATTATGACTACCAGCAGTAAAAGAGTTTGTTTTAAACAAAATCAAAAAAAAAAAAAAAAATATAGACAATTAATTAAAAGAATCGTTTTGGCATCAGAAAATATGTACAAATTTGTTCTGATTCCGATATCGATTCTGATACCCCAAAAAACTCTGATTTTTTTTTATTTATTTATAGAATCAATCCTCTATTGATTATTATATATTACGAGGAATAATTTGCCTGATGGACTAATTCACAAAAAAATTAAAAAAAAAAAAAAAAAAAAATTAAATAAAATAAAAAAATGATAATGATAATATCGTTCATCAAATTCCGTTTGTGTTTGTTTACAATATTATGTCAGCTGATATTTAGGCTTGATGATGAATGTCCTGGAAACGTCAACTCTAATTAATGTTTAGTTTGAAAGTATGCAAATGGAGAAATGATTTGCAGCGATTTTAAATGGCATCTTTTATCATAAATTGAACTCATTAATAGGAAAAAATTAAAATTAAATGGTGAGGTACATTCGAGCTTGAACAGGGGACCATTCGATCTATAGTCAAATGTTCTACCACTAAGCTCCGTAATATAGCTCTAGATTATAATTAATCTCTTTTTTTTTCTTTAAATAAAGATTTGTTGAAATTTGATCATCTTCCTTGCCAGTGTAACGTTAAATATTCCCCTGTAAAAATTATTATGAGGAAAGCTATTTTTACGACCGGATTTTTTCGATTTTCAATACTTTTTGGATGAATTTCTGTACAAAACATATCTAAGAACACTGCCAGACATATAAATTATCTTTGTGTGAAATTTGCAGAAGATGGGCTCCGCCGTTTCGGAATCTACAAGGAAAGAACTCTCTCTTTCTTTCACACACACAGTGAGGTTTATATAATAGTAGAGAAGAGATATCTATCTATTTATCTATTTGTCTGTCTGTCTATCTGTCTGTCTGTCTCTCTCTCTCTTTCTCTATATTATATATATATATATATATATATATATATATATATATATATATATATATATATAGTATTGGTAGTTTTTAACCTTTAAAACTATTAAGAAAATTTTTTTTATCATTCGTTAGAAAACTATTTAGTCAGTAAGTCATTCAACCACCTGCAATCACTGCACCAACTTGCTCTCTCGAATTCACTATATAGTACCAGTAATAATTTATTTTTTAAGGGACCATCAGTTGTTTATCATGAAACACTGCTTCGAGGATTTAAAACAAAACAATATATTACATCATGACTCCCAAGCAGTGTTGATGAAACACCATCTCCCTTAATCTTAGGAAAAAAGCAGATTACAAATATTAGATCTAGTTTCCTATAATTACTTTATCTAACCTATTCATGTTATAAAATGAATTTCTTATATATATATCTATATATCTATATATCTATATATCTATAAAAGTGAACGTGTCTGTCTGTGTGTCTGTGTGTCTGTGTGTCTGTCTGTCTGTGTACATTTCCCTACGCAATAACTCTGTCAATTTTTAGTCTATAGACTCGAAATTTGAAATACCGGGTACTGAGATTTGGGAAAATCGATGTGACGGGTGTCAGCCAGAAATTTGGCTGTTAAGGGGTCAAATTTCAACGATTTGACCTTTAAGAACTCTACCAAACTCCTCCGACAATTT
>NC_136504.1:52914062-52939062 GCF_053919585.1 Euprymna scolopes
TACGGAATTATCTGCTGATGAAATGGATATGACAACGGATTCGATATCTAATTGAGCGGAACCTACAGACAAGCTCGAGGTGAAATCATTAATACAATCAATATCCTGATTCAATGAACCTTGTTTCTCACCGCAAACAAGAGATCGATTACTCGATTCCAATATCACAGGAAACTGTCATATATATATATATATATATATATATATATATATATATATATATATATATATATATATATATATATATATATATATATATATATATATCACTAGCAATGGCAATGGACACTGTAAAAGAGAAGCATTGTTTAAAGATGAAGTCGCAGACACGGTTACATTTTATATATTAAAGTGAAACTAGTCTTTCACGAAAACTACTGGCTAATCTGAGTGAAATTTTGTATGGATCTTGTTATAATAAAGTACAGTAAACCAAGTATTATGGTATTCGATGCAGAATTAGGGATGAATAGAGTTTAGTATTTAATGAAAAAAAATGAGCAAAAATTTAACCATATTTAATCATCGATTTGGCATAAAACACTTATTCTAATTCAACAGGCTATAAATTTTGCCATTTTTAATGGGCTAAAATGTCTAGTTAACTAGTACTACTACTACTAATAATAATAGTAATAATAATAATAATAATAATAATAATGATAAGAGTAATAATAATATTAATAATAATAATAATGATAATAATAATAATAATGATAATAGTAATAATAATGATAATAATAATAATAGTAATAATAATAGTAATAATAATAATAATGATGATGATAATAATAATAATAATAATAATAATAATAATAATAATGATAATAATAATAACTGCAGCACAAGATAACTCGATAAGAACCAACCATATCAAAGCAAGGATCGATAAAACACAAGAAAACAGCAAATGCAGACTGTGGACAAAGAGACGAAATGATAAACCATATAATAATTAAATGCAGCAAACTGGCCCAAAAGGAATACAAAAACAGGCATGACCAAGTGGGGAGGGCGGTGCACTGGGAATTGTGCAACCGACTGCATTTTGAGCCTACAGACAAATGGTACAAGCATAAACCCGCAACAGCACTCGAAAACGAGAAGCACAAAATCCTATGGGACATGGACATACAGACAGACAAACCCATCCAAGCAAGAAGACCAGATATCGTAATAATTAACAAGAAAGAAAAATCTTGTCAAATAATAGACTTTGCTGTCCCAGCTGACCACAGGGTGAGTATGAAAGAAAAGGAAAAATGAAGCAAATACACTGAGCTAGCCAGAGAGTTAAAAGGGATTTGGATGATGAAGAAAATCAAAATAGTACCGATTATAGTAGGAGCACTAGGAACAATTCCGAAAAACTTTGAAAAAAGAATGTCAAAAATTGGAATCAGAGGAAAAGCTACAAAAATACGAAAACGGCTGAAATATTAAGGAAAACCCTTGAATGCAGAGAATAATACAAGAAGACAATATAATGAAGAAGCGTTACAGGGAATGAAGAACACCGAAGCCGCATATCTACAAGTTCTACACCCCCATCATGCATCCCCCCTATTGTCTCATCACCATTCCTCCCAATAGAAAAGTGATGCCAGTTTTAACGTCATCGATGGTTATCTCAACGTTCTTCATCTGCTGCATTTCTGATAGCCTTTCTCTGACCTCTCCCAACCAGCTAGCCTTCTCATTATATCGCCCTTCGACGGACCAAATCCCACTCCAGAACTTCCTTGCATCTTTTGCATTTGGAGTGTTGTTATTTCCCGCCTGTTTACTACCATTTAATTCTTTATACAGCTGAGACTGATTGTTCCGGAAAAGGTTGTTCTGCCGAAATACAACACTTTTTCCAACAAAGTTCCAAATTTTTATACCACCAGTGTGAACCTTCTCTTTCAAAATTGTTAGAACGTTCATCGTTCCCTTTTCCAGCAATCTATACCTTCTTTCAAGCGCGTCCTTAGCTTTCTGTTCTAGTTTAACTCCTTTTCTTATTTCTTCTATTCTACCAATATCTTTCCGCCACCATTTAATACTTTCTTCAAGCCGCCTCTGCCAGTGTGGCCTTCTATCCTTCATTTCTCCCTTTTTCTTCTGTAATAAGCCAAGACGATTCGCAATAATGTATGACGCTGCATACAGAAGCCTGTTAAGTTCCGTAATCGATATGTTCTTTTTTATGATGTTGTGAATTACTCCTTGGAATCTCTATGATATCATCTCTAAGAAGAACCTCTCTTAACTTTTGAAATACTTCTTTTTCTACAGAAGTCAAAGTTCGAACTTCACCACCACTTCTCCATACATCTGTTCCTTTCACTAGCTCCATTGTCTCAGAGTCAATGATCTCATCTGCCTTAGATCCTTCAAACTCTTTCTCATTACTTCCCCTAACCATAGGATTCCATACCTCCTCAGTTGTCCGCCTCCCATCGTCGTTTACATTTCCCTTTTGCACTTCCACTCTCTCAGTTCTTCCATCAGAGCTAATTTCATCAATTTTATTTTCGTTATTCATTTCATTCCTAACCATCCTTCTCTTCTCTTCTCTTCTCTTGCAATCACTGAAAGTAGGTTGTTATTGTTAACTCGTGACACTTCTAGGTTCCCTTCCTCTCGATTCCCATTCTTCCTTCATTTTTCGGATATATCCACCAGATTTGGTACTTCCACTTCATTCCCACAGTACTCTTCTTTCCTTGTCCGTCCATGTTTTTTTTTTACATTTCCTGTTCCAACTCCCTTCGTGTCTTGGTACCCTCTCTGGCAATTCTCACTCCCCCTATATCGAGCCACATCCTCAGAATTTTGAACAGTTGTATGATGACAACAGGACCCACCCTGTTGACCAGTGGGACACCTATCTGACGTGAGACCATCACAAGATGTTCTAGCCTCATTTACGTCGTTATTTTCAATATTTTGATTTGACATTATCCCATAAATGGGGTTGGTGAATTTAAGGTTACACCACCACCAATAGTTTTATCGAGACATTATCTCTAATAATAATAATAATAATAATAATAATGATGATGATGATGATGATGATGATGATGATGATGATGATAATAATGATGATGATGATAATAATGATGATGATAATAATAATAATAATAATAATAATAATATCAGGACAATTATGTGAAGTATCACATTGCTAAAACAGCTGAAAGTCTCCTATGTAGTCTGTTGGGACAGAAAGATGAGAATGTACAACACCTCGTCAGGAGTTGTGAGAAGTTAGCTCCAAAACGTATACAAGAGATGACATGACAATATTGCACGAAAGATCCATTGGGATATATACAAGAAAAGAGGGATAAAATGCAGTGGAAAAATGATGCAAGCATGTTCAGGAAGAGGTGATGGAGAGTGATAATGTGAAATTATTGTGAGATGAGATATGAATATCCAATGTGATAATGTGATTGAAGCAAGGAGACCAGATTTAGTCGTGTTGGAAAAAAAAGGGAACACAAGGCGATAATCATTGATATAGCAGTGCCAGCTGATGTGAATGTGGAGAAAAAAAAAAAGAAAGAAGAAAGAAAAGTTCGAAAAATAGCAAGACTTGAAAAGGGAGATAAAAAGATTGTGGAAGTCGAAGAAGGTAGACGTTATGATGGGAGCTCTGGGTAGTGTAATAAAAGAAGTTGACAAATGGAGTGAGAAAATTGGGGTCGATTGTAATGTTTGAATACTTCAAAATAGTGACTTGTTGGGGACTTGTTGCGGAAAGTGCTGAAAGACTGAGAAAAAAAGATGTTGATAGTTTATGTTCATTTGTTATGATCCGCCTATTAGTATAAAATCGGCAATACCAACAGACAGACACAAAATGTGAATAATATACCCCCCATCATGCATTCCCCCATTGTTTCATCACCGATCCCCCCCTCCCCCCCAAAAAAATGATACCAAAGGGCCGAGAAGGGTCAATAAGGACTGAAAGACCGAGGAGCGAGCGCCAACCAGACCTCGGCTGGACAAGCGCAAAGAGAACTGGAACCTTGGGCAGGCTGAGTGCCACTCAAATTCCAGTATAAACCAATGGCCACTACCAGCGAGAAATCAATGGTAAGCGGCTGTTGCGATGATGCAAATTCATTTGCAAATGCTATCGAAGGAGGTGGAGAGGGCTGGACGTCTGGGGAGACTTGTTGTCACTCAGCTTCCAGAGAATACCACAGGTTTCCAATCAGATCGTTTGTTGACCTATGTTTTATCTTTCCAGTCATTCCTCTGTTTCCAATTTCTCCCATTCTTTTTTCAAAGTTTTTTGGAATTGTTCCTAGTGCTCCTAGTATTATAGGTACTATCTTGATTTTTTGTCATCCATATCCCTTCTAGTTCTCTGGCTAGCTCTGTGTATTTTTTCCGTTTCTCCTTTTCTTTGATATTTATCCTGTGGTCAGCTGGAACAGCAAAGTCTATGATTTGGCAGGATTTTTCTTTCTCGCTAATCATTACGATATCCAGTCTCTATTTCTTATATTATTATTATTATTATTATTATTATTATTATTATTATTATTATTATTATTATTATTATTATTTTGAAGTATTATTATCCTTTACTATTCTTATTGAAAAGTAAAGGCTCATTATTTTGCCATCTAATTTACATGTGTGCCTATGGTGTGTACAGAAACACATGTGTAAATTAGATGGCAACTTTGAGAAAACCTGAATCCCTCTATTTTAAATGCTCACAGAAACATTAAGAAATATCAGAGAGTGATTTAATCAATATAAAGTGAGAGGGTCGATAGAAACAATGGGAGCAATAGCATAATGATGGCACCGCAAAATTCGATTACAATTATAAGAGACGCTCAAAGGTAAAACAAAAGTCAATGAACAGAGAGCAAGGCATTACCGTTAATTATGTTATTGCAGAAAACAAAAAACAAAAAAAAACAATCGTAAATGATCGTAGATAAGTAACAACAAATAGCAATTAATCCAATTAATTAATTAATTAATTAATTAATTGCAAATGTGATTGAACAAATTGATGCTGCACTATAGATAGCAGGATTATCAAGTTTTCTCACGATTTTATTCTATTTACTTGCCTCCACACGAGGGCAGAGTTAGACACAAGGTCAGTTTTTAATGTGGGGAAAATTCAGATACCCCAAAAGGACAGAAAAATACAACAGATACTAGACTGTGATCTTGGCCCGAAGGCCAAGATGTTGTCAGTCTGCCGGAAAACACCGGAGAGTAAAATAGTCGATTATTATGATTTGAAAAAGTATAATATTAGAATGAATGTTATCAAAGCGAAATAAATATTTACAGTTGAAATACTTACATTATAACAAACATGAATGTATCGAAGTTTTAGGAATTAAGGACAAACAAAATGGATGAACAAAATACATTTTGGAAGAAGAACACGTGATGTATTTTAATGCTACGTAGGGAGTGACGTCAGCAAAGGAAGTGAGTTTTAGATTACACGTAAAAAGTAGAGAGTTAGATTAGACAGCCTGTAGCTAGAAGTTCTGGGCTAGAGACAGACGATGGCAGTCATGGAAGCGCTGGACTGAGAAAATGAACATATGTAGCTGTTGAGAAGAAAACGGCGTGCCACCTCGGAACCAACAACTCGCAACTACCATAAATGTAAATAGGAAACAACTTGATCGTTTAAGAGACATGGTTACATTTCAGGAGCACGTTGGAACAGATGAAAATGGTTGTGATTCAAGATATGTCGTTCTTTATCCAACACAAATGTAAAAGATGTTCATCTGTCCTTCTGTCTATAATCTGTTTAGTATGTCGACACATACAGATAACCATTATGCACACATCAACAAGAGAAACAGATGATAACATATTGAAAGGCGTCATACACAAATCACCGAAATTAAGCAACGTTGAGTCTAGTCAGTACCAGATGGGTGACCATTTGAGAAAGCTATGTGCTGTATGTACCTTCTGGGAAGGTTGGGTGTGAACCAGCACCCTCACCTTGAAAAAAGAACTTCGCGCTGCAAAAGCATCTACAAAGTTGTAGATGGCCTATGCCCTTTCAGGGACTCAAGGCTGTGGATGGAAGTGTTGTGAGACCGAAACTTACCTGCATCATGGACACTTCCAGTACTATATTATGATGTGAGATAACACTCTGAATGAGCAGTATCATAATATGGTAGAATCAGCAGGAGTACTAATAGTATGCAGTGCATACGACTACCCAAAATGGACACCACCGGATAACAAGCTCCACTTACCCTTTATCCTATCCTTGTAACCTTTTTAGTTAATATATTTTTCTTACACCTTATCGGTGCTCCGAGTTTTCTTCCTGCGATCCTAACCTTGGCTCCACATCAGTAATATTCATTCTCAAACCTTTACAGTGTATTCCTCCACATCTTTAACTCAAGTAGGACTTCCATTCATTAAGATAGAGTATCTTTTCCAGACAATACATACAAAACTCCCTCCACAATACTTCTAAAACACAAATGAAAAGCAATGGACTCACTACAGAACCCTGATCTCGTACTCCTACTTTACACTAAATCTAAAATCTCTTTAATTCTAACACGACTTTGAGCATTTCTATACATTGCCTGAACAATCTTCACCAACCACTTATCTTGTTTGCCCCTATCTACAACATCTGATAGCCCCCTCTCAAAAGGTTTTTCCAGGTCCATAAAAGCAAAACAAAACAAAAAACACTTCTGTTGTACTTATCTCAGGATAATTATAGAACCAGCTGTACGAGGGTCGTTTCAAAAGTAAAACATTTTTTTTTAACTCCAAAAGTTGAAGAGCTATGAAAACAGGAGTTGTATAATTAAAACGAGCAACCTTTTGTGTTCCAGTAAACACTGTTCCAAATATATAGGCTAACGTATTTAATAATCTCAAGTTCTTCATAGCTCACCCCAGTGGCGTAGCAAATATAGTCACCCGTTCCAAAAGTAAAACTTTGTTTTTTAACTAAAAATGCTGAAGAGCTATGAAAACGGGAGTTGCACAATTTAAACGAGCGACCTTTTATGATCCAGAAAACACTGTTCCAAATACATAAGCTTACGTATTCGATCACCCCCAAGTTCTTCAAAGCTCGCCCCAGTGGCGTAGCAACTATTGCCACCTGGGGCGGCCGTAAGATTTACCCCCACCCTCCGCTGGCCATTGATAATCCGTTAACCTTCAAGATTGCAGAAATATTTATTTTCATGGGATTACAATCAAGGATCTAAAATCCGTTTGAAAGCAGTGTTACACACATAAAACACAAAAGCTCATTTTGGTATAAAATTTCAGATTTTTTGTTAGCTTTTTATCATTTTAATTTGTTTTATTTCCTCAAAATGCCACCCCCTTAGCACGTGTCGCCGGAGTGGACTGTCCCCCCCCCCCTTGCTACGACATTGGCTCACCCCTAGTACCACACTGTCAAACTACTACTACTACTACTACTACTACTACTACTGCTGCTGCTGCTGTTGCTACTGCTGCTGCTACTACTACTACTACTACTGTTACTGCTACTACTACTACTACTACTACTACTACTACTACTACTACTACTACTACTACTACTACTACTACTACTGTTACTGCTACTGCTGTTGCTACTGCTGCTGCTACTACTACTACTACTGTTGCTGCTACTACTGCTGATACTACTACTGCTGATACTACTACTACTACTACTACTACTACTACTACTGCAAAAACTTTAAAATGTGAGTGAATAAATAAAATTATGGAAATAGACCTGTGTTTGTTTTTAACACCACAGGTGTCATTTAAATTTGTCTGCGAAGCCATGACTGGGGCTAAGGAGCAAAATGTAGCATCTGTTCTGATATTAAAGTTCACTTTTTCTGTCCCAGGTCAGTGAAAGAGAAATCCTTCTAGACTGGGGCATTTAAAAAATATATATTTTGGTTCTTATTCAGAGTGCCATTTTTTTTTTTTGTTAGTGATGAGGAAGCTGGATTTCCCCCACATTAAAAACCGACCTAACTCTGTCCTCGTGAGGAGGCAAGTAGATAGGAACTCGTGTTAAGTTTAAACAAAATATAGTCTGGTATAGAGTTCTCTCGCGTGATTTTTTACAGATCAAAAGAGGTGCTGGAAAATCGATGTTGTAATTGTACGAGTATAAGTGTGTATGAGTGAAAATTTCTTTGAATTCCTTATTTATTTTTATATCGGAAACCAGCATCTCCCGATCAAAAAAAAAAAAAAAAAAAAAAAAGGAAGCAAGAAAAAAAAAAAGAAAGAAAAGAAAAACGTAAAGGTCGAAGAGGATACATACATCAAGGCAAACGATTGTGTATCTTTAAATTAGAGGCTGGCCTCACAATTCTGAACCGATTACGGCGGGTGCCAATTTGGTTCTCTCAAAGAAATCAGCGTTCGTTGTATTATACAGGCCCAACATCACCAAAATAAGATGGGGCAAGAATTGGCTGTTCCATTCCATCAAACGAAGCGCCGCCGCTTTATTCAAATATTTCCTGGTAAACAATTTTCAGACAATATAAGCGAAAATAGAAATTGATGTGGAAAAAAATTAATAAAGAAAAAAAAAATCAAGAAAAGAAAACAAATGGCGGAAGCAGACGTCGTTTATTTTTTTTAACAATAAGAATGATTTATCATTAATCAATTCTCAATCGCTTTCATAAATATGAAATAATGCGAGATTAAAAAAAACGTAAATATTTAAAATAATAAAACAAAAACATTTAGAAAGAGGAAAGGTAGATAACAAAAATCTGTACGCGTTAAGAGCACACATACATGTATTTTTAATACTAGCTGTTTAAACCCGACACTGTCCGGTACTATAATTTACTTAAAATTTGCTTTGCCTTAAAATTTATTTTAAAAAGTAAACCCACTACCGGACAACGCCGGGTGGAGACAGCTAGTATTAAAAACCCGCGCATTATTAAAAGAGACATGTAGCTTGCTTGAAGCATCGCTGGTAAATAGGTATGTGGATATTTATTAGGGCTAATTTGTTGGCAACCGTCCGATGGTGTAGCCGTGGAGCTACATAGCCTGGGCCGGGTGATATGGGAGGATAGCTGTTGCCCCTGCAGCAGTCTCCCCTTCTACGAAACCAGATGATCCAAGGAAAAGACAGAATCGATAGATGTTGGAATTTTTTTTTGTACCAATAATGGTGCATCCCCCCTGTTTACATTTATTATTGTTTATCTGGTTCTTATATATGATTTTTTGTATTTTGTATCCATTATGGTTTTTAGTTTCGTATATTTTCGGTTTGTACGAAACTCCCTTTAATTTGGAGAAAAGGGAAATGCTAGCTCTGTGGTGACGTCACGAGCCCAGCGCGTATTTCGTCCTCTTTTGAAATTCTGCTGACGTGGAGAGTGAACATGTTCATTGCCCGGCGCTGAAAATGGAATTTTGAAGAGCCTCCTTCAAAGAAGTAAAACCGGCAAGAAATTAATACCCGGCTGTGACGAGACAGACTTCTGGAAATTAACTACGTGGCTGCGGTTTTGCACGTATTTATTTTACAAGGAGTGGAATTTAAAGAAAATACTTTTTACGTGACAAGGAATTATGGAATTTCCTATCCAGACAAGCGACGAGGACTTGCTCCTGTAATACATGTGTGTCTCTATGGTTTGCATGCAACATGAAGGGAAGGAAAATTCTAAAAGAACTTTAAACAAAAGAAAGAAAAAGGCACGTGCCTGACTGGCTTTCAATTGTGAGTACGCTCCTAAAATTAATTTCATATGCGAGTGTGATTAGGAGATACTACTATTTTGTACATTATTGTTGTATTCGTTTATGGATACATACAACTTCTTTATAAGAACCAGTGTTGTTATTTTTTTTCTTTACATGTTACTTTTTTCATAATATGTTACCTTGGCGTTTAAGCTTAATGCCCGCAAAGGGCAAAATTTGCAACTTATTGTAAATAAAGTTTCTTCTTCGTTTCAAAGCAAGACATTTATATTTTATTCTTTACCCCTCCCCCTATTTTGTTTCATGCTTTTTTTTCAGCTTAGCTACTTTAGCGTCGAATTTATCTAGAAGCAAGATAAATTCCGACATAGAGCTTGGCGGTAACTGCGCCACAGGAGTTGCCGGCGATGACAATATAAAGTCAAGTCGCCTTAGGGATTCCGTTTCCAGATTTTCTGTTGGGGTTTACTCCTTTAGCCTTTTTCCTGATGGAGTAATCCTGCAAGGCTGTGGAGGGTTTGAATCAGAGTTTCCTTCTTCTAGATGAGTTACCATCCAAAGTTGAGCCCCATTTTGCCCTCACTTGAAGTGACTGGTTTTACGGCGTAAGTGGACCGCGTTTGCCCTTCTCCCAGTTAGTATAAACAGTTTTGCCGGTCTTAGTAGCTAAACTATACGAGAAGACCAAGGTTGTCAGAGGATATTTGAGACGTACACCATGAGGCCATTTTTTTTTTTTTAGGGAAAGGGGAACTTAGCCCCAATACTACCCTCGGTTGTAACAATCTTTATACCTGAAAGCTAATAGCAATGCAGAAAAAAAAAACAAAAAAAAAAAAAACGGAATGGTGAAAGGAAGTATGAGCAAAAGTAAAGATTCGAAGACAGTATTTGGGTTTCGAATCTTCAAAGAAAATCCATTTATTTTTCAATAGATCTTTCGCATATAAAATTAGTAAATATGAAACTTGCTGCTAAATATTAATAAAATATATCCTGAATAATTAGGAAATTACCCCCCCCCCCTTTTCGGAAAAGGATGCAAAAATAGAGCCGTCAAACTGATCATAATTTAGGATAGCTACTATCCTAATAAATACTAATATGACGATATATATATATATATATATATATATATATATATATATATATATATATATATATATATATTACATAGTTATTACTTTTACCTTTTATATAGATATAAAATATTTTTTCTTTAACTTTTTCATTTTTCGACATACTTCTTAATACTTTATAATTTAATAATCTTTTATTTTAATTCTTTATCTCTTCTTTGCATGGCCGGTTTTTTATCTGCATTTTCTGTTTTATTCTTTAAACTTTCCTATCTATCTAATATATCAATCTACCCACACTTTCATATCTTGTATGTATATTTACTTAAATTTTACTATATGAATTTACTTACTTTTTTTCCTGAAATTGCAGATACCGGCCATCTTCTCCCCTTAAATATTTTTTATTTTTTATCTTTATTCTTTTCTTATTTTATTTTATTTTATATTATATATTATATTTTATATTTTATTTTTTATTATATTTTATTTATTTATTTATATATTCTTTATTTTCTATTTATTTATTATATATTTATTTATTTATTTTTATTTTCCTTTTTTATTTTTTATTTTCCTCTTTTATTTTCCTTTTAGTGTCGCTTAATAACTCTTGCTGACATTTTTTTAAAGTGATAACCTGTACATTTCAGCTGACCTATATTATTTTGCCCTATATATATATATTTTCGCGCCTTTAACATTTCCTGTCTGGGTCGGTTTGACTTTTGTTTCCCTTTATTTTATATTTAACTTTATCATTTTTTTTCTCTCTCTCCTTTTTCTTCCTAGATCTTTTTTATTTATAGTTATGTCTCGGAAGTAGAGTGAAAAGCACATCTTATTTTTCTTTTATTAATATTATTTTTTTTCCTTGTACACATGTTTGTGAATTATTCCATGGATTATTATGGACCATCTTCTTCCAATTACGGGATGTCTTTGGATTTTACTTGTACAAATGGAAATTCTTTTAACTTTCTTGAAGTTTTACATTTGGATTTTACCGTCACTGGATTTTTTATCTTCCACCAGACTATCCATTCATGTGTAATCACCTTTTTCTTTACCATATTCCCTCTGCTTAACATATTTTGTTTTCAAGTAAGATCTTTGACTTACTTGTAGTTTCATCAAATACTTCTGCATGCAAAATCCGATCCCGCATTTTGCTAATTCTTACCCTCTGATGAGAAGGAGAGTATTTCTTCGAAACTCCGCGGATTAAGGACTATCCATTTATCTAGTGTTTCCTTTTCAGATTAAATATGTTTTTAACTCATTTCAAAGTGTTTTTTAACATATTTTATTAACTGTTTGCTCATATATATATATATATATATATATATATATATATATATATATATATATATATATATATATATATGTGTGTGTGTGTGTGTGTGTGTGTGTGTGTGTGTGTTGTGCATACGTTGTTGTGTGTGTGTGTGTGTGTGTGTTGTGCATATGTGTTGTGCATACGTCGAAATCGACGAGAGATAGTCGATGACGATATATATATATATATATATATATATATATATATATATCATCGACTATCTTTCGTCGATTTCGACGTATGCACAATATATATATATATATATATATATATATATATATATATATATATATATATATATATATCATCGACTATATCTCGTCGATTTCGACGTATGCACAACACATAAGTTGCCACAACACATAAGTTGCTCGGAAATCCACACAGATGGTTTATTTAGAGTGGTGAAGGCTATGTGTAGTAACCATCCACACTTATTGGTATTGCTGCTAACCTCCATCGGCGCAGATGACTGCCACAGGACAGAGTATACAGTAGACCGCAGGTTTTTACATCAGACTTTTCTTCTCCTAGATGCATGTCTTAACGAAGGCTGGGGGTGCATCTCTTCCAGTGAATTAATGCGCCTCCAGATACCAACCTGGAAATTTTTACAACTCGGCGCGGTACATACAGCGCCTAACCTTCCCAAATGGTCACCCATCTGGTACTGGCCAGGCTCAACAACGTTGCTTAACTTCGGTGATCTGGCGAGAACCGGTGTGTTAACGTAATTGTGATATATATATATATATATATATCTCCCTGAAACAGTGTTTCATGGTAAACAACTGATGATCCCTTTAAGAGAATTGGTACATGTAAGTAAAACTATTCAGCGGTACGGGGGAGATTAATTGACTTTGACAAAATTTCCACCGAAGGACAATTAAAAAAAATAGTTTTAAAGGTTTTAAAGAAACTTCCAAGACTAATATATATATATATATATATATATATATATATATATATATATATATATATATATATATATATACACCACCACCACCACCACCACTACCACAAAAAAAAAAAAAATTGCGCCTGACGACGATCAGTGATCGAAAACGCAGAGAGAGATATGGCTGATAAAAAATCACTCGGTAACCTAATACACAACTTACCAACTGAAACGAAAAGAATATGCTCGACAGATTGAGAAAATCAACAGAAAAATAAAGAAGAAAGAAAACTCTGTCGTCTCTCAAGGTTACAAGGGGTTTATGAAGCATAAAAACGATGTTTTTTTTTATATTTGATATTTTTTTTATATTTCATGCCGTCTTCCGCTCTTGATCACAAAATGTCGCGAAATAACAATGAAAGACGTTCGAAAAACTGGAAAATTGTTTTTTGGGCTGCAGTATTCCTTGCAACAATGTTCGAAAGCGTTTACCTGAATTTTATTTTACCGTTTGTAAAAGAAGAATGTTGTACTGTGTTCATTTTTTTTTTAATTTGTAAAGCATTAGCGTTCGTTTCAACCGGCAACAAACAAAACGCAGCTGGTTTCAATCTGTATATTCAAAAACTGAGACGAATGTGTTGAACGGTAAAAATAATATTGTTAATAATAATAATAATAATAATAATAATAATAATAATAATAATAATAATAATAATAATAATAGTAATAATAATAATAATAATAATAATAATAATAGTTGAAAGAATACATTAGTAATACCTTAACACACGCGCACACACACACGCACACACATATATACATATAATGACATTGTCTGTCCGTGTGAGGAACGGTCTCTATCAAACTTCTCTGTATTCTTTTGATCTATAGACTTAAAACATGATATATAAGTGATTTAGACCCGTGGAACAAATTCAATTCTGTCTTTAATTAACCTATAAAAATGCAAAATGGATAAAATTGTAAATTGTAAAATTGTAAATCGACTTAAAGTGCTCTTCTATGCATGCGCAAATATACATTTATTTGGCGAATTTTCCTTGTGCTGAGTTTGAAATAGGGAGAAAGTTGAAATAGGTTGCCCTGTTGCGACCTCTAAGGTCTGGAAGCACTAATGTGCGTTCAACCTCTCCACTGCCCGAATGCCAATGCCTAAAAAAAGCAAGAGCGCCCCTATGCAGTATTCTGCCGCTTTAAATACGAAGCAGGGGGGGGGCATAACGTGAAATTATGTTCACACGTGAATCACACATGCCTAAGAATTAGAAGATGGCACAGCAGACGCCCAGAGAGGCATACGCTTACATAATTTCTCACACATTCCTCAAGACACAAAAAGAAAAAGGAGTCTTGGAATATATTTGCTTTTTCTTTTTTTCCAGAATAAAAGCCCTAGGAAAATGCCTTAAAGATCACCTCATATTTAAACCCCCGCTAGTCTCGCTTACCAGCCGACGCAAGATACCCCCCCGCTAGTCTCGCCGAATTTAATTTTAAATTTCTCCTTAAAAAAAAACGACAACTTCCTACATACAGATCGACCGAATTGCATTCTAAGTTCTTTTAAAAGCGGCGATATATTTTTTTTCAAACAAAAGCGTTCGACTCGAATCGTAGATTCATAAATAACTCGTTTATAAGCGACTGCTTTTTTTTCTTTTCTCAAAAGACAACGGAATTTCACTGCAGAGTCCACGTTTAAAACGACCATATTTTAATATATACAAGTCGATCGAATCGTATAAAGCTCCTTTAAAACGATTTTTTTCCAAAACGAATTCGACTCGAATTGGCCTTTTATAAAATAATTCCTTCATTTAAAAGCGACCATTCTTTTTCCAACGCAACAGGATTTCATTTTAAATTCCGCACTGAAAACGACTTGCAGGTGCACATAAAAAATTATCCCAAAGTCTGAGTTTCGAACGCGTGTTTTACTTCATCGCATCAAATTTTTACGACGACAATTAAAAAGGACAATCCAACGAATCCCTGTAAGAAGTCACAGAAGGTTCTCTCTGAACCTGCAGACTGTTTAACTCGATATTCAGGGCCCTTCCAGGAAAGAGATACGCGCTGGCAGGCATTCAGCCCAGGAAGACGCCATCACAGAAATTACAGGGTGAACAGAAAGTCCTTGGACCAATTCAAAAGTGGTTTATTAATAGAAAATTACAAAAATATAAATTAAACATGAATGAAAATTATAAGTTAGGAAACCAAGAATAAATTCAAATTATTTATTTTCAATGTGATGTCCCTTCCTTTCGATTAGACGTGCAATTCTCTGTCTGAAGTTACCAACCGAGGCACGCAGCGTTTCCTGAGGTATTTTAGCCCATTCACTCAGAAGAGATGTCTTCAAAGCATCAACACTTGGATGAGCAACAGAACAGACCTTTGCCTCCAACAAAGACCACACAGAAAAATCCATGGGATTCAAATCAGGCGATACACGAGGCCACATCTCCTTACTCCAGAATCTTGGAAAATGACGTTGGCACCAGTCCTGAGTTTTTCTGGAGGTGTGGGATGGTGCTCCATCTTGTTGGAAGGTGAAAGGCTGATCTTTGAAGTGTTTCTTCATCTCTTCAAATGCTGGAACCAAAATATCGTTAATGTAGCGATCTGTGTTGATGTTAACCCCCTGCTCCACGAAAATCAGAGGCGACTTCCAAGATTAGCAGACTGCAGCCCACACCATGAGGGAAGACGGCTTTTGTCGGCGGAAAACTATTCTCACGGAGTCATCAATGTCTGCCGAAGACTTTGCGCAAACTTTGACGTTCTGATTGTTAACAGTCGCTTCAATTGTGAAGAGTTTTTCATCAGAAAAAACGATCTCTCGCTTTGCCGTGCCAGCCTTCAGTTCTCCAAGAAGAAGCTTTGCTCTTTCAAGTCTCTTGTGCTTTTGGGCAGGTGTGAGGTACTGTCTCTTTCTCATCTTGTAGGGGGACAACTGCAGATCGTTTTTTACGATTGTTCTCATCGAGGTCACGCTCACATTCATGTCTTTAGCCATTTGTCTTGCAGATCTCTCCGGGTTCCTCCTTACCCTCTCTCGGACAGCTTTAATCACTTTCTTTGTTCGAGCAGTGCGAGGTCTTCCACTCCTAGGACGGTCTTCAGATGTACCAAGTTCCTTAAATCTGTTCACAACATGGTACACGGTGGATTTAGCCACTTTCAAGAGCTTAATAATCTCTGAGTTTGTCCTTCCCGCGCAATGAAGTTGAATTATGGCCTCTCGTTTGCTCATTTTTCTGAAAGTTTAAACAAAATTATTTTAATATTTTTGTTGAAAATAATTAGATCAATAGTTAGACTAAATACTTACTTTATTCGAAAAGAGAAAAAGTGATTTTAACAATATTTAATTTTAAAACAAAAAATGGTCCAAGGACTTTCTGTTCACCCTGCAATTCAATCTGGTATAGAAATTACCAACGGCAACCTGTTGCAAAATGTGTCGAATTTTCCTTGTGCTGGGCTTGAAACAGGGAGAAAGTTGCAACAGGTTGCCCTGTTGCGACCTCTAAGGTCTGGAAGCACTAATGTGCGTCCAACCTCTCCCACTGCCCGAATGCCAATGCCTAAAATAGCAAACACGCCCCCTATGCGGTATTCTGCCGCTTTAAATACGAAGCAGGTGGGGGGCATATCGTGAAATTACGTTAACACGTGAATCATGCATGCCTAAGAATTAGAAGATGGCACAGCAGACGCCCAGAGACGCAGACGCTTACATAATTTCTCACAAGGTTAAGCAACGTTATTTTTGAACTTTTTAAATGCGTATGGACGTGCCCAGAGGGTAACGAATAAAGTTTCAGAGTTATATGTTTTGATTTCGATTCTAGCTGATAGTACTCAAGTCATTTTTCTTTTTTACTTTTGAAATCACTACTATATATTGGGTGGAATACAATAATCAATAGAGGATTGGCTCTATAATAAATACGAATTCTGCATAAATTAAAATATGATATTTAAATGTATTTTAAAACCGGGCAACACCGGGCGACCTGCTAGCATATATATATATATATATATATATATATATATATATATATATATATATATATATATATATATATATATATATATATATACTAGCAGGGAGACCCGATGTTGTCCGGGATTGAATGATGATCAAAGAATGTTTTGCACCCATATATTATTGTAATCGAAATCGGTGATATCGCATATTTTTCAACCAAATGATTGATTGGTCCAATTGGGGTCTATAGCGTTGCACCGGGAGAGAGCTTCACATGCTTCCCTGTAGTGACTTAGTCCACAATACATTGTTGTCTACAAAGCACTGTAGAGAACCTACTTTTGATTTCATAATTTTTTTTATATAATGGTTTAAAATAAAGTTTAAAATGAAAAAGTCAAGTACTATGGTGCAATTGTGCTCTAAAACGTGCTTCTGTTGATTTTGTATGCCAGGCCTTTCAGCTTCTATGGTAATAAAACTTCTCAAATGCATTTGTGATGTTAGGCTGTGTAAGATGTTAACTTTTGTCAAAATCGCCTGTTCTTTTTTTCATTGGATTATTTCGTTTATCGACACTTATCGAAGACATTTCGATACAAAACCTATCTAAGAACACTGCCAGGCACATAAAGTACATTTCTGTGAAATTTCATAAAAATCGGCCAGTCATTTTTGAGTTCATAGAGAACGAACTCACAGACACAGACACATACTAAGTTTCTTATATATATATATATATATATATATATATATATATATATATATATATATATATATATAGGAGCCTTGACTGCCGTACAAACGGTCGGGTTTCAATCCTGGCTTGAGGTAGTTGCCTGTCTAGCCGCACTGATGAGCTGTGAAACAGCGAAACAGTACTGTATGTGGATGACTATATATATATATATATATATATATATATATATATATATATATATATATATATATATATATATATATACTAGCAGAAGTACCCGTCGTTGACTGGGTTCAAAAATAGCCTACAGAAAATGGACTGTGATTGATGAAAGTATGATAGGTTATGAAAAGGAGGGAGTTGTAAAGAGAGAGGTTTTGACACTCAAAATTTTACCCTAAGCAAGATATGATGAAAGTAAAGATAATTTTCGCGAAAATATATTTTTTATATCAATTTTGTAGCAAAGAGTAACCAACAAAAATGTTTCCTTACAAAGAGAAAATGTTATATATATATATATATATATATATAATAATATAAATATACAAGAAATAAATGTTACCATAGTCAATAAAAGTTACTTTTATGGTAGAAAAGTTCATTGGTTTGTATTTTTAAGTAGTTTGTAAAAAAAAAAAGTTTTTTTTAAATTCACGAACCGGTTTAAAAAAAAATCAAAATGGAAGCGACTTTGAAATGGAGAGCCCCGTTTTCAATTTGAAGGAGGGGCACCTGGGCATTCTGTGTTAACAATTTAAGAGAGTTCCGTCAACGTAAGGAATATTTATAAACATATTTTAATGTTTTCCGTTATTTTGTGCTTGAGGAATATTCGATTATGGCATGTGTAGTTTATATAAAAATTCATTTAAGTAGTTATCGCCTCAAATTTCGTTTTAATTTCAGTTCGCTGAAATTATTTCAAGTAAAGAGCATTAAAAACTATTTCAAAACAACAACAAAAAACATGAACTGAACTTTTATTGACTATGGTAACATTTATTTCTTGTATATTTATTTTTTCGGGTAGTCGTATGTTGGTTTTTCTGCTAAACACTCTTACAAAATAATATCGACAAAATATCGAAAAACAAAGAAACAAAAACAGTTTTGAAAAATAATGAAGCTTTAATTACTTTAGTAAAATAATCCGAAACAGCAAAATGGGATATTAAAAAAGTAAACACGTAATTACTTTAGTTTTTTTAAAGCAAAGAATCGATATAAATATGAATAAGAAGAAAATTGCGCCCTTTTCAAGCAGAACAGCTTCGTTTCAGTTTTACAGTATTGAACGGTGTAGTATTGCACCGTCGGATTCAGTGTTGTACTATTGTAATGTAAAGAACACGCAGAAAGTGTTGTAATCAACTGAATTCCTTCTAGTACACTGACAAAAAAAAAAGCTTAAACAGATATATAAATAAAAATAAGAAGTTTATGTAAATGTTTTTAAAAAGACACGTAATCACGTGAGCAGGATTTTTTCCCTTCTTTTGACATGATAACAAGTAACGTTCTTATTTTTTATTATTTATCTATTTATCTATTTTCGAAAGAGGGCCACGTGCAAGTGGAGAAGAAAAAACAACAAAAAAACCCAGAGTTATGCAAAATTTGCGCCGAGAATTGTCTAAAGTTCCGACTTTTTTTTGGGGGATGGGGGTTTCACTTTAATAAGAACGTGAATTTATGATTCGACACAATATGATTAATCTTAAAATAATAAATAAAAGCTAATGTGAATTAAGATTAAAGTTAATGTGTTATTGTGGACCCTCACCCCTTTTAAAAAACCTTGTTAAACTTTGTGACATATTTACATTCTATGGAGGTCAGACGCGAACGAACAGCCAATAATTTTATTATACCATATTTCTTCAATCTGAAACATAATTATCAAAGTATACTTACGCAAATAGACATGAAACGTCTTTGTTAAGGTTTGTGCATTTTTCCATGGAGTACAGGTGCGAACGCAGACCCCACAATTTTATTATACCATCCCTATTTAAGTTGAAACATACTTATCAAAGTATTCTTATGTACATCTATTTCAAAAACCCTTGTAAACGTTTTTATTTTCATTTTTTATTTCCATACTTTGTGGGCCAGGACCGAAGGCAGACCCCACAATTTTTATGCACCACTGTTCTGCCAGATCAGAAATACCCATTCCTGATCCTCGATACATCTTCTCTATCATTATATGTAATCAGTTTTGTAAAATAGTCAACCATATAGGAGCCTATTCGTGACCAATCACACACACACACACACACACACACACACACACACACACACACACACACACACACACACACACACACACACACACACACAGACGTTCAGCTTTATAGTATAGATATAAACAAATTAATGACAAAAGTCTATATATAAGAAAAAAAAAATAAAATGCATTTGGGCATGAATATAAAATCCGAAAGTAGTTGAAATTACCTTGTTTTTTAGCTTACATTACGCCATTCAAACAATCTGCATTGCTACCATCCTTCATAAATACCCATATACCATACATTGTTTTATTTGTTTGAAGTTCATCAACCTACCAGATGGCTTTCGCGTTCTGTACTTGAATACTAAACATAATTTCATTGTTATCGACACGAAGCAAACATTTTCACGTTTATAGATAAACATTAACATTTTGGCAATTTCTGAGTTCCATTCACTTATTAAATATTTGTTATGGGGCTAAATGGTAATAAACAAAAGGAACACAGGATTTTTAGGAACGAAACATGTATTCACGAATAAACTTAGAACCCCCATCCTCCAACGTAAACCCCCACTACCATGTCTCCTTCTCCAACATCAAGGGGTCTACGTTCCAACCTTCCGGAGGTTGAAACACAATTACAGGAGACGAAACCGGGCATATAGTGAAACTGGCATAAGGCCGACCACTTCTCTAGATGAGTTCATAATTAAGGGATACTCTAACTTAACATCTAAATCTGAACCCCAAGATCGCCATGGGCATGGAGTATGTGCCTATATCAAAGATGGCTTTCGATGTGGTAGGGATATCTCTAGAGAAGACCCTAATTTACTTTATATGTGCTTCCGGGTTGAACTAGCTTACACCACTGCATTTATATTTGTCCTCTATCGCCTCCACAAAAGTGGGGTTAATATCTTTAAGAGTATATCTGAGAAAATTGACCACATCCTGTCTGCTCATCCTTCGGCTAACATTCATATTTGCGGTGACTTCAATGTCCATAATGTGGAGTGGCTGACCCACTCAAATAAGACAGATGATGAGGGGAGGTTTTGTCATGATTTTGCCATTGCCTATGACCTCACTCAGATTGTTCATGAACTCACCCGTGTGCCCGATACTACCGGTCAGTATGCAAGCCTTCTAGACCTTTTTCTCACAACTTGCCTTGAGCTGTGTTCATGTTCCGTTTTGTCACTCTATTTATCAGTTAAGATAAAAATGAAATGTAATAAGTCTTCAGACGTACCTTTCCACCATACTGTATATTGATACTCTATGGCTGACTGGGATAGCTTCCGTACATTCATATCTGACCTACCTCTGCATTCCATGTTTAAAAAGAATGTGTCCTCTATAGTATCAGACCTGACCGAATAGTTAATTGTAGGCATAGACCAATTCATACCATCCAAAAAATTCCAACAAAAATCCAACGGCCAGCCATGATTCTCCCCAGAATGTGCTGCTGCCATCGCACGCAGAAATCACTTTTTCCATAGCTACCAACATAATAGATGTACTGAGACTAAAGCTGCTTTCAGGACTGCCGGCAACCACTGTAAAAGAGTAATAAAAAATGCAAGAGAGCTATATGCTTAGTCCGTTAAATCCAAAGTAGTTTTGGCAAATAGCAAACAGGATCCTGAACAGAAGCATGCGTTCTATCCCAACCATCATCAATGGACCTGAGGTCATTTCGTCAGCATCAAACAAGGCCAAACTATTTGCCAAGAACTTTGCAGCTAATTCTACCCTATGCAACGAAGGCCATCAAACTCCCAGTATTTTCTCCTATAACAGACAACATGCTATGTAACATACAAATATCTGTGCGTGAGGTCGCCAAGCTAATCAAGGACCTTGATTCCAATAAAGCAACTTGCCCTGACGGCATTCCAGTTATAGTGCTGAAAAAGCTCCAACCAGAACTTGCCCCCATACTTACAAAACTGTTTAAGCGTTGCCTTAAGGAGAAGTGCTTTCCAACACCCTGGAAAATCTCATCAGTATGCCTTGTATTTAAGAATTCAGGCGAAAAGTCAGTTCCCTCTCAGTACAGACCAATAAGTCTCCTGTGTGTCATGAGTAAGTTGTTGGAATCCATATTAAATAAACCTCAGCAGAAACAACCTTCTTAGTGACTTGCAATATGGTTTCTGCTCCGCAAGATCTACAGATATGTTACGGTTATATCTCGTAAGATTAGTGAGTTTCTTGACAAAGGCTTCCTTTCCAGGGCAATTGCTCTTTACATATCGAAGGCCTTTGATAAGGTATGGCATAAGGCCTACTTCACAAGATTTTCAGCTATGGTATAACTGGAAATGTTTTCTCAATTATTAAATCATTTATCTCTGATAGGTTCATAAGAGTAGTCGTTGATGGGTAGAAATCAGAGGCCCACAGTATTAATGCTGGAGTCCCTCAGGGGTTCATCCTGGGCCCAACTCTCTTCCTGATCTACATCAATGGTCTCCCAAAACACATACTTAACTCATTTGTTGACATCTATGCTGATGACACGACCATCTATGACAACACATCCAGGGCCGTAAATGACAAAGTTCTCTCTGATTCTCTCTCCTCTGATCTTCAGCGCATGGTACATTGGGGGAAGAGGTGGCTGGTTACATTTAATGCATCCAAATCCAACCTCATATCTTTACATCATCAACGCTTAGATCCCCATCTGGCAATAATTGAAATGGATGGCTCTCGTCTTGGGGAGGCTCCATGTTTTGACATGTTTTGACAAGTTTCTGGGTTTGATCTTTACTTCTGATCTGAAATGGAACATGTACATCAGGTCTGTTGCCAAGGATGCTGAGAAAATGGTGGGATCCTTCTATCGCTCTAGAAGATATCTTATTACTGATGCAATTCTCTATCTGTATAAAAGCCAAGTACCTCCAAGGATGGAGTACTGCTGCCACATCTGGGCAGGAGCTTCTAAAAGCAGCCTATCCTGCCTTGACAGAGTACAAAATAAACTTCATGGCTTAGTGGGATGCTCTTTTCTCTTCCCTGCAGCCTCTCTCCCACAGAAGAGACGTTGCGATCCTGTCTTTGTTTTATCGTTATTTCCATGGCAAGTGCTTGTCTGAGCTCCAATCTCTGCCCCCTCCTTCGCCAATCTTTCAGGAAAAACACCCGTCTAGCTGAAACTACTGTCATTAATTTTCCCCACTCTTTATCTGTATCTAAATCCAAACGTAGATTCCATGAGCAGAGCTTCTTTCTTAGAAGTGCACGACTGTGGAACTCTCTTCCGTTTGCCTGTTTCCCACCTGACTACGACTTGGATGTCCTCAAGTCCAACATAAACAAATTACTGACAAACCGCCCCCTTAAGTAATACACTCTATCAAATATCCAATACTAATGATTACTACGATACTATCCCATTGATTACTGTACATGCAATAACCCTTATCTCCGACAAAGGTTATTGCTTCCGGGCCTTGATAAGTGGTGACCTCCATGTAAAAAAAAAAGAAAAAGAAATATAAATTACAGGCAAAGTGAGTTGAGTAATACCATTCCTCAACGGTTGGGCGTGTGCACCCGACCTGCTTAGTCGCGTGCCAATCCCAGACTGCCGGACACCGGTACTCCATACCGGAAGTGACGTCACCAGAGGATGTGGCGTCATGAGATAGTTCATTAATCCCATGGAGGGGCGTCTCCAACAGTATTCATCCACGAAACATTTTATTCAGTTCAGGTTTTTTTTTAATTTTTTTTTATTTTATTATTATTATTATTATTATTATTATTATTATTATTATTATTATTATATTTTTTTTATATTGTTTTTTAATTTTTTATATAGATGCATAGTTATCCGAAAGTAAAGTTTATTCTGTGTCTACTGTTAGTTGCTCAGCAACGAAAATGTATTGACAAAGTAAAACAACATTTACAGCAAAGCTCTCAATATAGAAAACTGCAAAATGGAGCTCATTATGCTCGGCATTGGTTTGCATGAAAAAAAAAAAAACAAACAAAAAACAAACAAACAACAAAAAAATAAAATAAATAATCCCTCAAATAAAACAAAAAAAAAATAAAATAAAATTAAAAAAACAAAACAAAAAAAACAAACAAACAAAAAACAAAATAAATAAATAAATAAAAAAACCAAAACAAACAAAAAACAAAGACAAAAACAAAAAACAAAACAAAATAACATGGATCAGACAGCAAACTATCGAAATTAAAGAGAAGCAAAACGATATTTATAACGACAGTAAAAACATAGAAGAAAGAGATTATGTTTCTGAATTTTTTAGATGAGGATTTATAATTTGTATTATTTGGACTCTTCAAACTACTGCTCCCATCTTGAGTGTTATTCTCACAATGTTTCGATCGATGTAACCTCGACCTTCTTCAGGTATATCTTGTCGAATTTGGGAATCTTTCTGTCAAGCTCCGGATTCTACACGGAATTTCGAAAAGAAACCCCACTTTTTTTTTAAGTTAATTCACAGAAGAATCCGTTTCGTCAGTTCTGATTGGATAGAAGTAATTCGCAATTGTATTATTTGTATCACCTGCATTGAGGATCGAACCTCCAACCCCCAGAAGATAAGGTACTATAAGTGATATTCTTCTGGAGATCGAAGGTTCAATGATCAGTACACATAACACTAAAGATGAGGACAATAGTCCGAAAAATCCTGATAATTCAAACCCATATTCCTAAATCAACATTTTTGTTATATTAAAATCGAAACAATCGTTGAATTAATAAAGCAAAAACAAAAACAATACAAAACAAACTATAGTTAATAAAGTATCTTTTTGCAGAACATATCGAGTTTATTACTGATATAATATACACATAAACAGTATAAAAAGATTTCTGAGGATCTATGAATAAAATAATAAAACTCCCAACCGGATGTTGACTCGTCGACTGTTACATACGAAGTCTACAAAAGCATCTCTGCGCATCGGCTCCAC
>NC_136504.1:52941562-53234062 GCF_053919585.1 Euprymna scolopes
GGAAAACCAGCTCCCTTAAAAGTAGCGTAAAAAGGGGGCACTCTGGTTGTGACCAAAAATAATAATTGTCCCAATATAGAGGGGTTCCCCTCCATTGACTGGTATAAAAATTATCTTAAGTGCAGCAGTTGCAGAACAGATACTACACTTTGATCCCGGCCCGAAGGCCAAGAACAACAGGGCTATTTATTTGCTCCTCCACCGAGCAAATTAGGCACAATGCCGATTTTTAAAGTGAGGATTGAAGGGGAAATGGGGACCAACTCCCCGGGGAGTAGGGGAGCTGGATAGTGACAATTGATATGAAGGGTTGCCTCTACATTGACCAAGGTCTTATATGTGGGGTTCGGATTTATTTGCTTCCCCACTGAGCAAATTAGGCACAAGGCCGTTTTTTAATGTGGAGAGTGAAAGGGAAATGGGGACCAGCTCCCCAAGGAGTAGAGGAGCTGGATAGTGACAATTGGTATGAAGGGGTTCCCCTACAGTGACCAATAACTGATTGCCACAAGGGCAATGGTCTTATATGTGGGGTTGCCCCCACATATGGTCTTTGCTTGTAGTATTTGCCGGACCAGATCCTGGCCTGAAGGCCAAGAACAACAGAAAAAAAGGCAAGCCTCTTTTCTATTAATTTAAAAAGAAACACAACTTTGTTATATATGGGTCGTAGAATTGCATTCCTCTGCAAAAGATCTAGTTAATTTGCATATTTTTTTAAACATTTATTTTCATTAATTCTCTATTAGTTGTTTGGGTTTTCTCATGGGATGATCATCTTTAGTTAACTATTACGCGTAATTATATTCATATGGATATACTACGTGATTTATACTTACGTAATATTTGCGTAAAAAGGTTATAGTATATAGGTTATATATTTATGTATGTGCATATATTTTTGTTTAAAAGTTTTGCATACCAAACTCCTCCTGCGGTAAAATAATACTGTCGTGTCTGTGTTCGCGCCACACATTCATGGAATGGAAATATGTCAAACTCTTACAAAGGCTTTGAAGAGAAGCCCTCATAATCAAATATATTCTGAAACTGCATAAACCAGAATACTTAGATAAGTATTTTTTTTAGTTTGAAAAAAGATCGGGTAATAATATTGTTTAATCTACGTTCATGCCGTCGTTCATAGAATGGAAATATTTTTAAGCACGGCAGCGATAAACAATAGATGCAGGATACAGTTGCAGATTTTCCTAAGGTCTTGCTCATATTACATAATTGTCTTTATGCAGATTCTATAGCTTCCATTTCTCTTGATTCTGAATAACACACCCGAAAAACTGACCTTCCTGTATGTGCTTATTTTTTGTTCTAAAAGTAACCAAGATCAGATTGAAAAGGTTAAGAAAAGTTTCCCCTTTGATGGTCTAAAAAGCAAAGGTAAGATTCTACACTGACCTTTTGTCAAGAGCTTAATAACTCTGATGCCTGATCTAGGGCTATGGCAACACTGTTTTTACTCTCGAGTATTTATCCGACACAGACATAATTAATCAACCGAGAACCACATCACTCTACATAAAAACGTATAATATATCAATGAATATATACATGAGAATCAAACAAGGAAAAATATTGCAGATCGTACGGCGATTATATATATATATATATATATATATATATATATATATATGTATGTATATATATATATATATATTTAGTAGAAATGGTAATAAATAAAAACCTGAAGAAAGTGCTCAATACTGTTGTAGAGCAAACCTTAAGGAAAATTTGGGGTCATCGGGTGCAGTGCGGGTGTATTTGCATGCATGTACGCATACGTGCATGTGTTTACATGCCTAGGCGGATATGTATGTGTACAGATGAGCGTTTCTTTAAGTATATGTGTGTGTATGTACGCATGTGTGTGCTCGCGCGTACGGCCGCAAGTGAACCCTCTCCAAGCACTTAACAACAAATAAAAATCAAATAGATAAACCAAATCGTAGCCCCCCGCCTCCCAACCTAAGCGAACACCCAACAGATCAAGACATACTTATAAAGAAATCATCTCACCAACGAGACGCCAACAACCTAAACCCTAGGACTCGAAATTTAAAGTAACCCCCTCCTCCTATCCCCAAATATCTCCCTCCCCCTTCATGTATCCCTATGCCCTCAACCACACCAGAGATGAACTTCCCAGACCCCCCACAACCACCTAATGTCCTTAAACTCCAAAACTAAAACATTACCGATACCAAGCACCCCCTCCCACATCTCCTCCTTGTTCCCTTCATCTTTTTCC
This sequence comes from Euprymna scolopes, assembly GCF_053919585.1. Lineage (NCBI taxonomy): Eukaryota > Metazoa > Mollusca > Cephalopoda > Sepiida > Sepiolidae > Euprymna > Euprymna scolopes. The sequence continues at coordinate 52,943,829 of NC_136504.1, forward strand.
GCTTTTCTCGCACCCCTCCCCTGACACGACCCACCCTTTCATTCCATCATAAACGAACATTTCTGTAAAAGTCTGAGGAAGCTAAATGACGGCAAAAAACGGCCGTGTAGCCGAAACAATAATGTAACTTAACAGAAAAATACGGTAATAAAAATAAAACGTATATATATATATATATATATATATATATATATATATATATATATATATATATATATATATATATATATAACACACACATATATATGTTTTATTTTTTTTATTACCGTTTTATCTGTTTGGTTACATATGTTTCGGATGTTGGACCATGTTTACGATCTAACAGCCTCGTTAGACCTTACAGAAGTGGTTTTTAGTATTTGGAAGAAGTGCTTTAGAAGAAATATGAGAAAAAAAAAGAACAAAAGGGGTAGGAGATAATAAGGGCGAGGGAGACGAGTATCGATAATATTTCAGTTCTGTGGTTAAAATACATTATATTGTTTTATGTGTGTGGGGGTAGCAGATTCGGGTAGACGTGAGTGGAGATATATGGATATAGTGAGGGGGAGGCGGAGAGAGGATAGTAAAGAAAAAAGAGCGGGGGGTAAGGTGAGGAGGGGGAGGAGTTTCAATTTTTAGGTTTTAAATTTTGATTGATTTTTGCTTGTTCAGCCATGTATATGAAGTAGATGAGAGAGAGAGTGAGAGAGAGAGAAAGAGAGAGAGAAAAAAAGAGAGAGAAAAGGTTTTGTATGTCTCATGTGCTTGACAAATACAAGCTTCCATTAAAAATTTTCGTAGTCGCTATAAGTCGACTTGTTCATTTCAGTTGACAATGAGTTGTTTTTAGGTAACTAAGAATTAATACATACGCCAACGCACGCGCAAATACGCATACATACACATACATATGTACATTTCTGCACATTCATATGCAGACACATACGCACATACACGCATATATAAACAATGCATATGCAGACATACCTGCATCCATATGCAGACATACACGCACATACACACAAGTCCTACTCACATATATAAATAGACACACACACACACACACATATATATATATATATATATATATATATATATATATATATATACGTGGAAATATAGATCTCCAGTAAGAAGTAGATGTACATATACATACATACATACATACATACATACATACATACATGCATACATACATACATACATACATACATACATACATACATACATACATACATGTACCCACATACACGTATACACAATTACATAAATATACATATTTATAAAAATATAAATCTACAGACATATATAGACATGTATATGTATATATATATACACAGATAAGTGTATATTTATACCAAGTAAATAAAGTAAAGTTAGGATAAATAAATAATAATAAATAAATAAATACATGGGTGTAGTTAATAATGCGAGGTTAGGTAGACGCATTATCAAACAAAAAACTCCATTATTAATAATCCATGGATTAAGGAAATAAACATAACTCACTTCTATATATTCCTTGTGTCAAACAATAAATTCTTAACTCGAATATATGTGTTTATATTTTGATTTTCAGAATTTAACTTTAACCATTAAACTTATACAGGGTGACTCCCCAAAACGGGCCCCAACTCTAATTAGGCCCGGTTTCTTAGTGTTTTGTCTGAATGAAATGAAACTTTGCTTATAACTAGTTTATTATATTCAAAACATCACATCAAAACACTAGGGTCTTTGACCTTTTTTTCTTCGTTCTACAGCATATGTTCTAGATGGCCTCCATTTAGCTTTTGTTTTTTTTTGAGGGTCACCCTGTATATTGCTCTATTTTTAAATATTGAGCTTTACCTTTTTGGCAAGGATCACCATGAAAGTATTACCTTAATGTAATATCTAACAGGATATCTCACTTGATCTTTAATCTGTGACGTATCTCGCTTATCCTGAAGCTCCCTTCTTCGAGTTTTCTATCCTTACCAAAAATATTTGACAAGGAATATATACCCCTCTCTGCTAAAAACACCCCCATTTTCTCTGAATCGTCCTTCATCCACAAACTTGTACTGGCTATCAATAAATTCCTCATTAATATTAGATGGAAGACATACCACTTTGACATGCGTTCTAACAAACAGAATAAAAGAAAAGCACAAATCCCACACCCCGAAAACATTAGAAGTGATCTCCCAATTAACTCTAACAGAGAACTAAAACAAATTGAAAGAACAGTCGCGAAATTCTATGAACTAAAAGCAGTCTCCCACCTAAAGTTTAACCCCCACTTAGAAGAATTCGAAAAACTTATGCTAAACCTAGTTAAGAGGATTAAATTCAAAAAGCTTAAACACCCGATTAACGCCACCACCAGTAAAATATAAACAAATTCACACAGAAAGTTAAGAAAAACCCAAACCTATTTGTCCCTGCAGATAAAACAAAAAATCACTACAAGATGGACTACCTCACCTATAAGAAGCTTATGTATAAAGAATTAAATAAATCTTACAAAACTGTTCATAAAAATGAACTAGATTGGATAAATATTGATGCCAGGGACGCACTTAAACAAATGAACCTCCATAATTTCACCGAAATCGTTACTTCGGGAACCCCAATATTTACATTGAAGGACAATAAACAAAACTTCCAGGACAATCCATCGTTAAGATTAATTTGCCCCTCAAGCTCTGACTTAGGACTAGTTAGTAAGAAAATATTAGAGAGAATAATACTGCAAATAAAAGAGAAAGTTAAATTCCCCTCTGGCAATGCTCCCAATGTGTCCTCAAATGGTTCCTTCAGCTCAGAGATGAAAAAAAGACTTAACTTTATAACTTTCGATATCTGTAATTATTACTAATCCATATCCCCAATGCTTCTCAATAAGGCCCTGATCTTTGCTAAGAATAATTCCAATATAACAGATTTAGAAATAAAACTGATCCTCCTGGCAAGACGATCTCTGATTAACTTTGATGGAAAGTATTGAACCAGGAAGGATAACCCCATCAATTTTGACATCTTAATGGGATAGGCCGACTCTGCATAAGTTACCGACTTAGTTGATCTTTACTTATTAAAGGAGATCAGCATAGAATTCAAAAACCTGCAGGGAGGCCTATATAGAGATGATGTCCTCTTCATCACAAAAGATACTCATGCAATACAATAACACCACAAAGAAATTACACGAATTATTTAGAAATTATGGCCTCTCAATTGAAGTTGATCCCAATACGAAAACATCCAACTTCCCAGATATATACTTCAATCTAACGTCAGAAACCTACCCCCTTTACCATAATCCCAACCTGAGCCTACTCTATGTACATAAGCAATCGAATCATCCCAGAGCTATTATCAACTCCATATTACCATCTGTCTCAAATAGGATATCAAACCTATCAGCCGACAAGAAAACATTTAGCCAAGTAGCAACCTTTTATAATAATGCCTTACGCAATTCAGAATACACAGATAAGATAGAATACAAAAGAAATAAACTAGAAAACAACAAGAGCAAATCCATAATTACACATAATGACTCAAAAGAAAAATAATAATGCTGTCCGTGATTTCTCGAACAAACATAACCCCAACTCAAATTGCACCAATACTAGAACTAAATCCAGTAACAATAAAAATAAAAACAATAGCAATAAATTAAGGCGAAAAAAATCCATATGGTTCAACCCACCATATAGCTCCAATGTTAAAACCAACATACGAACGGAATTCTTTAAAATAATTGAACAATCCTTTGAACAACCACATAGATACAGCACTATATTAAACAAAAACTCAATAAAAATCTCCTACTCTACCTTACCGAACCTGGCACAAACGATAATAACCTCAAATAACTCTAAAATAAGAAAACCCCAGGCCCTTCCCCGCATACACCACCCACACAAAACTGTAATTGCCAAAACAAGCAATTGTGCCCATTAAGAAATAATTGCATGCACAAGGACGTCATATACTCATGCAGTCACCGAACTCACAATAACAACGGCAAATGTAATTGATAGACCCCCCCAACAACCACACTCAAAATACATTAACTACAGAATCAACAACACTTGAGAACTCCATTAACCTCCACGACAATAACCCCATAAATGGGACTTAAGGTGACACCCAAGTTACACATGACTCCCCTCTTGAAAACAGCACAGACCCAATTACCCCTTCCCCATATATAAACACATCCCATACCCAGAATAGAAACTTAAACAATTTAACTACCATTAGCACAAATGTCAAATCCTATACGTATATCGACACAACGGCAAATCTAATAAAACTGAGAATATCCAATCATGTAAGCTCCTTTCATAATGAGAATAGCAATAAAGGCACCTCCCTAACAACTCTGATTGAAAACATCTCATGCAAGAATATTCCGTACACGCTAAAATGGAATATATTGAAAAAAATCCAACGCCTACACTCCAAGATCCCAATTCTGTACCTTTTGCATTTCAGAAGCTGTTGCAATAAACGCCCAAAATGAGCTAATTTCGTTATGCAAACGCAGGAAAAAATTCAAGTATAGCCAGTTCAAAATCACTTAAGTCACCACGCTTAAAAAAGCAATGACAATATGAATGTATATGTATGTGTGTGTGTGTGTGTGTATGTGTGTGTATGTATGTCTGTATGTATGTGTGCATATATGTATATATGTATATGTATATATGTATGTATATATATGTATATATATGAATGTGTGTGTATATATATGTATGTACATATGTATGTATATGTGTATGTATGCATGTATGTATGTATGGTAAGGTCATGTCATATGCTACTGGTACCATGTAACCCAGTACTACCTGCCTCATGGTCGGGTTACCGGCAACTAAACTGGTTCCCCCACCAGACTTGTTTAGTGAGGAGGACAGCTAGTCTCCCCGAAGGATGAAGGATTAAAAACAAGTCCTTTCAAAGGGTGAATGAACCCTATTTCGGGGTCAACGGCCAACTAGCACTGTGTATATTTGTGTGTATGTATATATGTGTTGGGGTGGAGAGGGCTCCCGTAAGCCGTGGTAAAGGCAACCTTTCTAGGAGAAACAAATCTCTGATTTAAAAAACCATAAAGCGGGAAACCAGTACCCGCATTAAGCTGGTCTGCAGTTTAACTTGTTGCTGACTATTTTGCTCTTGCTTGTTGCTGGATCTCAACATTTTGAACCAAGAGAGAGACTTAGCTGTCGCACAAAGCTAAGACTCTGTAACATCATCTTTGTATAGATACTCCCTCAGGCATATGGGCTCATGGATTTTAAGTGTCTGAGGGAGTGGCACTCGTCTGACAAGATGTTACAATCATCATGTATGTATATGTATGTGTATTAGCAATTTACTGAGATGCACGCGTATGCCTGAAGTTGGCACACTCTAAATATTTTAATCTCATCGCAACATTTGTGCATGCATATATATTGGGAGGACACTCCAAATCTAGAGGAGAACTATTAGAAAAACCTAATATATTATTAATGTATGTATATATGTAACTGGTGTGAGTGCATGTGCGCGGTATATTTAGTGATATGCGTGATTATATCTGTGTGTAGATGTATATATATATGTATATATATGTGTATGTGTGTATATATATATTCATGTGTTTGTATGTATATGCATTTGGGTGTGTATATGTATGCACATATATGGTTATGCTTTCGTGTGCAGGTGTGCGTGTGTGCATCTATGCATGGATGCATACTAGTACGTGTTGGTATATGTATGGTTATGTGTGTGTACATGTATTCATGTATGTATGTACGTGTCATGTTTGTCAGGTAATGTCATATGCTACTGGTACCATGTAACCCAGTACTACCTGCCTCATGGTCAGGCTACCGGCGACTAAACTGGTTTCCCCACCAGACTTGTTGTGTGAGGAGGGTGGCTAGGCTTCCTGAAGGATTAAAAACAGGACCTTTCAAAGGGTGAATGAACCGTTTTTCAGGGTCAACGGCCAACTAGCACCGTGTATATTTGTGTGTATATATATGTGTGTTGGGGTGGAGAGGGCTCCCGTAAGCCGTGGTAAAGGCAACCTTTCTAGGAGAAGCAAATCTCTGATTTAAAAAACCATAAAGTGGGAGACCAGTACCCATATTAAGCTGGTTTGCAGTTTAACTTGTTGCTGGCTATCTTGCTTTTGCTTGTTGCTAGATGTCAACATTTTGAACCGAGAGAGAGACTTAGCTGTCGTACAAAGTTAAAACTCTATAACATCATCTTTGTATAGATACTCCCTCAGGCTTTTGGGCTCATGGACTTTAAGTGTCTGAGGGAGTGGCACTCGTCTGACAAGCCGTTGCAATCATCATGTACGTGTATGGATGTATATATATATATATGCATGTGTGTGTCTGCGCATATGTATATATCGATAGATTAATACATAGATAGTTATATAGATAATCGGATCTAACCGCTTCTAGACCATCTTGCACTCAACCCTGCATGCGCATCAAATCTCCCCCACTCTAAGAATAGCAAATTATACATATAAAACCTTTAGTCCAACATCGACTCTATTTCAACGAATAGCAGAACCCATTTATCCATAAATAGCCTCCAAACAGAAATATATGCGCTTTAAATAAAATTTAATTAAACCAGACTACACTATGCTAACAAGTATACCGAACAGACTTTATCTCAGCAAATCGGGTTACTTTTAAATAAATTCTCATAATAATAAAAACTCAACAACCCCTCCAATCAATCTCAAAGTTAAAACTCTATCCAAAGAGCAACTCTCCCCAAATTAAATTAAGTTAAACTAAATTAACGTTATCCATACCGTCCTTGTACACTTATCCATTTCATAATTATACCCACCTTTTAACTCACTTAAATAATATACCCCAGCAATTAAAAATTCTAGATTCTTACTCATCTCCATTTCCACCTCACTTATTTACCCACCTCCCACAGCGCCTAAAAATAACATATCCACCCCCTCCCATCCCCACTCCAATCAAACAGATCATAGAATATATACTTCCGATTTGAACCCAACTATTAAGAGGTCAGCATAATGACCGATGGCTAACACCTAAACCCTCACCGAAAGAACCCTAATATACACATGCCAGCTTACACATACCTAACCCCCCTCCTCTCTACCCTACCCTCTTATTCCTCCTTTTCCCTTCTAAATGTCTTTCTTCACTCGTTCTCAACAAGTAAACTGACCCCCCCCCCACAGAAAATCGGTCCATATTAGAAGCAAATCATCTAACGCATCGGATGGAAAAACATCTTTCCGAGCATGTATCAATCCAAGGCTTGCTAATTTTCGAAGGCCCCTGCACCCGAGATATGCATATATGATTCAACGTACAAATTTCATCACCGACGGAAATATATGCTATGGAATGAAACATTGATTCAATTTTTGATAAACTGTCTCCACACCCGCAAGGATTTTGGATCTTTTCTACCAACACATCTTTAAATCGCAGACGAAGACGACCACTTCGGATACCTTCAGAATAACAGTATGGAACATCCAAACTTTCCTGATATATCAGATTACTGGCTTCTCCCCTGGACCACTATTCCTCCGACCTGGTAGTAATATATTGAATTCATTTCGATAATGAACTTCCCAGTTTGTATGAAATTTATTTTCCTATAACTATTATTCACCATTCAAATAACATTTTCAATATATGTGCTGAAAAGCAAAATACGTGTTTATCTCGCTTATATATATATATATATATATATATATATATATATATATATATATATATATAAATTTGGAAGTTGATGAGTCATCAGAGTTATTAAGATATTAAGCTCTTGACAAAAGGTCAGTGTAGAATCTTACCTTTGCTTTTTAGACCATCAAAGGGAAAACTTTTCTTAACCTTTTCAATCTGATCTTGGTTACTTTTAGAACAAAAAATAAGCACGTACAGGAAGGTCAGTTTTTCGGGTGTATTATTCAGAATCAAGAGACATGGAAACTATAGAATCTGCATAAAGACAACTATGTAATATGAGCGAGACCTTAGGAAAATCTGCAACTGTATCCTTCATCTATTGTTTATCGCTGCCGTGCTTAAAAATATTTCCATTCTATGAACGACGGCATGAACATAGATTCCACAATATCATTACCCGATCTTTTTTCAAACTAAAAAAAAAAATACTTATCTAAGTATTCTGGTTTATGCAGTTTCAGAATATATTTGATTACTAGCTTTACCCTGCCACGCGTTGCAGTGGCTCAATTCGGTGTAATGGAAAAATTTAATAAAAGAGAAAATGCATGTTTCTTATATTAGTACAGCAATCCACTGTAAAAAGTGAAAAAGAAGGCGAAACTGAAAAAAAAAAATGGTACTCTTGCAGAATTTGATCTGGATCCTCGAGAGTTTCTGTCAATCATTCATGTTTTGGACTTGACCAACAATCAGTGGATGAAGCCAAACGTAGCAAAAATGTTGAAACGCTAAATGCTTTTTTTTTGTTGTTTTAAAAAATGTGATTTAGTAATTAATATTTGGTTGATGGTGGGAGGAGGGGGGGTTACTATACACAGATTCGAAAAAGTCGTCCAAAACAAATAAATGAAAGCAAAGGTAAGGTAATTTACGTTTCTACCTAATTGGATAATTGTTTAGTGTTTTTATGTAATGTAAAATGTTTAATTGGCTCAAAAAACAGAAATGGTCGCGAATTCTGTTGAATACGTTAAGTTTGGGAAAGTAAGTTGAAAACTAAAAACTATACAAAACAGTGTCTGAAACTCACCGAACATATGTTACCATGACATAGGCTGGCATAATTGGTAGGTTTCTGACAGTATTTTGTATAGTTTTTTTTAGTTTTAACTCACTTTCTCTAACTTAAAGTAATCAACAGTGTCCACCACCATTTGTAGCTTTCAAATACACCAATAAACACTGTTTTTCGAGCCGACTAAACGTTACATTAAATGAAAAGGGTTTATATTACTAAACACAGATACAAAGAAGTTGTCAAAAAATAAATATATAACAAATAAATGTTATCAAAGGCAAGAAAAGTAAGTGTTCTACCTAACTGGATAAGATTTTAGTGTTTTTATGTAATGTATAATCGGTTCAAAAACATTCAATGTTTATCGGTATATCTGAAAAATACAAATGGCGGCAGACTGTATCGAACACGTTAAGTTTGGGGAAATTTTGGGAAAATGAGTTTAAACTAAAAAACTATACAAAATACTGTTAGGAACTCACTCAATATATGTTACCATGATGTAGGCTGGCATATAATCGGTGGTTTTAAACTTTTGCTCGATACAGTTGACGACTTTTAAAAATCCCTTTTAGTGATAACCTGGTTTGAGGATATTTGTACAACTAAACAGCAAATCTGCTCATAAAAATCCGGTATTATTTTACTTTAAGGCCCGTTTCACGTTCATATATAACGAATATTTTATTGTAGATTTCGGTGTGCTACAAACGAATCTGCAAACCGTTTACGTAGCAAAAAAAAAGTTTTCATGACATTCATGAAATTACTTTTTCGAAAAGTGGGTGATCACTTTTCAATGTAAATTTAACTTAGAATGAGCACCCACTTTCTGGCCACCTGAGAGAGGGGCATTTTTCTGTTTCTTGGCTAAAAAGTTTTTTGTTTGATTTCTTTTGCATGGTAATAACCCCTGAACTCTGGGACTATTTTCCATTTAACAGACGTAGCCTTTGTTTACGCTATGCGTAAGCATAAACGAAAGCTGTTTAGCCAATAAACATGGGAAAAAATCCCCCCTCTCTCAGGTGGCTAGAAAGTGGGTGCTCATTTTAAGTTAAATTTACATGGAAAAGTGATCGCCACTTTTTCGAAAAAGTAATTTCTTCATATCATGAAAACTATTTTTTTGCGACGGAAACGGTTTGCAGATTCGTTTTTAGCGCACCAAAATCTACAAAAAAAAAAATTTGTTATTTACGAACGTGAGACGCACAACCCTTAATGGAAAATTATATCAAAATTCCGGGGGAAAATAGTTTTCAATAAAAACAGCAAATGAATTCGATAGAAAAAAAATGGATGCTATTTTTTTTTCTTTCTGTGTGTTTCTTGGCTAAAAAGTCTTTTTGTTTGATTTCTTTTGCATGGTATTAACCCCTGAACTCTGGGACTATTTTCCATTTCACAGACGTAGCCTTTGTTTATGCTATGCGTGAGCATAAACGAAAACTGTTAAATATGCATTCGCGTACCAAACTGCCTTGTCAAAAAAACCTTTAAGCCAATAAACACGAAAATAAATGCCCCTTCCTCAGGTGGCCAGAAAGTGGGTGCTCATTTTAAGTTAAATTTAGATGGAAAAGTGATCACCCACTTTTCGGAAAAAAAAATTTCTTCAGATCATGAAAGCTATTTTGGTACTCCTTGGGCGTTGAGTTCCATGGCGACCCGCAGAATTATTTAATGGTTGTTCCCTTAGTACCCCCCTAGTCAAGGCTAACGCATGCGCACGTAACATTTTTTATTTATTTACTTACGTGGTGGAGTTTCTATACTGATAGGTTTTTTGAAATTTTTTCACTGGATTATTATTGATTGAACACTAACCAGATTATGAAAAAACATTGAAAAAAAATAAATCATTTCAACATTTGAAAGGGGTACTCACTTTTTAGTTACAACGTTCTGGTAAATCGGTCACTTTTTATTTATTTATTTTTTTTTTTTTTATATATACGGAAGTGTCTTCGGGAGATATAAAATGGTCGCATGTTGACGAAGCAATGTATCGGGAGGCGTACGGGATTAAAAATTATTGGTAAATTTTTAGATTAGGTCCACCTCCACCTCCACCTCCTCAATTTTCTTTTAAATGACGACTTGAAATGGTTTTCGACTATGCTGAATACGAAAATCGCATCGAAATTTTGCAGAAATAAGTAGTTATCAAGATATAAAAAGTTGTATTATGCATTGTAATCTTTGGCGGCCATCTTTTTTACGTGTGTGTATGTGTTTATGGCGCGTGTGCACGTAAAAAGATGGCCGCCGAAGAATACAATGCATAATACAACTATTTATTTCCGCAAAATTTCAATGCAATTTACGTGTTCAGCATACTCGGAAACCTATAAATGTCATCATTGAAAGGAAAATTGTGGAGGTGGACCTAATCTAAAAAAATACCAAATTATTAAACATTTCTCGAGCATGTTAGTGAAATTTATAATACTTTAAAAAAAATTAAAAAGAAGCAAAAAAGTTTTGAAAAAAAACTCACCTTTCACAAAAACAATTTAAAAAAAACCCCCACAAACTGACTAAATAAGTAAAAAAAAAAAAATAATAATTAAAAATCTCGAAACTTTATTTTCATGAAAACAATAAAAAAGTCCTGTTCTCTCTATTTTTTTTTCTTTGAGAAACAAATATACACTTGTGCCCGATATTATTCATACCCCCCCTTGAAAATTGAGTTTATTAGGTGTAACTTTGTAAGAATTTATTGTTTACGTCCATATTGATACATATTCTTAATAAACCTCTTCTCATCATTTTCGTCATTTTAAAATCTCGGGATACCTGTAATAAAAGAAATATACAGCTATTTATAAAATCTGCAATGTTCAAAAATAATCATACCCCCTTATTTTTTCAGTATTAATCGAGTTTCTGACTGTTTGTTTCCTGTTTGATTCTTATTTTGAATGCTTTTATACAACCTTTGATTAATTTCATTTCGTTTTTTTGCATTTTTCAGAAATTAAAATGATATCAACTGAAAACCAATAAAAGAATAAAAATTATTAGAATGGGGAAGAAAAAAGAGCTTAGTAATGATCTTAGGACTAAAATTGTGAATTCACATAAGGATGGTTTAGGTTACAAGTCAAGTTCCAAGAAATTTGAGGTCCCTACAGCAACAGTACAGAGCATCATCAAAAAATTCCAGAGCCACCACACAACAAACAACTTGATTGGTAGAGGAAGGAAAAGGAAACTGTCTGCTAGAGCCACCAGGAATATTGTAAGAAGTGTTAATGCAAATCCAACCACCACTACTAAGGACATTTTAGAAAATCTGGAGTCTTCTGGCATAAAAATATCAAGGCAAACCTTGCAAAGGACTCTGCATGAAAATGGTCTGAAAGGAAGAAGACCAAGAAGGACTCCATTGCACACCGGAAAACACCTTGCAGCACGTCTAAAGTTTGCTAGGACCCATGTGAATTCTCCAGAGTCCGTTTTCTCAAGTATTTTGTGGACTGACGAAACAAAAATTGAATTGTTTGGCCATATGGATGCTTCTTACGTTTGGAGGAAGAAAGGAGAAGCTTACAACCCAAAGAACACCATACCCACGGTGAAACATGGTGGTGGTAGCCTAATGTTTTGGAGCTCCTTTTCGGCTAGTGGTCCAGGTAGTTTGGTCAAGATGGATTGAACCATGAAGAAGGAGCAATATTTGGAGATACTCCAGAAAAACATTAGACAGGATGCGGAGAAGCTCCATTTAGGACCAAACTGGGTCCTTCAACAGGATAATGATCCAAAACATACTGCCAAAATAGTCAAGAAATGGTTTGAGGATAATCAAATTAATGTTTTGGAATGGCCTAGCCAGAGTCCCGATCTGAACCCTATCGAAAACCTCTGGCACATAGTGAAAACTGAGGTTAAAAAGCGGAAACCTAGAAATTTGAGGGATTTGGAGAACTACTGCATTGAAGAATGGTCAAAAATCAGTATTGATGCTTGTAAAAACCTTGTTGATAAATATCCCAAACGGTTACAGGCAGTTATTAAGAATAAAGGGCATGCTATTGACTATTAGTAAGAGAGGTATGAATAATTTTGGACTAGTGCCATTATTGTTTTTCTTTGTATAATGTTTCAAACTTGCATAATTTATTTATTTGTTGAGTTTAAATTAAATGCTTATGCTTGATTTATTGTTTGAAAGCCCTTTAATATTGTCTACCTTCTGGTTTGAGCAATATTCTTATAGAAATCTCAAAGATCCGAGGGGTATGAATAATATCGGGCACAAGTGTATTTCTGACTTACAAATGCGGTAGAGACTCATTATTTTTACTTTCTATGGTTTTGATATACCGCGTTGTTATTGCTTACAAAATGGGTGACTGATTTATCAGAACGTTGTAACTAAAAAGTGAGCACCACTTTCAAATGTCGAAATAATGAATTCTTTTTTACTTTTTTTTTAATAATCTGTTTAATTCAACGTCGCCTTTCGCACTTTTACAAACATTTTTTAAAAATGTAACTAAACCATTTATTGATAATTTGTCACGTGTACAAACATTTATTTATTTATGTAGGCTTAACTCCTTTCATTCATGAATAAGAAAAGTTTTACTCTTTAAGAATAATAAAAGGAAAACGTTACTGAACATTTATAAAAGGACTTCTTTTCATGAAGGCCAGAGGAATAGTTGGCCGAAAATTCGTGAAACAACAACTAATAAAGATGAGAATAATAGTCCGCAATAAATAAAAATGGTGCTAATGCAGAGAGCGATCCGCGCTATTTTTTAAATCATATTTCCACGTTTAAATAACGTTTTCAGATGTTTTTTTAATTTTTTTTTTTATTTATTCAATTGTAAGGTTAAAGTACAGAATAGGTACAAAACATCCTTACCTCCCCATGTTAAGAATGACTTTTTAAATAATAACATTATTTCAGCACGGATCACTCTCTGCATGAGTAATCTTATATAGAAAAACAAAAAAAACCCCCTCAAAAGCAAGCAACAAACTTTTTTTTTTGGCCTTATATAATAAAGAAAAGATGTGTAAATTAAAAAATTTGGAAGATAAACAAATGAAATATGTTTTTTTTTGGTTTTTTTACTTATCGAGTTAACAGAAAATGAAATCTTTCGTCAATTCGTGGCTGTGAAATGAATCGAACCGGAAGTTCAGTTTTATCAACAGAACAGATTCGCAGAATCGATTAAATAAATATATTTATTTTATTTAATATTTTAATTTTAATTAGGTAAATTTATTTTAATAACATAAAAACATACCTCGAATCTAAAAATGGGTTGTCTGAAAATTTCAAATAAATTGGTAACGTATAAACATGGTTTTATTTGTTTAGAACGAACCAACTTTACATTTTTATATCTATAGATGAGGGCTTCTCTTCAAAACCTTTGTAAGGGTTTAACATATTTCCATTCCATGAATGTTAGACACGAGCACCGACACAACGCAAGCACAGACACAACATTTTACCGCATTGGGACACAACAGATACTACGTTTTGATCCTAGTTCAAAAGGCAAGAATGTATAATTTAGTTTAAGTTTAACGTTCATTACAATAGCAATATCAGATGAAATTAAAAAAAGAATATTTTGTTTTGCATTCCAACTTTGGTGATTGAGCGATCCATATTTTACAAAGGGGTGGAGGGTGATAATGTACATGCGGACATAAAATAGCATTAGCGTATCTCTACTATCATATAAAAGGAACTTTGTGTATCCCTGTGTCTATGTGGCAGATTTTTTATGAAATCTCACACGAAGTTACTCCATGTGCCTGGCAGTGTTCTTAGGTTTTCTATCAAAATGTCTTCGAAAAGTATCGATAATCGATAATTGAAATTATCCGATGATAGAAGGAACAGACGATTTTGACCAAAGTTAACACCTTACACAGCCTAACATCACAAGTGCATTTTTTTATCACCAACACAAGCCGCAAGGCTCGACATATAAATTCTACAGTAATTTCTTTTATATAACAGAGGCACGTTTGAAATGAATGTTTCTCTTTAGAGTACAATTGAAGTAGAATACTTGACTTTTGCATTTGAAACTTTAATTCAAGGTATTATATATAAGATAATAATTTTATAAAATCAATAGTAGGTGCTCTACATTGCAATGAAGTTTACAATGTATTGTGAACTAAGTCACTGCAAGAGGCATGTGAGCTTTCTCCTGGTGCACTGTCGTGATCCTAATTTTGTCACGATACTGGAGTGGTCGGGGTTTCGTGACTACCACATAGAGTTTCGGCTGTTCAAACCTTCCTTCCCCACGTTGAGTCAGAATAGTTTCATAAACAGTTAAAAGAATATTTAATGATTTCAATTGGGTTACCAAACGGAAATTGCAACTAAAAAAAAAAAAAAAAAAAAAAAAAAAAAATGGAAAACAGCCGGTCGACAACAATAACGAGGTTTATTTAAACGCGTTAGCATTACAATAATATGTGGAAAAAGAACTTGCTTAAAATAAAGTCGAATACCGGAAATACGGGCAGAATAACATATCTTAAGACCGGTGGAAAGTCTTTGATAGTTAAAAAGTTGCAAGTACGGCAGCGGCAGAGTTGTCAGCAAGGGACTTGGTTCCCAGTCAACGGAAAACGAACCAACCCGATTTCTCAATCGAGTCCATAAACAGGGAACACCAAAGTGTTCCCTGTTTATGGACTCGATTTTTGGCAAATGCACTTCCTTGTTGGACTGTTGACCAATGGTTTAACGCCACGACCACAGAGGAGGGCAAGAGGAAACGCCTCTTTTCCAGACTTGTATATGATTGGTCATTCTAGAGCAGCCAAGGCTAGTGCCGTAATTAATGATCTTGACTTCGATTTCTTTGACCGCTCCCAAGATCTTGTGTCAAACTTTGCACTCTATGCCCTGACCCTGTTGACCCAGCGCACCTGTTAATGTTCGACATTTTTGCATTGGTTTCATTTTATTAAAATCTAAATGTTTTTTTTTTTGTTTCTGTCAACTCCGTACATCTTACAATTGTTTTGCTTTCAGCAAAAGGTTGACAAATCAAACTCGTTGTTTTTCAACTTATCTGCATTTGGTAACCTTGATTTTTTTTTCTTTTTGTTTTTTCATTGATTTTAACAAATCTGTTACTCAAATTCGAATGATACAGCAATTTGAAAATTAATTATTTTCATACTTAATTAACTTATTATTTTAATTTGTATAAATAATTAAAGATCTGATTAATTTCACCAGTTAACTCATGCCACTGAAAATGGAAGTGTCGTGCCGCGGGTTTTCAACTAAAATAGGCAATCAATCGAATTGATTAAAAATGGGCGAGTTCACCGATTTTGATGACAATAAAAATATGGGAATATGAAACATTCTTTGATCATTATTCAATCCCGGGCAACGTCGGTTTAATCAGCTAGTTATGTAATAACTAGCTGAAATAACTGTTTTATATGCGCTTAACTGTCGCTTTTTTCTTTGTATGCATAAACGCTAACCCCACGATATTATTGTATCGTGTTTGAATAAAACAACTGTTACATTTTTTTTTACATAGGCATCACCACTTATCAAGGCCAAAAGGCCACTCGAGGATAAGGGTTAAAGAGTGTACAGTAGAAATTGGACAATATAGTAATCGTTAGTAATGGAAATTCGGTAAATTTGTTAACTTATATGAAACAGCTCATCAAAAAACTTGTTTACGTTAGACTTGAAGACAACTATATTGTAGTCAGCTAGAAAGCAGGAAAACGGAAGACAATTCCATGGGTGTGCAGTTCTAAGAAATAATCTTTTCTCATGGAATTTAGGTTTAGGTTTAGGCACAGATAAAGAGTGGGGGAAATTAGTGATAATGTTTTCTGCTAGACGGGTGTTTCTTGTGAAAGTTTGGCGAGGGGGGACAATAGATTGGAGATCAGCCGAGCACTTGCCATGAAAATAACGATAAAGCAGAGACAAACTCGCAACATTTCTTCTGTGAGAAAGAGGTTGCAGGGAAGAGAAAAGGACATCCCCTACGAGGACGAGGCTACGAAGTCTATTTTGAACTCTATCCAGGCAGGATAAGTCCTTTCTAGCAGCTCCTGCCCAAATGTGACAACAGTACTCCATTCTTGGACGTACCTAACTCTTATATAGATAGAGAATTGCATCAGCAGTGAGATATCTACTGGATCGATAGAAGGATCCCACCATTTTTCCAGCGATCTTTTATCCTAAACCGATCTTAGGATCGACCAGTCTGCCGTCTGTTTACAGGATGTCGGACTCGCCCCACCGCAGATCCACGGAGGCGATAGCGAAGGATGAGCATGACAAGCAGATCAACGACAATCGCCATCCCCTATTTGGACACCAAGAGGTTCTGCAGTGACTACCATCTCGCAAGAGCTTTGTTACTGTCACAGGCCTCGGACAAACAACAATAGTATCTTTTCACCTGCATTGATGGAATGAATCAGTCATAGACAACAACAACAAGGCTCTTCGGGCACCGAAAGAAGACCTCCCAGCAGAGCCTGAATTCTCCCAGAAAGACTGGGTAACACTCAACTAGGCCTGAGTGAAGGTTGTTAAAAAACGGAACAACCTGCACAAGTGGAGCTGTGTGCAGGACACTCAGCGTCTCTGCGGCGCTAACATGCAGATTATCACACACGTGCTCCAATGTGAACCTGAGGGATGCCTCGGACACTGTCCGAGGTTGAATCTCAAGATGAACTGAAACACTATGATGATGATGAATCGAATACTGATAAATTATATTGGTCCCTTGACAAAAAGAATGTGGACCTATAAATTCACTCTTTTCCATTCGTCCGTTCGCACTTTTCTCAATAACTACGGCTTGGAATTTTAAAACTTTGCACAAACATTAAACATGATATGAGTAAAAAAGCAACAGAACAGATTTTCCGGAAAAACTCCGGCTGCCCCCCCCCCCCGTAGAGGTGCCTTTCGGGTTAAAATAGCTAAAATTGACACTTTTATGCTCATTAAAAATAATTGGTGCCTTGGATTTTTATAAAACTTTCTGCAAACTTGTAACTAACTGATTTCTATATAATTTTGTTTGTCTATACTTCGCTATAACTCTTGGGTGTGCCCCAGAAGCTCTTTTAGGGCTAATAAAAACACTTCATTTTTGGGACTATTTTACTATATTTGTCCAAAATTTTCTATTTAGCAGTTTTGTATGGTGCTGGACTAAAATTTAAATATCTTAAGGCCTTGGGGACTTTTGGGGCTAAGTGGAGGGGGACAAATGATGAACTTAGTCATTTCTTTTTTTTTTTTTTGCATGGTGCAGAACGCAAGTTTACACATTTTAAGGCCTAAAATTGCACTGTTTGTTCATTTTCACCAGGATTTGACGTCCCCTGGAGACTTTTGGGGCTAAATGGGGGCGGGGCAAATGCTGAACTTAGTCATTTTTTCATGCCTCGTTCACTGTGCACTCACGGGAGACCATGCATACTTCACTTGTTTTATTTTGAATTTCACGTTTGACACAAAAGTGAAATTCAGAAAATACTTTTATGCATTGCATTTTCAGCTATTGAGCGACCCCGTCCATTAAAGAATGAGCGAAAGGTAATAACGTACGTACAAACATGAAATTACCTTAGTGTATTATTCTATAGATAGCGAAAAATGATTGGCGTTTATATGCGATCTATCATCGTTATTTTCTATGTACGTATGTCGGTTGGTCCATTTCTAACTAAGAAAAATAAGGATAATAGCCCGCAATAAATAAATTAATTAATAATACTCATCTCAATAATGAATTCCAATTGAATAATATATATTTTCGGTGCTGGTTATCATAGTCGACAGATAGGTTTTTTTTAAAAATATGTTGTTTTAAGCAACAACAATACTTACTTAATTGTCATGTCGAAAATAGTAATACATTAAAAAATTACAAAAATTCATCTAGTAGAAAATTATTTATAGTTAAACATAATTTTTACTGAAAATTGGAGGAAATTGCATTTTCCCCATATGTAAACACTTTGAAGAGTGCGAATATAGGTGAATACTTATCTCCCTTTTCGACACTTTAATGGTTGACGTTTTCCTTTATCCGACAGCGATAGATTTTTTTTTTTATTTATTAAAATCACAAAAGCAGTTGTTCTACTCCATGAATTCTTGTAATTTTGGGATATATTACTATATTCGACAGGACAATTAAGTTTGAACTATTGTTTTGGCTTAAAACCACATATAAAAAAAGATCGATCTGTCGACTCTATCTGAACAAGCACCCCATTTTCATTAATACCACTCTCTCTCTCTCTCTCTCTCTCTCTCTCTCTCTCTCTCTCTATATATATATATATATATATATATATATATATATATTATCTAGATAGATAGATATATATATATATAGATAGATAGATAGATATATAGATAGATAGATAGACAAAAACTAACCCAAGACAGATGTTCCTGATGTGCCGCAACTCACAAAGGAGCTACAATTGCTGAATCCGTACGCAATGAAGAAAGTAAAAAAAAAAAAAACAAAAAAAAAAAAAACCTGACATTAGAAAAGACAGATCAGTCAGTCTGCAACAGAATGATTCCACGGGCGAATAACATACTGGAAATAGTTCAGAGCTCGTATCTGTTTAACAAGCCATCTTCGAACACACAAAGCAATTGCATGATCACGGTCATCTTCGTAAGCGATGGACGAACATGAAGTGGATAGATCGTTTCTTTATCATTTAGAATTTAAAAAAATCTTAATTTCGTCCTCCAAACGTTTTCCACAATAACACACTAAAATACAAAATGGCGATCTCCCTGTTGGTGAAAAGACTCTGCATCGCTATAAAGCAATAAATTAGACTATTAAAATTTTATAAATGCATCATTTTGTCTTAAAAGCTTTCCGGTCCATCTACGAGATCACATTCGTTAAGCTACACTCTTGGGTACTTATTACTGAAATGATAATTACTCCTTTACTCGTGGGGTGGGTGAGATATTTTCTACTGTTTTGACGATGAAGAAGTCTGTATTATTCCGACTAGTATCCGTTATCTATATATATAAAAGGCAAAATGTGTGTGATCATTTTATGTATGTCTCGAAAAGGCCTTTTTCGCCGACGCTCCTGGGGGGGGGAGTTACTATTGCTTAGAACTGTTTATATACCCCCTAGATAATAATATATAGGATTTGGGAACGCGAACCTCCTCTTTACGTCGACTTTTATGAGATTCGCGCTATTTCGCTCTGTCCCCTGTTTGTCCTGCTTTTTAGTATAAATACAGTGAAACGTCCAGAAAGCAATCAGCTTTGATCAATGTGGGGCCAAACTCCTTATATCAGACAATTGCTATTCAATCTGGACAATGGGGAGCTGGTTTCACCCTCCCCAACATCTTAAAATAAATTCAAACGTGTTTCCGTTAGTATTTCGCGGCGGCCCAATGGTTAACATCGCACGTTTTTTTTCACACTTTAATTTCCAACTTTGCCTCAAGGGTTGGGGTTCGATCCTCATACTTACCATACCAAAACCTTTTTTTTTATTTTACCCCCCACCCCGGAGTTTTGATATAACCAAAACCACACACACCTCCAAATACCCGGGAAACGCCGGGTACCCCCTGCTAGTCTATATATATAACCCTCTGCTAGTCTATATATATAAAAGCGAAAATGTGTGTTTGTATGTATGTATGTGTGTTTGTGTGTCCAGATGTGTCTGCTAAAAACTTTCGACAGACAGAACAAAAATTGACAAACTTGGTATCGTATTGAAGCTCTATCCGCCCGAAAAATATCGAGAAATTGGCCCAAAACGTTAATGTTTTCACCCTGAAATCGACAATTTTCTACAGGGGAGGGGGTCAACAAAAACCGCCCTCTCATGACGACGACTAGTTCTACGCATGCGTCAGATGACGTCATGACCTGATTTAGTTTAAATAGTTGAAGAACTGACTAAATTTCATGTACGTCGTGTTAGCTCAATTGGTTTGAGCGTTGAGTCATTATGTAAATGCTTTGAGTTCGAATTGTGGTGTGAGATGTCTTTTTTTTTTTTCGATTTTTTAAATTTAAATATTGAACCAGTGTTATTTAAGCCATTTTTCACGTAACGTTCGTTTTTCTGTTTTTTTTATTTTTTTATTTCGTTTATTCTTAGGTTTTCATTAACACCCCCAACCGACCACACACACCCAAAAACACCTGGCTACCCACCGATTTTTTAAATTTCAATATCGAAACAGACTTATTTAAGCCATTTTTCACGTGTTTTTTTTTGTTTTTAACGTTCGTGTTTCGGTTTTCTTTTTTGTTTTTTCGATTTTTACATTTAACATCGTTCGTTTGCCTTACGTTAGTTTTTTTGTGTTTTTTTTCGATGTTTTGATTACCCCCCCGGTTACCCCCCCCCGCTTCGTTTTTATGCTTTCTTTTTTTACTTCGCTTATTCTTATGTTTTCATTAACACTCCCACCCCCTACAAACACTCGGGCAACGCCGGGTACCTCCCCGCTAGTTCATTATAAAAGAGAGAGAGAGAGAGAGAGAGAGAGAGAGAGAGAGAGAGAGAGAGAGAGAGAATGTGTGTGTGAAATATATATATATATATATATATATATATATATATATATATATATATATATATATATATAGAGAGAGAGAGAGAGAGAGAGAGAGAGAAAGAAACAAAGAAAGTATTTAGTTTTCTCCCAATGCAAGAACTTAAACACCAGGGTCGGAAATATTGGATTGAGAAGTCAGGAGGGGCATTCTGACCCGCAAAATGTGCCTGGGCAGCTCCGTCGGCATTCCCCAGTGAGGGCGCCTCAGGCGATTAGCAATAAACCGACCTCTTCACAAAGGAAGATGGCAAAGCCTGGGAGGGTGGACCTCCTAGAGCTGCACAGAACTTAACTCCCACCTCAAAATCAACACGGACCGGATCACTACAGAAATGGTCTAATCTCCGTTGATTTTGGGGGCCCAGAATAAAATCCGAAGCCGAAATAGAATGAGTGTGCGCAAGATAGATAGATAAATAGATACAGAGAAAAAGAGATAGAAAGAAAGAGAGAAAGAATGTATGTGTGTGTGAGTTTGTGAAAGAGACGGATAGAGAGAGATATTTATAAAGGAAGAGAAAATGTGTGTGTGTGTGTGTGTATGTATGTGTGTGTGTGTGTGTGTGTGTGAGAGAGAGAGAGAGAGAGAGAGAGAGAGAGAGAGAGAGAGATGCTAATTTTGTTTATAGATACTAATTTTGTTTTTCCTGATCACGTTTTATACAATGAAAAGAAACAATAATAAAATTAAAAACGAATACAGTGAAAAAGCAATCACACTTCAAATAGAAGAAAAAGAAGAAAAAAGATCGGAAAGATAGGAAGAAAGGAAAAAATGGCCGCCTCTGAATATTTTTCATTATGTAAATTTGATCACAAGGAAAGAAGACTAGACAACACGGAATATTAATACGGAATCAAACAAATAAACAAAACTTTATTTGATGAAAATAATAATTCGCTTCCATATAACACAATGTTTCTACACATTCATGCAAACAAACAAAAAGTTGGATCGAGTTTTCATGATCGTCTAAGTTTCGGGTACTAAAACAAAACAAAACAAAACAAAACAAAAACAGAAACAAGGCAAACAGAAAACAAAAACAAGATGCTTTGATGTTCCCATTTAGTTGTCTCCCTACGAGGGCAGACTTAGACACAAGGTCGGTTTTTAATGTGGGAAAAATCCAACTTCCCAAAAAAGGAGCACTCTGGATAGGAACAAAAATAAAAATTGTCTCCGTCTAGAAGGATTTCTTCTCCATTGATCGAGAACAGAAAAGTGAAGTGTAGTATCAGAACAGATACTACACTTTGTTCTTAACCAAAAGGCCAAGGAATTACGTTTATTAAAAACGTTGCTCCTCCGAAAAAGTGTTTTTTTTTTTTTTAAATCTCTTATACTTCACAAGAAAAATACCCGTCCCAAGGCGGATAGATTAGTTTCCTAAACAGAACAGTTTACACCCCTGTTATGTCTTCTTACGAAGATTAAAATCAAGATATAATGCAACTAAACCTTACACATAGAATTCTTATTCCAAATTTGATGAAAACCCATGTCACTAGGCAATGTCTAAAATTTCAGACTTAAGCTTTAAAGAATCGCAAGAAGGAAATCTTGCTTAATTGGTGTTTGATGATTGGATTGGGTTGGATTTAATTAAAATATGCCATTTTAATTCCCATTTGAAGATCGGAGGTTATATCGGCTAAAACGTTGTGAGAATAGCAACTAAGATGAGAACAGTAATCCGAATACTACAAATAAATGGGATGAATAAAATTTGATGGCTTATGAGGATGGTTTATGACAAGCATTTATTGATATTGGATATGAAGATGACCGTGTTGTAGCTCTCAGGTAAGGAATCTTGTGGAAAGGGGTGGTGATAGGAAGATGAATTATTAACGCAATCCAGTAAAAACGTACAAGTAAAATTCAACAATAAACCGCGTAAGCTCATTAGGAACTAGTTCCCTTAGACAAGATCCAAATTTATCTTTCTGGAATCATTACTAGCCAACAAGAGAATGTATTCTTCTATTACGGTTCCACTATGTGCCAATTTAGAACCGGATATTCTTTCACTTTCTGGCGTGGACGCTCAAACAATCGAAATGTAGTTCAACGGGGTGCCAATATTGGCAGGCCTATTACTAACCCAAATAGCAATCGTTTACAGACTCTCACGCTTCTAGTTGCAGTCAGGCGAAATTCACAGAATAACTTGCCATCTTTGCACGATTTCTCCATCTAGAAATCGCATCAATTATCAACAAAGTAAATTTATATTTACTTACATAGTGCCCATGTATATCTCTTTCTAGTTGTTTACCTTAGCAATACATGTTACACCGATTGTGTTGGGAAAATTAATGTTGTCTTTTTGTTAGTCATTACGTTTGTGATTTTCACTCCTTTTTATACATCACTAGTGAAATCATCGGGGTGGGGGTGGGGGGGTTCTAAAAAAATTTCTCTTCTGCACTTCAATCCAAATGAAAACAAGTTTTTGTTTCATTTTGTTTCTCAGTTTAAATCGAAACAAAACAATTAAAATGAAATACTTTTTAATCATTAAAATTAAAAACGATTACACACCAGCAAATGCATTAGTGGGCGATTAATTTTAATACATCGAAAACCAAGCTTCTCTCTTTTCATCTAATCGGTCTGACTTCGATCCGACTCCAATTGAAATGAATGGTTCTTGTCTTGGGAAAGCACTATGTCCTGACAAGCTTCTAGAACTGATCTTCACTTTTGATCTGAAATGGAGCACATGCATCAAATATGTTGCCAAGATCGCCGAAAAAAAAAATGGTTGGATCAATCTACTGCTCCAGTAGATATCTCCCAGCCGATGAAATCCTCTATCTGTATAAGAGCCAAGTACGTCCTAAAATAAAGTACTATTGCCAGTACTGCAAGAGCGGCTCGGAGAGTCCTATCTTGCCCTGATAGAGTTCAAAACCGGTTTCGAAATCTAGTAAGTAATGCCATTTTCTCTTCCCTGTAACCTCTTTACCACAGAAGAGACGTTGCGAGTCTGTTTCTGCTCTATCGTTATTTTCATGATGAGTGCTCTATCGTTATTTTCATGATGAGTGCTCGTCTGAGCTCCAATCTGTAGTCCCCCTTGCCAAACTGTCACAAAAAAACACTTGATTTGCTACAACCACTATCAACAATTCCCCGACTCTCTATCTGTGTCTAAATCTAAACGCAGATTCCACGAACAAAGATTCTTTCCCGGAAGTGCCCGCCTGTGGAACACTTTTCCACTGGCTTGCTTCCCGGCCGATTACAATATGGTAGCCTTTAAGTCCAATGCAAATAAGTTCCTGTTAAGCTGTCCTCTTAACTAATCCAAATTCTACTCAATATGCACTATTAACGATTGCTATACTACCGCCTTACAATCATTAACTCTTATCCTCGAGTGACATTCAGGCCTTGATAAGTGGGTACTCCCTTGTAAAAAAATATTCGGGCTTATGTTGATGATTAATATCGGCTAGAAAATAACTAGAATGCTATAGCAAAAAAAATAAAAAAATAAAAAAAAGAACAAATTGTCTAGTGCAGGATTTGAACCTTGGAAAATAGCATGCAATATTGGATCTAAATTCGGGCACGTCATCCACACTGCCACCGATTAAATGAAAAACACTTAATGGTTTGGTACTTGTGCACTTCTTCCACCGTGCTGAAATACTAGTGTTATTTTGAAAGCCGGGGGGGGGGGGGTTGTAACTATTCTGTGCTTTCATCTCATGTGCGCTCTTCTATGGAGAGGTCCGCAGCTAGTTTGTCTTGAATTACTGCTAGTGCCTCACTAGTTGGGACTTTAGTGAACAGGCTAACCACATCTAGGCTTACCATTTGGTTTGTACTGATGGGTGCTCCCTTGATCAGTTCCGTGAAGTGGGCAGAATTCTTTACATGTGTTGCTGACTTGCCTGCTAATGGGTTTATTATATCCACAAGGTACCTGCTCAGTGGGTGGCATGCTAAGCCTCGGCAGCTCACTATGGGTCTGAGTGGAATACCGTCTTTGTGTATCTTGGGGAGACCGTACATATGTGGTAGCTTACTGTAATGCTGGACCAGCTGTCTATATCTCATCGGAGCGATGTGTTCCTTGTTTTTCGTAAGGATTTGTAACAGCTTTCTTTCGGTTTTCAAAGTTGGGTCCTTCTTTATTTTACCGTAGCTACCATCTGCGATTAGGCCTGCCATTTTCTCAGAGTATTCCGACATGTCCATCACCACAGTAGCATTGCCTTTGTCTGCTGGCAGAATTATTATACTGCTGTCACCCTGAAACGTTGTGAAAATGACACTCCATATAAGAACAGAAGTCCGAAGAATTATAATAATACAAATAACCGATCATCATCTAAAAAATTAAGAAACGTAAATCAAAAAAAAAATCTACTTCAAGGTAAAAAAATAGCCAGTTACATCGATAGATTCCGACCTAAAAAACACACACAGCAATTCTTTCCCCTTTGCCAGAAACATTGCTCGTGGAATGTGAAGGCTAAAAGACACAAGGGAAGCGACAGTTGTGAAGCTGTCGTAAGTAAACCCGATAAGTATATAGGCACACACACACACACACACACACACACACACACACACACACACACACACACACACACACACACACACACACACACATTATAAATGTTTATTTTTTTAAAAAATCTCCTTTTCCTCACCAACTCGTCAGATGTTATTTTCATTCGATGTTACCAACAAAAAGTTAATTTTGTACATGATAGACATCGTGTTTTCGTTAGGGAAAAAGAAATTCCATCCCCACGTTGTTACAAGTCGGCCATTTTCTGCTTTAATCCTTGATTTCATATTTTTAAAATTTTTTTTTAGTTTTAATTTTCAATTTTTTCCCTGTTATTTATTCTTTCTTATTTTCTATAATTTTTATTCCTACATTTATGCGTGTCTATTCTAATATTCCTTTTGTTTGGTTTAGAATTCTTATTTATTAGTTAATTTCTTTGTTTCATGGAATTCATTTTTATTATTAGAGTTACTTCCCTTACATCTTTTTCCTTACCTTATTATACGTTTTGGTTTTTGTCCATTTTTTCATCTGTGTTTCTTTCTTTTTCATTTATTTATTTTTAATCATGTTTATCCAGTTTTTTAAATTATACTCTTATGTTCTATTTTGTTGTTCTATTTATGTTAACATTATTCTTACATGGTCTATTGATCTAGGCTTTTCATTTAAAAAAATATTATTTGCTCTACATTTCCGGTTATGTTGTTTTTTTAGTCTTGTCTAATACGTGAAATTAAGTATCGATTTCTGTGCAGGCATCCGTGAATTACATCTTGTCGTCTGGTTAATAAGTTTTCTTCTGATATTAGTACATGGCATGCTTCTAGTATGACCACCTTAATTTATATTCAATTTTATTTTTCTTCAATTCTTTAACCCATATTGCTAATTTAGTTGAGTTTTTCTTAGTTTTTTTTCTTGTTATTCTCGTTATTATTATTGGTTCTGTTGCTATCTCCGTTATTGTGATTGTCTCTATTAATTTTATCTGCATTGTTGTTTTCGTTACTTATAAGTAACGAAAACAACAACAGTGCAGATAAAAATGAAAACAACAGAAGCGATGATAAGCTGTTATTTTCTTTCAATGTTATTTTCTTTCAATGTTATTTTCTTTCAATGTTATTTTCTTTCTCAATGTCTTGTTTAAACGCTGTTAGGTGATTACGATATCAGTCATTAAAGCAAGTTCCGGTGCTCCCAAAATATACTTTAGTTTCATTATTTGTTCTAACTTCATTTTTGTATACTACGTTTGAGGTTAAATAACCTCATCCCGGTATAGTCCTCCTTTAAGTCCTGGAATTTTTTATGAAGTTCATTTAGTATATAAAGGCTAACAATGTTCGGGTACTTGTGCAGAGTCCGGAACCCATTGTGACGTGAAAGTTGAGGTTCCTGTTTTTTTCTTGTCCATAGTTTATTATCGTATTTTATTAGAGTTCTTCTTGCTAATCTTATAATGTCTAATTATAATTTTGTTATCTTTGTTACTTTTCTAGCTAGTTCTAATGCCTCATTAAAGAGATTGGGTGAAATGGAGGGGTAATAGAAGGACTATACCGGGAAGATGCATAGTTTTACATGAACTCAACATATAGGTTATTTGAAAAAAAAATAAACAAAACAAACAAAAAGTTTGCGTTGGACAATCAGATTGTAGTCAGTTGGAAAGCAGGCAGTCGGAAGAGAGTTCCAAAGGCGTACAGTTCTAAGAAAGAAGCTTTGTTCATGGAATCTACATTTAGGTTTAGGCACAGATAAAGTGTGGGAAATTACTCATAATGATTTTGGCTAGACGTGTGTTTTTCGTGAAAGTGTGGCGAGGGGTGTGGGAACCATAGACCGAAGCTCAGCTGAGTACTTGCTATGAAAATAACGATAAAGCCGAGACAGGCTCGCAATGTCTCTTCTGTGGGAAAGAGGTTGCAGAAAATAGAAAAGAGCATTCCCCACTAAGCTACGAAGTCTATTTTGAACTCTGTCAAAGAAGGATAAGCTGCTTCTAGCAGCTCCTGCCTAGACGACGCAACATTACTCCATCGTTGGCCGCACCTGGCTTTTATATAGGTATAGAATTGCATCAGGAGTGAGATATCTACTGGAGCGATAGAAGGATCTCACCAATTTTCCAGCGACAGGTCAAGCCCATAAGCTTGTCAAAACATGAAGCCTCCTCAAGACGAAAGCCATTCATTTTAACCGATGCCAGATTGGCATCAGAGCGTAGATGGTATACAGATAGAAGCTTTGTTTTAGATGCATTAAAAGTAACCAGTCACCATTTTCCCCATTGTACCACATGCTCAAGATCAGAGGAGAGAGAATCAGAGAGAACTTTGTCGTTTACGGTCTTTGATTTGCTACCATAGATTTTAGTGTCGTCACCATAAATATCTACGAATGTAAGTAATAATGTGATTTGGAAGATCATTAATGTAGATCAGGAAGAGAGTTGGGACCAGGATGGACCCCTGAGGGACTCCAGCATTAATACTGAGAGCTTCTGATTTCTGCCCATCAACCACTACTCTTATAAACCTATCAGAGAGAAATGATTTAATAACTAAGAAAACGTTTCCAGCTATACCACAGCTTATTCTTAACATAAGGAAGCTGTTATGTTTCATGACCGCGCATGCGCAATCGTAAAACAGTTGACAAACAGATAAAAGTCCGATGAACCCCTAAGTACGAATTTTCTAATTCTGACCTCTTAACAACCGTGAAAACCGATGAAAGAGTTTTCCACATGTCTGAATATCCTATATACAAAATTTCAAGTCTGTAGATAAAAAAATTGTTGAATATATAAGTTGAAAAGTGTCCTCACACACATTCTCACTTTTATAGATATAATAGATATAGTCATCCACAGACTGTTTCGCCGTATCACAGCTCTTTAGTGCGGCTTGACTAGCAACTATCTCAAACCAGGATTAAAACTCTACCGCCTACTGTCTGGGAAATAAAGCCGGTCAGCTGACCTTATGCGAGATCACGATTTCCAGTCATTTGATCATCTGAACGTTATGCCTGTATTTAGCATTTAATGTTTTTTTTTTCAAAGGAGTCACCATTTATCCAGGCCCGGAGGTCATTCGAGGATACGGGCTAATGAGTGAACAGTGGCCAAGGGGAACATGTCATAGTAATCGTTAGTAGTGGAAATTTGGTAAATTAGATTATTTAAGGGGACGGTTCATCAAGAATTTGTTTACGTTGGACTTGAAGACTACCAAATTGTAGTCAGCTGGAAAACAGGCAAACGGAAGAGCGTTCAACATGCATGCAGTTCTAAGAAAGAAGCTTTGCTCATGGAATCTACGTTTAGGTTTTGGCACAGATAATTGTTGTTAATTTCCTTTAATTCTCGTGGCGGCTGATGGTGGCAAATGGAACCAAAGGTGGCTTTGTAGCTAGGTTGGAACCTCCCGACCAGTAACAATCGGCAATTCCTGCACTGATGATTACAAACGCGTGAAACACTACTGTCTGTAGGCATAAAAACAATTATATTATATATTATATATATACATAAATTCGTATTCCTGTTTGTTTGTTTGTTTGTTCACAATTTGATTAATATATATACAAAAGCTTCCTTACTTTACTCTCTCATTTATTTCTATATATAGTATGATTCTTTCAAACTAGATACACTAAAGAGATAATCTCATTTGCATATTACATTAAGAAAAATCGATTTTATTAAATAGCGGTATCTTAGTTAATGTTTCTAGCGAAAGCATTGTTATAAGTGTTCTATTAAAAATCGTTATTTAATAAATTTGAAACAATAATTATATTGATAACATATTTAATTAAATTTATTTGAAATTATTATTCTAACATCGAAATATTAAAAATCTTTCTTTTAGATTTATTTGCCTCTTCGGAACATAAACAAACAAACAAACAAACAAAAAAACCCAAACTATCACCAAATAAAATAATTTGGTAATCTAGCTTGAAAAAATAATTCCGAGTAGATAGAAAAATGTTTGGCTTTTATTGTTTTTTTTTTATATTAAAAAAACAAACATGAAAAACTGAAGAAAAAAAAATCTAATTTGTTTCTTTTTATTATTCTATAAACGGCTATACAGAAATCGGTAATTTTTTAAGATGTGACCCACCTAAAAAAATAAAGATCTACTTTTTTTGGCATAATACGTTTAAATAGCTTTTATAAATAATATGAAAGAAATTTTGAAAATAAAGAAAATTAACATTTTACAGTTGGGGGATCACTTTTTCATATTAATTTAACGTAAAATGAGCACCCACTTTTTGGCCACAAACGTGCAACGAGACTTGTCACCTCTAGCATTTTTTCAAGTTTTGCGATCGAGGGGGAAGGGACAAAACATGACAAATACAATTTTTTGTGGTGGGGGCGGAAATTACATTTAAAACATAAAATAACGATAAATTTAATTAATATTTATGAGATCACTCTGTACTTTCACCTAACAATTCCATAAACAACACGAACTTCAAAATATGACAAATTACATTAGTGGGGGTCATTATAATGACGAAAAATTTAATTTAATTCTTTTTAGAATTAATTTTTGGTAGATCTTCATTCTTTTAGGCTATTTTTTTTTTGCGATCGCACGGGCATTCGCTGTTTTTTTTTTATTGAAACAATTGTGATGGTTTATTTTTATTTATTTATTTTTATGTGTGTGGGGGGAGTTTTCTTTCCAGTGCTCAATATCCGGAGAATAATTTATTCTCTTTGTATCCATTCTGCCGAAGTATCTGATGAAGAGGGTATCACCTACTTCTTTTTTTGGGCGATTACATTTTCATTTTTTTATCCGTTCTTTTATTTTTGGAATTGTTGTGGGAGTATCCACGTTGCCCATGATGAAAATGATTAATATAGCAGGTGTGTTCCAAACGGAACTTCCTGTCAACCCAGGCAACGCCGGGTACACATGCTAGTATATATATATATATATATATAAATTCGTATTCCTGTTTGTCTGATCACAATTCGATTAATATATATACAAAATGTTCCTTACTTTGTTCTTTCATTTATTTCTATATATAGTATGATTCTTGCAAACTAGATACACTAAAGAGAACATTTAAGGAAAATTGATTTTATTAAATAGCGGTATCTTAGTTAATGTTTCTAGCGAGAGAATTGTTTTAAGTGTTATAATTAAAATTGTTATTTAATAAATTTGAAACAATAATTATATTGATAACATATTTAATTAAATTTATTTGGAATTATTATTCCAACATCGATTTAAAAAAAAAACTTTTTTAGAGTTATTTGCCCCTAGAAACTTAGGAACATGAATAGTTTGTTTGTTTAAACAAACTATTCACCAAATGAAATACTTTGGTAATCTCAATAAGTTTCTATCTTGAAAAAATAATTCCGTGTAGAGAGAAAAATCTTTGCGCTTTTATTGTTCTTTTTAAATATTAAAAAAAAAACAAACAAAAAAACAAAAAAAAACAAAAAACAAAAAACAAAAAAACAAAACAAAAAAAAAACACTTACGAAAAAAACTGAAAAGATTTCATTTGTTTGTTTTATTATTCTTTTGACGGCTATGCAGAAATCGCTAAATTTTTACGATGTGACCAAGCGTCGTTTAACACCTAAAAAAATAAAGATCTACTTCCCTCCTCTAAATTCCACAATTTACACTTTTTTTTCTTTTTTTTCATGTTAATCTCATCGATTACAAACTTAACTTTCGAATTAAAAAAAGGTAAATTTTACGACGTGACCCAGCGTCGTTTAACCCCTAAAAAAATGAAGATCTACTTTTTTGGGGTCTAATATTTTTAAACAGCCTTTATAAATAATATGAAAGAAGAAATTAAAAAAAAAATCAACATTTTAGAGAAGGGATCACTTTTCTATATAAATTTAACGTAAAATTAGCACCACGTTTCGGCCACCAAGTGTTCAACGAGACATGTCACCTCTAGTATTTTTACAAGTTTGGCGATCGAGGAAGGGGCAAAAAAAGACAAATACAATTTTTTTTTGGGGGGGGGGGCGAGAATTACATTTGAAACATAAAATTATGATAAATTTAATAAATTTTTATGAGACCATTCTGTACTTTAACCTAACAATTTCATAAACAAATTGAACCTCCAAATATGACAAATTCAGTTTTGGGGAGTCGGGGGAGGATTACATTAGAAACATAAAATGACGAAAAATTTTCATTTAATTGTTTTTGGAATTAATTTTTGGTAGATCTTCATTCTTTTAGGGGTTCGGCCTACTTGGCTAATTTTTTTGCGATCGCACGGGGATTGGCTGCTATTTTTATTGAAACAAAAGTTGTAATGATTTATTTTTAATTATTCATTTTTTTTGTGAGGGAGGGGGAGTTTTCCGTCCAGTGCTCAATACCCGGAGAATAGCTTCTTCTCTTTGCATCCCTTCTGCCGAAACATCTGGTGGAGAGGGTATCACATACTTCTTTTTTTTGGGCGATTACATTTACATGTTTTTATCCGTTCTTTTATTTTTGGAATTGTTGTGGAGGTACCCACGTTTTCCATGATGAAAATGATTAGTATAGTAGGTGTGTTCCAAACGGAACTTCCTGTCAACCCAGGCAACGCCGGGTACCCATGCTAGTATATATGCATAACCCCAACTGTTGCTTACTTATCCTATTTTATTTGTTTATTCCGATCATATACGGCATAATCACGTTGACACACTGGTTCCCGTTAGTTCACCAAACTTAAGCGCTGTTAAGTTTGGACTAAATGAACAACCATTTGGGAATACGAGGTATTGGATATGCGAGCGACTCTCTGCTTATTTCGACATTGGTTCCAGTTGTCCTGGACTTCTCCTTACCAAATGACTCAAGCAATGTCGGTTTTGAAGAGGAGGGGCGAGTTCTTGCACAACCCTTGCTTAACAATAGACCCCATATCGAGATTGAACAAAGCGTACCACTCCCATCCCAACCCTCGTATGTTGTTTGTATGGGATACTAGAATAATGGACTTGCTCAGAGACTATAAATACAGTTACATTGAACACGTTATTGGGTAGAGATTCGTGGTAGTTATGGCACCAGAATCATGACGTATACTTATGTAACGTACTTTTTGCTAATACACGTTTTGCTACTTATATCATTATCTTTGTCTTGATTATTACCCGCAGCAACAGTTATATATTCATCGTAACCGCATCACACAATATGGCGACCATGTGTAGGAGAACGGACTTAAACAAGTGCGTCGCTACGAACATAAAGATGCAGATATAAAATATTTATATTTTCACCAGTTTAATTGTCTTCATATTTGTGTTGAATTTGAACTCCTAGTGACAAACAGATGCGAACGGAAATGTCGGCAAAACTTGAGCAAGACTCTGGAATACATTTGCAATCGATGTCTGACAAATGTCAGAGTTTGATTGTTTTGTTTTACGGCATATCGATCAGTTTCGGGTTATTTAATACCGAATCTAGTCATTTTTGTAAAAGTTTTATGTTTTTGTATTTTCAAATATTTATTTATGCTGTTTGGTTTGGTTGTTTTGTTTTACGATGTATCAACCATTGTCGGGTTATTTAATGTCGAATGCAGATATTTAAAATAAACAAACTTTAAGGTCTTTACATCTGTAAATATTTATTCATGGTGTTTAGTTTGGTTGTTTTGTTTTACGATATATCAATCGTTTTCGGGTTATTTGAGGTCGAATCCAGTCAGTTATATATTTATATCTGCAAATATTTATTCATGGTGTTTGGTTTGACCGTTTTATAGAAGAAAATTGTTGTTTTTTGATTGTAGCATTGCAGAACATGATTGTGTTTTGCAAAAACTAAGAAAAAAAATGACATCAATGCTTAGCGAATTTTAGGTCAGGAACCGATATCCTTAGACAGCCTGATCTGATAGCATCAGTGACGAATATCAGAGAATATTAAATGTAAAATGTGATGTAACTAGAACTGAAGGACTTTAAACTGAAATGCACGTTAAATAAATACAAAAGAACAAAACAAATAAATAAACAAACAAACAAACAAACAAACAAGCAAGCAAGCAAGCAAACAAACAAACAAACAAAAAAAATCCCAAGAATCAAACACGTTCGGAAATAAAACGTCTTATCACGGCAGAGGGAGGGGTCAGTTATCAATAAATTGCTTTCGTAAAAATAGAAATGTTTTTCTTGTGGAAAATTTGGACACAAACAAGATTTCTGTAAATCGAAAAATAAACATAAAATCTATAAGAAACAGAATCAATAAATCGATAATTAGCTGCTAGAGAAAGGAACAACTTACCTGGCACAGTTGTCTGAATAGGTGTGATATCAGCCAATGATACGTCACCAACAATCAGTCCGACAGAGTCTGGGTCATTTTTGCATAGATGATGACATTGCATTTGTCGGTCTGTGC
This sequence comes from Euprymna scolopes, assembly GCF_053919585.1. NCBI lineage: Eukaryota > Metazoa > Mollusca > Cephalopoda > Sepiida > Sepiolidae > Euprymna > Euprymna scolopes. The sequence goes on from NC_136504.1 coordinate 52,978,231, forward strand.
AATTCTCGGAGGCCCAACCTTCCAGGCTTCACCTTTTCCGTTTGAGAAGGGGTTAGTTTATTTTTAATTACTTGAGACACAATTACTGAGACATGTTTACGGGACTGCTCAGGCATATTTTGTAAGTCAGAATGCACTTACATTAGTGCGCTTACTTTTCAAAATCATACCTGACCTTTTGCCTAACACTTCTGAGTAGATAATTACCAATTTGGTTTTATTCAAGTTGCATACCGAAAACCTGTTAAACTCCAACTCGACAAGGTTTTCAAATTGCAATGGTTTTATAAACGACTTAACGAAAAATAGGTGTGTCTAAAATGAAATATATATATATATATATATATATATATATATATATATATATAAACAGACAAAAGCAAAACCAAAAAAAACAAAACAAAAAAAACCTACCCCCCTCCCAGTCAAATATCGTAGAAATTGGTGTGTACAGATCATTTGGATATGTCTAAGGGAACTACACCTGATAATTCTGCCATAAAATAAATATTTAAGAGTCTGACATAAAATAAACCTTTGAATAATGTTTCCAACTCTCAGCAGAGAGGATATGAGTCGTTTTTATTACTCACGTAGGTGACTACTATTTGGGACCATGCATAGGAAAGATTAACACGATGTTGTTTACGTTACATTCAAACTTCTGTATATCAGTACGGTCAGAGAAACAGGTAACAGGAATGGAATTCCAAAGTCTAGCTATTTCAGGGAAGAAATTATTAGAGTAGAAAGCCTTTCGGCACTTAGGGACCTCAACAGTGAAGGGGTGCGATTTTGTTGCTGAGCCGGTTTGTCCGGGATATGTATATCGAGGGGACATAAGTGCAGCGATTTCATCAGAGCACATTCTATTAAGATACTTGTAAAACAGGCACAGTGATGCAACATTGCGGCGATGGGACAGGGGTTGGAGCTTAGTTTACAAAGCGGGACCTATTAGATTGAAGACCCTTTTTTATCCTATTCAAGAGAGAGAAAGAGAGAGAGAGAGAGAGAGAGAGAGAGAGTGAGAAAGAGACCAGATGTGGCAACAATACTCCATGCATGGGCAAATGGTGGCCTTGTACAGGACACTCTCAGATGTGAGTAGTTTTCTAGCACGATAAAGAGAACCCACCTCCTTTTCAGCAGCCTTTGCAATGTCATTAATGCATTTGTTCCAGTTCATATAGCCCGTGATCTTTATTTTCTTGTTGTGATCTGCAATTGACTATATATTCAAATCTTTATATCTCGTAGTTAAATGACAAAACCCAAACAATCCACTATCTACTCTGTGGCAGACGTGATGAGTCAGAGTCTGGATCGAGCGATAAAAATAATCTAGTATGTAGAAATGCGATGTTTTAGCACCCAACGGATTAAGACCATTGCGCAATAGAGATAAATATAGAAAACGGTGTTGCTGAAAAAAAGTTTACTACGTGATAAATATTAATGGCATTAAATATGGTTTTATCAGAAAAAAGTATACCAGGTAACAAAGTTCCAGTGGCGAGCATGTTGTTTCCATCAAAAGAGACCATACTATCTTCCGTTTTTATTTCTGCATTTATGATATGCAGTGGGAAGTTGAGCAAGAGAAAGAAATATTTTTTATGCTTCAGCTTTTAATAGTTCATCACCTTAGCGCTATCTAGCGTGGTAAAAATGGAGATCCTTAAAAAGTATGAACAACCCCTGGTGTATGTACGTCTATATGAATGTGTGTAAAGGTAGTTTAATAATATTCATGAAAACAAAAAAATGCAGTTTCAGAACAGTCATAAATTGTTCGTATATTCGTTTCCAAATACCAGACGAGCAATATATATCACATTGAAGAACAACATAAAAAAAATGATGTAAATAATTTGTTTTCTTTTTTATTTTGAAGAATTTCTTCTTTCGTTTTTGTTTTTGAATCAATTTGAACCGTTAAAAGCCTTAGAAAGTAACAAGGAATTTGCTCAGACAACACTGGTTCCTAACTAGCGACAACTACTGTGAAAAGTTGTTGCTTAGCAATAAAATGAAGAATTTATGGCTCTTTGGGAATAAAACGGATCGCAAGATAAAAAAAGAATTTGAATCAAAAGAAAATACAGTAGAGAGAGAGAGAGAGAGAGAGAGAGAGAGAGAGAGAGAGAGAGAGAGAGAGAGAGAGAGAATATATACTAGGGGGACATGTGGGAAATTCCACAGTGGAAGTAGACATAATTGTCGATATTGCTTCAATAATAATTATTTCTAATTAAAGATATTTTTATATAGAATAAAAATATTTAACTTACTCTTAAGTTACTTGGCCTTCGGGACAAGATCAAAGTGTAGTATCTGTTCTTCAGATGCTGCACTTCTATTTCTTGTTCTCTTTCGGTGGAGGAGAAATCCTTCACGACTGAGACAATTTTTATTTTTGTACCTTTTCTCCACGTTAAAAAACGACCCTGGTGTCTAACTCTGTCCCGTGGGGAGGCATAGTAAATAGGTACTCTTAAGTTCATTATTTGATAGGAGTATAGAAGGTGATAACTAGGTCTATGACAACAGCATATTCTTTTCATTGTTTTGACTCTCGAGCATATATCCGACACAGACACAGTTAATCAACGTGAGAACCACATCTCTCTATATAAGAGCATATAAGATATCCACGGATATATACTCGAGAGTCAAAACAATAAAAAGAATATGCTGTTGTCCCAGCCCTAGTGATAACATACTACGAACATTAAATTAGCGTATCTATATACTAATAATTTAATGTTTGTAGTATGTTATTACCTTCTACCCTCCTTTTGTAATAAATAGGATTTCCCGATCGAATAATTTATAGTCTAGAAACTGACACACATACGTACGTTAAAGGTACTACGGTATTAATATATAGATTAAAAAACAAAACAAAAACAAAGCGAATAACAAAAAACTCAATGTATATATTTAAAATATTTTAAACTTTTTAAATATTATATTAATAAATATAAACAGATAAGTAAATAGGAATGTAAATATATAAAAAGAATATTGATAACCAAAGAATGGGGTGATAAGTATGTATAATGGATTCGTCCGAACCATAAAAAGACAGTAGATTCATGAATAATTAAAGAGTATACAAATGGCACAGGTAATGAAATCTTTTTTTTTTTTTATATAACATGAATAGGTTAGCCTAATAAATCTGGAGTAGAAAAAAACAAACAAACAAAAAACCCCAAAAACTAGATCCAATGTCCGGAACAATTTTTGATCCTTTTATTTAAGGGAGGTGGTGTTTGATCTATACTGCTGAGGAGCCATGATTTAATATACTGTTTATTTTTTTAAATCTTCGAAACAGTGTTTCGAGGTAAACAGCTGGTGATCCCTGAAAACTTTAGATTATTGTGAATTCGAGAAAGCAAGTTGATTCAGCGATTGCAAGAGAATAAATAATATGAATAGGTTACTCTAATAAATCTGAGGCAAAAAAAAAACCCCGAAAAAGAGAAGACCCCCCCTCAACCTCCCCACCCCCCCAAAAAAACTGCGTCCATTATCTGAAAAATATTTTGTTCTTTAATTGAAAACAATTAATTTAATTTGATTATTGATCAACACTGCTGGGGAGTCTGTCCTGTTTTGCTTTTACCGCCCCGAAACAGTGTTTCATGGAAAACAACTGATGATCCCTGAAAATGTAGGACTATTGTTATTTCGAGAAAGCAGCTTTGTTCAGCTATTGCAGGAGATTAAATGACTTACTGACAAAATAGTTTTCCAGAGAAGGATTAAACATTTGTTTAAAAAAAAAATTGTTCATATAGTTTTCGAGGTTAAAAAAGCTTTCGAGACTATATATTTCTTAAAGACACTATTTTACGAACAGGAACTCACTTTGTTGTCCATTTTCAAAATGTAAAGCTTTTATTGGTTCTTTGTAAAGTGTTGTCTTTAAGAAATATTTATGGCTCTAGTATTGCACTATTGAGCTATTTAAAATGAAAACTTTGTGTTAATTATATGTAAATGCTACCCCAAGTAGTATTAATTGCATATAGAATACTATATATATATATATTTATATATATTTATATATATATATATATATATATATATATATATATATATATATATATATATAAGAACGAGGAGTTAATAATATATATATATATATATAGTAGTTAATAATAATAATAACAATAATATATATATATATATATATATATATATATATATATATATATATATATACACATACATATGCGTATATATATATGTATATACATACATACCCTGACCTGATGATTCCCGAAAGGATGAAACACTAGTGTCTGATGCTATTTAATGATTATTATAGTAAATAATTATGTCTGCTCCTTTAAGAAACTTGTTTCCTATCGTTGAGCCCTTTCAGTTGAATTAAAGTCAGTCAATTTAGCTCGCATGCGCAGATCATTATATAATGATTAGATCATTCCGACAGACGTTAAAAAGCATTTAAAAAATAATAAATGTTTAAATTCAACAGGATTTCTCGCGGTTAACGGTAACCGAATGGATTATGTCCTTGCTGATGAAGCCAGAGATGGCTTTTGTCGCCTGGTTCGAATCTATCGACTAGTGTTAATCGTGACACCCTGCACTGATGATTCCCGAAAGGATGAAACACTAGTGTCTGTAGGCATTTAATAATTAATTTAATATAGTCAATAATTATATATATATATATATATATATATATATATATATATATATATATATATATATATGTATGTATGTATGTATGTATATATATATATATATATATATATATATATATATATATATATATATATATATATATATATATATAGTCTGAAGAAGCTTTGAGAAAAAAATAAAAGAATCCAGTTTAAATTCCCGGTAAAAAAAACTAAATTTAATGTACCGCAGACTTAGCATCTATATAATCCGACTTCTAAAACGTTTATAATTACAAAAGATGATTCAATTATATAAGCATGAAAAATAAAGCCTTAACTAAAATTGTTAAATAGAAATAGACTTAGCACTTGCATAAGCCGATTTCGCAAAAGTCTACAATTATAAAAGAGAATTTAACTACATAAGGATGAAAAGAGAAAACCTTGATTAAAATTATGACAGCTGTTAAATACATGACTCTCCAGTGGATAATACCACTTCCCCATTAAGAAAATGTACAATGATATGATTACCATTTATACTAATATACAAAAATAAAATAAACTATTAATAATATATATAAGTACATTTAACAAGATTACAAGATCTATTCTGCGACATCAAGACAGTTCCTCACCCTCCCTATAGTCCTGATCTTGCTCCCTGTGACTTTGGTTATTCCCTAAGCTCAAGGAAAACCTAACACGCTATCGTTATGAGACAATTAAAGAAATGAAAAAGGCTGTTACACACACACACACACACACAGACACACACACAGACACACACACAGACACACACACAGACACACACACACACATATATTTCTTTTGGGGGTACAGAATTTTATAATAGTTATATGAAGACCAAATTTAATATAGCTATAAGGTACCTTCGATAAGATTCCAGACTTTTTTTGTATAGGCATTTAAAATTCTCGTAGACTCTTGAAAATTTAGCATGTTATTGCTATAAATCTTATGAGATGACTGACCAATTTTTATAATTTCTGGTTCAAATGAACAGCTACAGCAAGAATTGGAATACATCCTACTAAAGCCCGATTGTCACAACTGGTGAATTGCAAAAATGCAATTTGAACATGAGGACAATTAAGAAGAACGATATGCAATAAAATTCTCTTTTAAACTTGGAAAAAAATGCCACAGAAACGTATGGAATACTTGAGACTGCTTTTAGACCATCTTGCATGAATTTAGCATCAGTCTTTGAGTGGCATAAGAGATTCAAGGAAGGTAAGAAGTCTGTGAGGGATGATAAGATGTGTGAGAGTAGTTAAGAAGTCAGAACACCAGAGTTGATTAGTCAAACAAAATATTTCATTGATAAAGACAGTTGTGTGTCTATAGAGACAATAAGTGCACAGTTTGATGACAGCGTTGGAACTGTACACACAATTATTTGTAAGGAACCGAAGATGAGGAAGTTTGTCCTAGACTATTTACCAAGATGGGTATCAAGACAGTTCCTCACCCTCATTATAGCCCCGATCTTGCTCCCTGTGATTTTTGGTTATTTCCTAAGCTCAAGGAAAACCTACGATGCTATCGTTATGAGAAAACTAAAGAGATGAAAGAGGCTATGACAAAGGTCATTGATATGCTCACACAAAAGTACTTCCATGGGGCCTTCCAGAAGTTGCTGGAACAGTACAGCAAGTGCATTGCAGCCGGAGGAGGTTACTTCGAAAGGGACTAGAGTTTCATGTGTATATATCAATAAAAGTATCCATACGAAAAAGTCTGGAAGCCTATTGAATGCCCCTTGTACTATATATATATATATATATGAAGAAAATAATGGAAATAGTATTCCGACAAAATAGAGAAAATAAAAAGGAACAAACCGTATAATGTGTTCATCAACGTTTCGTCTTTATTTCGAGACTTCCTCTAGATGAATGAGATTAAGAAACCAAAAAATATACCAGTACAAAATATTTGAAAATGTTTCACGTGCACAGTGTGACGCAGTTCTATTTCAGAGAAACGGAAAATTGATGTTGGAAATTCAAAAAGGAGGGGGGGGCTGACGCTGTTAAAGAGAAGGAAATTTTAGTGACGTCATATAGTCGTTAATTTAATTTTAAAACTATGAACGCAAGTTTATATTCTTATTGGGAAAAAGATATATCTGTTGAAATTCAAATATAAGTTTGTAACAGAAATGAAATGAGTGTTTTTATGTAATTTATTGATTGAGATTATGTGTTAATTATTACAGGGGGTGTTTGAATGGTGTGAGAAAGTTAACCTGTGTCCACAGTTAAATAATGTTCTTTTAATAACAGTTTACTTATTAATGGCGCTATGTTATAGAAACCTCCACGTTGTTTAATAGTGCTTGAAATTGCGATAAGCGCAGATTCAAGAAGTCTCCGGCGCGGTTTATTTGAAATAAATTTAACTACTTTTGCTTGTTTAAAGTCAAAGGTGTGGTTATGTTGCAATGAATGAGAGAATAATGCACTAAGCGAATTGCTATTTTTTATATCTCTTTTGTGTTCATTGAGCCTTTTTTCCAATTTACGCTGAGTTTCACCAACGTATTTATGATGGCAATTATGGCAAGGAATAGTATATATATCTCCATCGGAAACTGGTTTGTTATAGAGATGTTTCGTGGTTTTTAATATATGTCTTATGGTTAGTGATGTGGTTTGTACGATAGGAATTTTTAGTTTGTTTAGTGTGTTATAGATTATTGTATTATTGGTGTGTGTAGGTAAAAGAAGATGTCTGTTTATGAGAGAAAGGTCTGGTGTGTATGATTTTTTATTATTATTTATTCTGGAAAATATTTGTGTGGCTTTTCTCTTAGCATTCAATATGAAATATGTCGGATATTGCAAGGTTTTCAAAATGTTTGTAAGGTATTTGAATTCTTCGTCCAGATATTCAGGACTGCAAATTCTGAAAGCGCGTAAGAAGAAACCAATTATCATCCCGGTTTTTATTTTATTGTTATGGTGTGAATAGAAATGTATGTAATCGTTTTTGTGTGTAGTTTTGCGGTGAACTTTGAAGGATAGTTTATTATTGGATTTTATTATAAGTATGTCAAGAAAAGGTAATGAGTTATTGTTTTCTGCTTCATAGGTAAACTTTATGGAAGGTTCGACTGAGTTTAATTTGTCTCTAATGATATTTATGCGCGTATTTTCAGGAAGAAAAATTAAGATGTCGTCAATGTATCTGAAATACTCTGTGGTTGGAGGTAATCTGAATTTGAAAGGACCAGATTCTAGGAATTCTAAGAAAAGGCAAGCTAATACTCCACTAAGAGGGTTACCCATAGGAAGACCAAAATTTTGTTTATAGAAATTGTTATTGAAATGAAAGTAAGTCATGTTAGTTATAAGTCTAATGATTTTTATAAGAGTGTCGGGAGGAAAAGGTAAGCTAATGTTAGTTTTTTTAAAAATGTTTAAGGAGTAAATTCAAGCATTTTTTAATGGGGACATTAGTATATAATGATGTTATATCTAAGCTGTGAATAGTTTTGTTTTGCACGTTAATGTTTTTTATTTTGTTCAGTAAATCTCCGGAGTTCTTTATGTGGGAGGTGCTGATAGTGCCCAGTAGTGGAGTCAAAACGTTGGATATGGCACGTGCAATTTTGTGTGTGGCACTACCGATGCCGGATATTATAGGGCGCATAGGGATGTCTGGTTTGTGAATTTTGGGCAGGCCATATAGTGATGGAACATTGGGGTGGTATTCAATGTATGACATCCAAGTTTTATTGTATTTTATAAGTCTTTTATAAGATTGGTTGAAATTCTCAACACTTCGATTTACTGTCTTTAAATCAGTTTTGGTGTAAGTGTTGTTGTCTGCCAACAATGTGGAAATTTTTTTCAGGTATTCATCTTTTTCCATTAATACTATACCACCACCTTTATCAGCTGGTGATATAATCAAGTTCTTGTTATTCGCTAGGTGTTTCAAAGCATCTATGTATCTCTTAGGAAGTACAGTTTCATATGGATGAGTAACTGCAACAGAAATAACACCCTGTATGAAACCTTTTTGAAAATCCGTATCTTCATGTTTGTAATTCTTCAAAATTGCGTCGGTGGTAATATTTGAATGTATGCCAGTTGCGAATTTTAGTCCGAAACTAACGGCTTCAATTTCAGTGTTTGAGAGTACTTTGGTAGAAAGATTTTGTATTAGATTCGGGCGTCCTATAGTTCTCCATTTGCTGTCGGAGATTAATTTTGTAAGTTTATTATCCAGTTTGTGACAATGGCGGGTGCTGAATCTTTGAATTGATTTGTTTATATTTAAGAAAAAATTGTGTGTCATCGTGTAGTTCTGTAGTAAGTCGTTAGCTAATGTTACATATATATAAAGAATGAGAGTTCATATAGAAACGTTGTTTTAATTTGAATGAAATAAAATACACATCAAGTGCGCTTGAAAGCCAAACCACAACGTAATATTAGGAAAATAAACAAATATTTTACTTGTTTGAAATTTATCACAAATATATTTCAGAGGTATACTTCATCTTCAGTGTTTTGTTTTGTTTCTTTTTTTCCTTTTCGTCTTCCTTGCCATGGTGTAAAGTTGGAGAAAGAAGTCTATGACACTATTGTGTCATGAATGCATGCAGCGAGGTGCATATTGCGGTGAGAGGGGGTGTTTAACCGGATGGAATAGAGGAAGAGAGGACATAAGAGGGGGTGTTGATGTCTGATTGGGACAAAACAGAAATGTCTATGGGATTTTGTCAGAAAGAGAAAAAACAAATAATTGTTTTTATCTCATTGTCGTTATATATCTGTTAACATGAAAGGTTGTTTTTAAAACCTCTGTTGAGGGGTATGAAGAGATCCAAAGATCCTTAGCTGATTAAGGCTGACAACTTAGAATGGGGGTTAAGGGTAAGGGTCGCCGCCAAGGATTGTTCGACCTGGAATGACTAATCACTCCTAATTTGATAATAAGTAAAAACGTCAGTGCAAATGAGGGTTAAAATTTGGTAGAGATAAGTTCGAAGAGGAGGAGTAGAAATTAGGGGAACAGAGAGAGAGAGAGAGAGAGAGAGAGAGAGATAGAGAGAGAGAGAGAGAGAGAGAGAGAGAGAGAGAGAGAGAGGTGTTGAGTGGACAAGACGAAGGGTAGGCTCTAAGAGGAAGAAAGAAAGGGTGTTTGTAACCACTTTCTGAAGGAAAGGTGGGGAAAAGGGGTTGGATTTAGAAAAAGGAATTCTAAAGAGTAGAGTCGTAGCCAGCAAACTAAACGGCTGGGCTGGTCAAGCGCTCCCGATTTGGGAGCCCTCAGGGCCTGATGTTATGATGTTTATTTATTTATCTAGCCTGTGTTAATGGGAAATCTGTGACTTTACTGGTCTGGTCTTACATCGTTTCACTGCTATAGTCAGTCACCTCAATTTAGACAGTAGCTGTTATGAAGTAATGAAATTAATAAATAGTTTGTTATTGTTATAAACCGGAGTCCTGTTTGTGGTGAGGACTCTTCATTTTGCAGCAAGCCGCAAGGACCAGCGGAGTGATTGATGTAACCAGAGACTACCTACACAGGGTAGGAGACGATTTGATCGAGAGGCAAAGCGCTCCACCATGAAAACACTGGGTGAAGACGATCAACAGGCCAACTTGTGATGGGACAATATACGATCGAAAGAACACCTGTCAAATCGGGTGGAATCCGTCGAGGTTAAGGACACCCGGTGTGGTTGGTGCAGTATCGGTCTCGTTATAGTCTGTTTGTAAGGAGCCGCGTGTTGTATCTAGCGATTATATTTGGAAATGTTTGAACTGTGCGTAAGCAACGCGAGAATAACGTCAAGACTAAGAGTTCATATAGAAACGTTGTTTTAATTTGAATAAAATAAAATATGCATCAAGTGCGCTTGAAAGCCAAATCACAGCATAATATAAGGAAATAAGTTAATACAGAGTTCAACATCAAAATGAAAATACCCAACCGTAATTAAAGGAGTCCAGTGTAATGGAGGTTATTATTTGCAGGCAAATGAATCATAGCAGGTGCTCTTCAATATTTATAATATACTTTAGTTTTGGCATCTTGGATTATTTTGGTAAACTTGACTGTAATTCTTATTTCATTATATATATATATATAATGTGTGTATATATATTATATTCTTATATATATATATATATATTTATTTATTTATTTTTTTTTTTTTTTACTATAATAATTAAATACCTACAGACACTAGTGTTTCATCCTTTCGGGATTCTTCAGTGCAGGGTGTCACAATTACTACCAGTCGAACGATTCGAACCCCGCGACACGAGACATCTCTGGCTCGATTAGCGGAGGCCGTATCCATTCGGCTACCATTAATCGTGTGAAATAGCGTTGAATTTTAAACATTTTAATTTAAATGTTCATTACGTCAGACAGACAGTGATCAAATCGTTATACGACGATCTACGCATAAGAGCTAAATTGACCGACTTTTATTCAACAGAAAGTGCTCAACGATAAGAAACGTATTTCTTAAAGGGGCTGTCATAATTATTATTATTATTATTATTTTTTTCTTTTACTATAATAATTAAATACCTACAGACACTAGTGTTTCACCCTTTCGGGATTCTTCAGTGCAGGGTGTCACAATTACTACCAGTCGAACGATTCGAACCCCGCGACACGAGACATCTCTGGCTCGATTAGCGGAGGCCGTATCCATTCGGCTACCATTAATCGTGTGAAATAGCGTTGAATTTTAAACATTTTAATTTAAATGTTCATTACGTCAGACAGACAGTGATCAAATCGTTATACGACGATCTACGCATAAGAGCTAAATTGACCGACTTTTATTCAACAGAAAGTGCTCAACGATAAGAAACGTATTTCTTAAAGGGGCTGTCATAATAATTATTATTATTTTTATTTTTTTCTTTTACTATAATAATTAAATACCTACAGACACTAGTGTTTCACCCTTTCGGGATTCTTCAGTGCAGGGTGTCACAATTACTACCAGTCGAACGATTCGAACCCCGCGACATCTCTGGCTCGATTAGCGGAGGCCGTATCCATTCGGCTACCATTAATCGTGTGAAATAGCGTTGAATTTTAAACATTTTAATTTAAATGTTCATTACGTCAGACAGACAGTGATCAAATCGTTATACGACGATCTACGCATAAGAGCTAAATTGACCGACTTTTATTCAACAGAAAGTGCTCAACGATAAGAAACGTATTTCTTAAATGGGCTGTCATAATTATTTTTATTTTTTTTATTTTTTACTATAATAATTAAATACCTACAGACACTAGTGTTTCATTCTTTCGGGATTCTTCAGTGCAGGGTGTCACAATTACTACCAGTCGAACGATTCGAACCCCGCGACACGAGACATCTCTGGCTCGATTAGCGGAGGCCGTATCCATTCGGCTACCATTAATCGTGTGAAATAGCGTTGAATTTTAAACATTTTAATTTAAATGTTCATTACGTCAGACAGACAGTGATCAAATCGTTATACGACGATCTACGCATAAGAGCTAAATTGACCGACTTTTATTCAACAGAAAGTGCTCAACGATAAGAAACGTATTTCTTAAAGGGGCTGTCATAATTATTTATTTTTTTTATTTTTTTATTTTTTTTTTTTTTTACTATAATAATTAAATACCTACAGACACTAGTGTTTCATCCTTTCGGGATTCTTCAGTGCAGGGTGTCACAATTACTACCAGTCGAACGATTCGAACCCCGCGACACGAGACATCTCTGGCTCGATTAGCGGAGGCCGTATCCATTCGGCTACCATTAATCGTGTGAAATAGCGTTGAATTTTAAACATTTTAATTTAAATGTTCATTACGTCAGACAGACAGTGATCAAATCGTTATACGACGATGTGTGTATATATATTCTTATGAAAACTTCGAGAGTTTTTAAAATTAGTAATCGTCATTTTAGTAAAGTACTACTTTTTGTAATGTATGTATGAAGACAGTGAATAGGCTTAGGATGCTGTAATGGTGAATTTAATATGCAAGTGAGTTGGAAGCGAGTAATATAAATTAACTTTTGGCAATAATGGTCAGTTTGAAACTCGGCTCATTGGAATGCACACTGAGTGTCGTGTAAAGAATAAAAGATGAAACGTATTTTGTGCTTTATCAACGAGTGATAGAAAAGAGACTTGATATATATATATATATATATATATATATATATATATATATATATATATATATATATATAAAGTCTTGGCAGCAGTGATAAAAGCATATCTTATTTTTCTTTTATTAATATTATTGAAATTTTTCCCCTTTTCCCTTGTACATATTTGTGAATTATTCCATGGATTTCTGCCTTTGGTTTATTTTGGACCATCTTCCAATTACGGGATTTCCTTGGATTTTACTTGTGCAAATGGAAATTCAATTAACTTTCTTGAAGTTATATTTTTGGATTTTACCGTCATTGGATTATTTATCTTTCACCAGACTATCCATTCACGTGTAATCACCTTTTTCTTCACCATATTCCCTCTGCTTCACTTTTTTGTTATCAGGTAAGATCTTTGACTTACTTGTTGTTTCATCAAATACTTTTGTATGCAAAATCCGATCCCGCATTTTACTAATTCCTACCCTCTGATGAGAAGGAGAGTATTTCTTCGAAACTCCGCGGATTAATGACTATCCACTTATCAAGTGTTTCCTTTTCAGATTAAATATGTTTTTAACTCTTTTTCAAAGTGTTTTTTAACATGTTTTATTAACTGTTTGCTCCTATATATATATATATATATATATATATATATATATATATATATATATATATATATATACTAACAGACCGCCCGTCGTTAAATACGCAAAAATATAATATTTTAATTAATACAGAAACTGAAACCTGTGCATGCGAGTATTATGTTTTTTCTTAACCGTTCACTTCTTGTAAGTAAAAAAAAAAAAAAAAATACTCGAGCTGATATCAAAACCGAAACCTAAAGACAGTGATTCAAGTACGATTAGCATTAGACCAGCGTGAAACGATCCTTAAAAAGTATTTAATTTTAATACAAGTACTCTGTAATATGAACTATTAACGCATGCGCATTCGTGAAACAGCAAATAGATAAAAATCTGATGACTCGCACGTACCAATTTCTCAATCTTGACCCCTTAGCAGCCATTTTCTCTCGGATGAAAATGGATGTAAAAATTTACCATATGTCTGAATATCCTATATACCAAATTTCAAGTCTGTAGATAAAAAATTCGTAGATTATATATGTTGAGAAGTGTCCTCACATAACGCACACATTCTCACTTGTATATATATATATGCACACACATATACATATATACATACATACATACATACATACATACATGTATATTATATAAGAAAAGAAATCAATTACTCCCGTATCACTTTCGACACTATAGGAAAACAAGGCGGCAGTTCCTATGCAAATCTTTTACACTCACCATTTCCTGCAAATAATGAAGCGGCTTTTCGAGCAAGGATACACACATTTCGTCATCATTTTATAAATATAATTTGCCATCCTTGCCTCACTCTCTCAAATACGTAATCCCTCGTAGGTACTAACAAGTATTTCACCTACATCAAACTTAATCCTGCGACGGAACCCGAAATCACTGCTTAGTTTTATTAAGATGTTAACTTTTTTTTCACATGTAACCGCTTTATTATTCGACTTTCTACATGTTACGTTTACAGCTTCATTTAACAAACGTTCCCGTATTCTTACTGGTTTGATGGAATGACAGAATAGAATGAAACTATCAGTTCACAATACTAGCATGTAATAATTTCTCTGAAGCTTGAGGAAATCGTAAAAAAAAAAATGAACGGCTCAAATATATACCAAAACCGATCTCACAATGGAATTAAACAAAGAGTGCGCCAGTCTATTTACCGAAAAGCGTAAAAAGCCCGCGAACAAGTTATCACATTAAATCATAGACCGTTGACAGATTTCGCTCCATTCTTTTATTTATTTATTTATTTTTTTTGCAAAACTTTACAGAATACTAACTTAGCTATTTTTTTTTGTAAATTACGCTTTTCACGTTGCATTCCATTCTGACGATATATTTTGCTTATTAATTTGCTAACTGAACGTACAGGGGGGGGACGATAAATTTGTCACCCTAAAGAAAACCACACTACAGCTTTATTGTGAAACTTTTATTGAAAAAATCAATTCAAGTAGAGCTGACATCTATTCAATGTAGCCGCCTTCAGCCTCAATCACCGTCTTGATATGTGGCATGCCTTTGGGAACTCGGCGAATACTCGGTGGATGGCGACGATCAGACTGTCTTGGTGTTATGAGAGGTCATGTTTGTGATGTTTTCGATGTATGACCAAACGAAATAGTTTAGCGGGTTCAGGTCGGGGAAGGAAGGGAGCCAGTGAGAGAAGGATATAAAGTCATAGCACTCCTTCTAAAGTCAAGCCTGGGTCTCTTTCAACTTGTGGGCAGGTGCCGAGTTATGCTGCCACACCCAGTGGCGAGTGGTCACCTGATTGCACCAGGGAATCACCACATTCTTCAGCACATCCAGGTACACTTTGGTGTTGACTTTCAAGCCGACTTTGAAGATGTGAGGTGGCATGATGTGGCCCTCACTTGTTTCCACACTAAAGACCATAATCGTGGCTGGAAACTTTGTTTTCATCACCCTGGCACATCCCTGTTATCCGTGGCAATCCAGCGATGCATTTTGATGGTACTGGCAATGGTCCTGTTGTTATAACTTGGATTGGTAGAGAGCATGAATTGTACAGCGGTGCATCTCTGATCTCACTCATTAAGCATTGATATAAGGCTCCTATCGCTCTTCGGATTTGTGTACAACTGACTAACTAGTAGATGGTCTGCCAAAAAAAAACAAAAAAAAAACAAAAAAAACAAAAAAAAACAAACCTAAACAAAACAAAAAAAAGCCCCAAAAAACAAAACAAAAAACAAAAAAAAACGGCTTTCATCAAACGGAAATGAAACCATGTCGTATTTTCTATGGCCACAATTTTATCATTCCACCATGTAAATTACATATCTTCCATGCTCCGCAAGTTATGAATAGATTTCTAAATGATAATGTTACTATTTAAGAACTGTACGTATTCGCCAATCATTACCTTCTTTTTCCATTACCCCAAAAGTTTTACGAAAAAAAAAAATGTAATGAGAAAAAGACACATGAACCCATCTCATTATATTTAGACATAATTCTTTCCACATATTTAGTGCTGCTTCGAACCAAATGAAAACTTTATTTATATTATTTTTTTTACTGGAATCATTTCAGACGAGTAATTTGTTATTTATTTATTTATTTATTTGCGGACTGTTATCCTCATCTTCATAGTTGTTTTTGTTGGTTCGCCACATTTCGACAAACTCATCCTCTGGCCTTCTTCAGGTGATTAACTGAGACGGGATAAGAATGTTGAGTCTCGTAACTGTATTCCTGGGGCCTGTGACGCAGTGGATAGAGGTTTTAAGTCCCTTCGGTTCCAGGTGAGCATTGTCTGAAGGTATTGGTTTCAATCCTACCCAAAGCAGGCCAGAGGTTTAATTGGCCAAAATGTGGTGAGACGACAACAACTATGGAAGGCAGTAAATACTGGGGATACAGTTACACGACTCGGCATTGCTATCTAATCGCAGTTAATCACACGAAGAAGGCCAGAGGACGAGTTGGCCAAAACGTGATGAAAAAAAAACAACTATGAAGATGAGGATAACAGTCCGCAAATAAATAAATAAACTTTATTTTTATTCTTTCAAATAAATCGTTTTAACACTTCCTATCCTACTATTGCGAATTACTGTCATGGCTGACGGAACAAAAGCATGCTACCCCTGTGAAGTGAATAAAATGTTCCACTCGAAATTCCGTCCAAATTCCCGAGTTCGACAAAAACATTCCCTAGTTCAACAAGATACACCTGAAGAAGGTCGGAAGTTTGATCGACCGAAACGTTGTGGAAATCAGACTCAAGATGAGAACAGTAGTCCGATGAATCCAAATAATACGAATAACGAATCCTCATCTAAAAAATTCAGAAACGTAATATCATGTTCAACGGAATAACTTTGAATCTGACTTTAAAAATAATATTCCGGTTCAAATTCTGTAGAAGTAGCCATTTTTCGATTATCGACTTTTTTTTTTTTTTTTCAAAATAAACCAAAACTTAACTTACTGTTAGTTTACAATTAGGTTTTAAAATAACATGCAGGTAGTACGATTACAAAAAAAAAAAAAAAAAAAAAATTATGTCTCTTAAATGCAACTATTAATGAAATAACTACTCACTATCCTATTATTAACGGTACTGGATATGACCTAAAACTATATCCGATGGTGAGGCCCCACCTTGCGGGCTTTAGGGAGTGTGGAGCCACCCTTTAATTGCCATTGCTCCCAGGTCCACTCTGACCCGGAGTGGTAGTACCTGTTAGGGTCCCAACTATGGGTTAAATAAAATCTGACTTAAAAAAAATATACTCTATTAAAAATCGTTCCTCAAAATAACTAGATTCGGCATTAAATAACCTGAAAAAGGTTGATATGCCCTAAAACAAAAACCAACCAACCAACCTTTTATTAACATTTAATCACTCCAAACAAGGTACATTGTCACTTAGGCGCAAGGGGTTACTGTGAATTAGAGAAAAACTTTTAGGGGAAGCTTGAGTGGGGAGATGTGCTGCAAGATACTTGTTCATACTAATCCTTATCCTCGAGTGACTTGATAACGGGTAGCGCACTAGTAGAAAAAGGAGAGAAAAAAAAATAAAAGAAGGATATTGATAAAATGAATGAAACAAGTGAGAACCAAAGAATATGGGAAAAACAAAACACACAACAAAAAAAAAAAAGAAAACAAAACGTAATATTTGCAAATCGAATGAAAGCAAAGAAAAGGAAAAGAAAAATATATTGACAAAAAGGCCTCATGGGAAAATGGAAGAAATATTTATGAAAATGGAAGAAATATATATGAAAATGGAAGAAATATATATGAAAATGGAAGAAATATATATAAAAATCGAAGAAATATATATGAAAATAGAAGAATTATATATGAAAATGGAAGAAATATATATGAAAATGGAAAATATATATGAAAATGGAAGAAATATATATGAAAATGGAAGAAATATATATAAAAATGGAAGAAATATATATGAAAATAGAAGAATTATATATGAAAATGGAAGAAATATATATGAAAATGAAAGATATATATATGAAAATAGATGAATTATATATGAAAATGGAAGAAATATATATGAAAATGGATGAATTATATATGAAAATGGAAGAAATATATATGAAAATGGAAGAAATATATATGAAAATGGAAGAAATATATATAAACATGGAAGAAATATATATGAAAATGGAAGAAATATATGTGAAAATGGAAGATATATATATGAAAATGGACGAAATATATATGAAAATGGAAGAAATATATATAAACATGGAAGAAATATATATGAAAATGGAACAATTATATATGAAAATAGAAGAAATATATATTAAAATGGAAGATATATATATGAAAATGGAAGAAATATATATAAAATTGGAAGATATATATATGAAAATGGAAGAAATATATATGAAAATGGAAGAAATATATATGAAAATGGAAGAAATATATATGAAAATGGAAGCAATATATATAAAAATGGAAAAAATATATATGAAAATGGAAGAAATATATATAAAAATCGAAGAAATATATATGAAAATAGAAGAAATATATATGAAAATAGAAGAAATATATATGAAAATTGAAGATATATATATTAAAATGGAAGAAATATATATAAAAATGGAAGATATATATATATAAAAATCGAAGAAATATATATAAAAATGGAAGATATATATATAAAAATGGAAGATATATATATAAAAATGGAAGAAATATATATGAAAATGGAAGAAATATATATGAAAATGGAAGATATATATATGAAAATGGAAGAAATATATATAAAAATGGAAGATATATATATAAAAATGGAAGAAATATATATGAAAATGGAAGAAATATATATGAAAATGGAAGATATATATATTAAAATGAAAGAAATATATATGAAAATGGAAGAAATATATATGAAAATGGAAGATATATATATAAAAATGGAAGAAATATATATGAAAATGGAAGAAATATATATGAACATGGAAGAAATATATATGAAAATGGAAGAAATATATATGAAAATGGAAGAAATATATAAAAAATTGGAAGAAATATATATGAAAATGGAAGAAATATATATGAAAATTGAAGATATATATATAAAAATGGAAGATATATATATGAAAATAGAAGAAATATATATAAAAATGTAAGATATATATATGAAAATGGAAGAAATATATATGAAAATGGAAGAAATATATATAAAAATGGAAGAAATATATATGAAAATGGAAGAAATATATATGAAAATAGAAGATATATATATGAAAATGGAAGAAATATATATAAAAATGGGAGATATATATATAAAAATGGAAGAAATATATATAAAAATTGAATATATATATATGAAAATGGAAGATATATATATGAAAATGGAAGAAATGTATATGAAAATGGAAGAAATATATATAAAAATGGAAGAAATATATATAAAAATTGAAGATATATATATACAAATGGAAGATATATATACGAAAATTGAAGATATATATATGAAAATGGAAAAAATATATATAAAAATGGAAGAAATATATATAAAAATGGAAGAAATATATATAAAAATTGAAGATATATATATTAAAATGGAAGAAATATATATGAAAATAGAAGAAATATATATGAAAATGGAAGAAATATATATGAAAATGGAAGAAATATATATGAAAATGAAGAAATATATATGAAAATGGAAGATATATGTATGAAAATGGAAGAAATATATATGAAAATGGAAGATATATATATGAAAATGGAAGAAATATATATGAAAATGGAAGATATATATATGAAAATGGAAGAAATATATATAAAAATGGAAGATATATATATGAAAATAGAAGAAATATTTATGAAAATTGAAGATATATATATGAAAATGGAAGAAATATATATGAAAATGGAAGATATATATATGAAAATTGAAGAAATATATATGAAAATGGAAGAAATATATATGAAAATGAAGAAATATATATGAAAATGGAAGATATATGTATGAAAATGGAAGAAATATATATGAAAATGGAAGAAATATATATGAAAATGGAGGATATATATATGAAAATGGAAGAAATATATATGAAAATGGAAGATATATATATTAAAATGGAAGAAATATATATGAAAATGGAAGAAATATATATAAAAATCGAAGAAATATATATGAAAATGGAAGAAATATATATGTAAATTGAAGAAATATATATAAAAATGGAAGATATATATTAAAATGGAAGAAATATATATAAAAATGGAAGAAATATATATGAAAGTGGAAGAAATATATATAAAAATGGAAGATATATATAAAAATGGAAGATAAATATATAAAAATGGAAGAAATATATATAAAAATGGAAGAAATATATATGAAAATGGAAGAAATATATATAAAAATGGAAGATATATATATAAAAATGGAAGAAATATATATGAAAATGGAAGAAATATATATGAAAATGGAAGATATACATATGAAAATGGAAGAAATATATATTAAAATGAAAGAAATATATATGAAAATGGAAGAAATATATATGAAAATGGAAGATATATATATGAAAATGGAAGATATATATATGAAAATAGATGAATTATATATGAAAATGGAAGAAATATATATGAAAATGGATGAATTATATATGAAAATGGAAGAAATATATATGAAAATGGAAGAAATATATATGAAAATGGAAGAAATATATATAAACATGGAAGAAATATATATGAAAATGGAAGAAATATATGTGAAAATGGAAGATATATATATGAAAATGGACGAAATATATATGAAAATGGAAGAAATATATATAAACATGGAAGAAATATATATGAAAATGGAACAATTATATATGAAAATAGAAGAAATATATATTAAAATGGAAGATATATATATGAAAATGGAAGAAATATATATAAAATTGGAAGATATATATATGAAAATGGAAGAAATATATATAAAAATGGAAGAAATATATATGAAAATGGAAGAAATCTATATGAAAATGGAAGCAATATATATAAAAATGGAAAAAATATATATGAAAATGGAAGAAATATATATAAAAATCGAAGAAATATATATGAAAATAGAAGAAATATATATGAAAATAGAAGAAATATATATGAAAATTGAAGATATATATATTAAAATGGAAGAAATATATATAAAAATGGAAGATATATATATATAAAAATCGAAGAAATATATATAAAAATGGAAGATATATATATAAAAATGGAAGATATATATATAAAAATGGAAGAAATATATATGAAAATGGAAGAAATATATATGAAAATGGAAGATATATATATGAAAATGGAAGAAATATATATAAAAATGGAAGATATATATATAAAAATGGAAGAAATATATATGAAAATGGAAGAAATATATATGAAAATGGAAGATATATATATTAAAATGAAAGAAATATATATGAAAATGGAAGAAATATATATGAAAATGGAAGATATATATATAAAAATGGAAGAAATATATATGAAAATGGAAGAAATATATATGAACATGGAAGAAATATATATGAAAATGGAAGAAATATATATGAAAATGGAAGAAATATATAAAAAATTGGAAGAAATATATATGAAAATGGAAGAAATATATATGAAAATTGAAGATATATATATAAAAATGGAAGATATATATATGAAAATAGAAGAAATATATATAAAAATGTAAGATATATATATGAAAATGGAAGAAATATATATGAAAATGGAAGAAATATATATAAAAATGGAAGAAATATATATGAAAATGGAAGAAATATATATGAAAATAGAAGATATATATATGAAAATGGAAGAAATATATATAAAAATGGGAGATATATATATAAAAATGGAAGAAATATATATAAAAATTGAATATATATATATGAAAATGGAAGATATATATATGAAAATGGAAGAAATGTATATGAAAATGGAAGAAATATATATAAAAATGGAAGAAATATATATAAAAATTGAAGATATATATATACAAATGGAAGATATATATACGAAAATTGAAGATATATATATGAAAATGGAAAAAATATATATAAAAATGGAAGAAATATATATAAAAATGGAAGAAATATATATAAAAATTGAAGATATATATATTAAAATGGAAGAAATATATATGAAAATAGAAGAAATATATATGAAAATGGAAGAAATATATATGAAAATGGAAGAAATATATATGAAAATGAAGAAATATATATGAAAATGGAAGATATATGTATGAAAATGGAAGAAATATATATGAAAATGGAAGATATATATATGAAAATGGAAGAAATATATATGAAAATGGAAGATATATATATGAAAATGGAAGAAATATATATAAAAATGGAAGATATATATATGAAAATAGAAGAAATATTTATGAAAATTGAAGATATATATATGAAAATGGAAGAAATATATATGAAAATGGAAGATATATATATGAAAATTGAAGAAATATATATGAAAATGGAAGAAATATATATGAAAATGAAGAAATATATATGAAAATGGAAGATATATGTATGAAAATGGAAGAAATATATATGAAAATGGAAGAAATATATATGAAAATGGAGGATATATATATGAAAATGGAAGAAATATATATGAAAATGGAAGATATATATATTAAAATGGAAGAAATATATATGAAAATGGAAGAAATATATATAAAAATCGAAGAAATATATATGAAAATGGAAGAAATATATATGTAAATTGAAGAAATATATATAAAAATGGAAGATATATATTAAAATGGAAGAAATATATATAAAAATGGAAGAAATATATATGAAAGTGGAAGAAATATATATAAAAATGGAAGATATATATAAAAATGGAAGATAAATATATAAAAATGGAAGAAATATATATAAAAATGGAAGAAATATATATGAAAATGGAAGAAATATATATAAAAATGGAAGATATATATATAAAAATGGAAGAAATATATATGAAAATGGAAGAAATATATATGAAAATGGAAGATATACATATGAAAATGGAAGAAATATATATTAAAATGAAAGAAATATATATGAAAATGGAAGAAATATATATGAAAATGGAAGATATATATATGAAAATGGAAGATATATATATGAAAATGGAAGAAATATATATGAAAATGGAAGAAATATATATGAAAATTGAAGATATATATATTAAAATGGAAGAAATATATATAAAAATGGAAGATATATATATATAAAAATCGAAGAAATATATATAAAAATGGAAGATATATATATAAAAATGGAAGATATATATATAAAAATGGAAGAAATATATATGAAAATGGAAGAAATATATATGAAAATGGAAGATATATATATGAAAATGGAAGAAATATATATAAAAATGGAAGATATATATATAAAAATGGAAGAAATATATATGAAAATGGAAGAAATATATATGAAAATGGAAGATATATATATTAAAATGAAAGAAATATATATGAAAATGGAAGAAATATATATGAAAATGGAAGATATATATATAAAAATGGAAGAAATATATATGAAAATGGAAGAAATATATATGAACATGGAAGAAATATATATGAAAATGGAAGAAATATATATGAAAATGGAAGAAATATATATGAAAATAGATTCTGAAAGTTTACAGTTCCAGCAAATCAAAAGAAACAGAAAATCTAAGCGTGAACAGAAAACTATGAGATACCTTCAATAAGTTTCCAGACATTTTCACATGGACACTTTTATTTACAGCACACATGCATGAAACTGTAGTCCTCTTCAAAGTAATCTCCTCCGACCGCAATGCACTTGTACCACTCCAATAATTTCTGTAAAGCCCCCATGGAAATCCTCTTGCGTGAGCGTATCAATAACTCCCTAATTACAGTCTCTTTCATCTCATCTAAGATTTTCCTTGAGCTTAGGGAATAACTAAAAGTCACAGGGAGCAAGGTCTGGACTATAGGGAGAGTGAGGAACTGTCTTGATACCCATCTTGGTCATTACAATGCCTTTCTTTCTTATTTTTCTTAGCATCCTCGTGACAAACTTCATGCAAATCTTCTGCATCTTCAGTTCCTCATGAACAGTTCCCACACTGACAGCAAACTGCATTTATTGTCTCTATAAATACATGACGGTTCTCATCCATGAAGTTATTTATTTGGCCAATCAACTCTGGTACTCCTCCCAAACCGCTCATCATCCCCCACAAACTCCCTGCCTTCCTTGAATCTCTTATCTGAAATCATAAAAATTGGTCAGTCATCTCATAAGACGTATAACAATAACATACTGAATTTTCAAGTATCTATGACAATTTTAAATAACTGAACAAAAAGTCTGGAAAATTATTGAAGACACCTCGTAAAAGGGACATAGGACATGAAGAAGACCACTGTGATATCAGTAATAATAGGAACACTAAGAATAGTCCAGAAAAAAACGAAACTACACAAAAAAGACTAGGAGAAATTGGAATCAAAGGGAGAATGGATACAAAAAGCCGAAATATTAAAGAAAAAAACCCTTAAGTGCTGAAACCAATTTGCATCACCAAATAACACAACTAATGACTGATAAACTAGAAATAAAACAAGATTACATAAACACAAGTGCTGTCACATCTGGGAAGAAGCTTCAAACAACACTCAACAAAATTGACTTCAAGATCTGGTGGGATGTGATATTTTCTCTTCTTTTTTTCTCACAATCTAGGAAGTTGCTTTTTCTCATCAACCCTCATCGTTGAGTGACTCTTTACCTTGATAAGAGGTGACTGTTTTCTCACTGATTACAACCTGTTTGTCTTTAGATCCAATGTTAACATTCTTGGCTTACCATATCAGGCTGTCTGTAGATATCGGCTTCCTGACCTAAAATGCACTAAACATTGATATCATAGTTTTTCCCTTTCCCTTTGCAAAACTCACTCATGTTCAGCAAAACAAATAAACAAAAAAAAAAACAAATTAAAAAAAAAAATTCCTCTACAAAACAACCAAACCAAACCAAACCAAACCAAACACCATGAATAAATATTTGAAAATATAATGAACTTGAAGCATAAAACCTTTTATTAAAATGACTGCATTTGACATTGAATCACCTGAAAAAGCATTGATATGCCGTAAAACAAAACAGCCAAACAAAACATCATGAAAAATATATTTGAAAATATAAAGAAATCGAAGTACAAAGACTTTTGCCAAAATGACTGGATTCGGCAATAAATAACTTGAAAAGTTTTTTTTTGTTACTCGCATTAACCCCTAACAAGGCATATCACCACATTTAGGACCATGCCTAGGAAATATTAACAAAATGGTGGCTTTCCAAAGTCTAGCTGTTTGAGGATAGAAACTGTTAGAGTAGAAAGCTTTCTGGCATTTAGGGACCTCAACAGTGAAAGGGCGAGATTTTGTTGCTAAGTGGGTTTGTCGGGGATATGTAGCAGCTGAAACTCGCTACAATCACAGGCAGGAGCTAATTCTTGTGACTCAAGATTTGAAATCTATTTTCTCCCTGGCTTGTCCAATCACAAGCCAGCTTTCAATCACGTGACTGAGTACATAAAAGGCGAAATCTGAAACTCTTACTCTTTCCTCCTGGCTTCAGCTGGCAGCACACATAAGCCTGGGACTTTGGCCCCCGGACCGAACGTGAATACAACAAGCTAAAATGGCGACCTTCTGACTCACATTTATTTCCACGTGCGGTACCCACACGGACTTTGTTGATCATTCTACAGGACGACTTTCGTTGATACACTAACATACACACACACACCTACAACGATACGGAAAACTTTTCCCTTTTCTTTTTCCTGTAACCAGCCTCCTTTGTTCCGACAATAACTAGCTATAAACATGTGTAAACGGAACTGAGCTGTTCTCTCCTCCGCAAGCCGACAATATATTAAATCTATCTTTACACGAGAACACTTCAACCCACTAACCTGTTTCTCTCTTCTACTAACGCTACTAACGAAGATGACAAATAAAGTTGTTTATCAAATGTTAAAATAAGACTTCTTTTCGTTGTCTTCATTTTTAACTAAAGATATGTACATCAAGGGGGCACAAGTGTAACGAGTTCATCATAGCACATTCCATTAAAATATTTGTCTAAAACAAAATAACCAAACCAAACATGATAAATAAATATTTGAAGGAATAAAGAACTCAAAGCATAAAACCTTTTACCAAAATGACTGGATTCGGCATTACATAATACGAAAAAGGTTGATATAAAAACAATCAAGTCAAACATCATGAATGAATATTTGAAAATATAAAGAACTTGAAGCCCGAAAACTTTTACAAAACTTACTGAATTCCGCATTAAATAAACCGAAAAGAGTTGATATGCCGTACAACAAAATAAACAAGCCAACCAATGTGAATATATTTTTTTAATTTGTTTATTTGCCTTTTTTTAAACATTCAAAAAAGAAAGATGCAAACCGCAAAAATCACTTTCCTCTTCTTTTTTTTTTTAATCTTATCTTGAGTTTTTCTCCACTTTTCAATTGCTTTTTAACAGTTCTTGAAGTGTGAAAATTCAACTTGATTGTATACTTAAATCGAACAAACTCTCTTTGAAACGTATCATCTCCGATTTTGTTTTTAACTTTCCTTTTATCATCAAAAGCTCTAAATAAAATGTCTGTCGGATCGAAATTGCAAAAATCATACGCAATAAAGTATTCATTATTTCCCCTGAAGAGTCCAATAGCAAATCATCATCTTGAAGAATGTTCGTTTACATATTTTTTTTTTTTTACTATTAGAAATCGTTATATTACAAAATAACATTTATTTCTCAGTAAATTTTATCAAGTCCTTCTCCGAAATAAGTTTTTTCTTGGTGATAGCCCAATTGTTAGATATTTAAACTAGTGACTATAAAATATAATTTTATGGTAGAGGTTTGATTTTCGCATGGGCTGTGTCTGAGTTGCCGCATCGGCATTCCCCGGTAGCTTTACATCGGGCGACTCGCAATAAACTAACCCAGCCATTATCAAACTTTTCTCCATCATTGATTCCTCGGCTTTATGTATTTCTCCAATTACTCCTGACTCCCATACAAAAAAATTCATAGCCATCATAAAGTGTCAGAAAAACAAAAAGGTAAAAAAAAACAAAACATTTTTCATTGTTTAAGACTTTAGGTTTCGTATAAAAATTGTATTATACATTCGTATCATAAAAATAAAGAAAATCAAACTTTTTCTAAATAAAAAATTAAAAGCATTATTAGTGGGAACACTGCTGATTCATTGAGTCAATCAGTCTAACACGCCATCTTCGAACCCCCAGAACAATTACATGATCATGGTCATCTTTGCAATCGATGGACGAACATTATCATTATTTGTCCAATTAAAATTACTCTAAACTTATCCAATTGTTTTATTCCTTCTCTCACAAAAGTTGTGGCCATATTTCTGTTTCAGAGTTTGTCTACAAGATTGTTACTGCATTGTCAAGTACAAGACGTGAACTTTCAGGGTAGAATTAAACCCAATACATCATCTATACAAGCCATTATCAAACTTTCCTCCATCATTGATTTCTTCAGCTTTATACATTTCTCCATTTACTCCCTAACTTTTATACAAAAAATTCATAATCACCATAAAGTTACAGAAAAACAAGAAGGTAAAAAAAAATCCTTTTTTATTGTTTAGAATTCTAGGTTTCGTATAAAAATTGTATTATGCATTCGTATCATAAAAATAAAGGAAATCTAATCTTTTTCTAAATATAAAATTATGAAGTTAATTTGTATAACAAAAAATAATGAACAGAAATGCTAGAAGCATAACCAATAGGAACACTACTATCAATAATTCCCCCCCCCACTCCTTATCTGTGCCTAAACCTTAATGTAGATTACATGAACAAAGCTTCTTTCTTAGAACTGTACACCTGTGGAACTCTCTTCCGTTTACCTGCTCTTTCTAGCTGACAACACCACAATATGGCCGTCTTCAAGTCCAATGTAAACAAGTTCTCGATGAGCCGTTCCCCTTAAGTAATCCAATTTACCAAATTTACACTTCTAACGATTACTATGATATTGTTCTTTTGACCACTGTATACTCTTTAACCCTTATCCTCGAGTGGTATCTAGGCCTTGATAAGTGGTGATTCCTTTTGTAAAAAACAACAAAAAAAAAAACACTGCTGATTCATTGAGTCAATCAGTTTGCTTGTGCGAGGAGCTGTTTCTGAGAAGATTACTCTCATAATCGGTTTTCAAGCAGTTTCTGTCCTTTGTCTTTGTTGCTATTAAACTTCAGAACTCTGATTTGCATAAGTGTTTTTGCAAATTATTAGGTACTTCAATTATTTACTCTCGACGATATATTTTTTTTTTACCGCCAAGGGATAAATTTACGCCTGGTTGAAAAACCTCTGAACTAACCCCTTTTCAGAGAGAAGGTAAAGCCTGGGAGGATGGACCTCCCTGTACTAAACAGAACCAGTCTCCAAATCCAACAACAACGAAACCAATGTGAAATTGATTTGTCACTTACATAGAAACTTCATACAAACACAAACGCAACTCCTATTCAAACATCTTTAAGCAGCTTTCAATAAATGTTGCTACATTTTAGCTATTATGTTATCGTCATTTATTTATGATCGTGGTCAATTATATTTTTGGTCCCCTAACAAAAGTAAAAAATTTTAAAATTTTACACAAACATTAAAAATGATATGAGTAAAAAAGTAACAGAACAGATTGTCCGCGAAAACTTTGGTTGCCCCTCCCCCCTAGGGGTGCCTTTCAGGTTAAAATGGCTAATATTTACACTTTTGTGCTAATTTAAAAAAAATTGATGCTTTAGATTTTTATAAAACTTTCTGAAAAGTTGTAACTGATTTCTATATAATTTTATTTGTCTATACTTTGTGATAACTCTTGGGTGTGCCCCAGGGGCTCTTTTAGGGTTAATAAAAACATTCCATTTTTGGGACTATTTTACCATATTCGTCCAAAATTTTCTGTGTGTGTCTATTTAGCAGTTTTGCATGGTGCTGAACTCAGATTAAAATATGTTAAGGCCTTGGGGACTTTTGGGGCTAAATGGAGGTGCGCAAATGATGGACTTGGTTATTTCTTTTTTTTGCATGGTGCAGAACTCAAATTTACATATGTTAAGGCCTAAAACTGCACCGTTTGTTCATTTTCACCAGAATTTGATGTCCCCTGGGGACTTTTGGGGCTAAATGGGGTGGGGTCAAATGCTGAACTTAGTCATTTTTTTATGCCTCGTTCACTGTGCACTCATGGGAGACCATGCATGCCTCATTACTTCACTTGTTTACTCTGTGTAATTTAGAAGACTAAGAAGGCTTAGAAGGCTATAGTCAAGATTTTCTGCTCTTTTTGACTTCTGGTTTCTGCTGTTAATTCTAATAGCGTCCTTCTTCGAACCACTTGCCTTCGCAATTTCTTCCCTTCTCCATGGTTTCCCAACCATATCAACACACAGAAATTTAAATGTAATGTGAAAAAACATCATACTGCTTAACTTCCCATCCAGGTTGTTTCCTTATGCATCTGATCTCTACCACAGTAACCACTAATGCTTCAGTGGCAATATGCCTTGTTTGAGGTGAACAAAAATAAAATGACAACTTTTTTTAAAAAGAATTTTAGCTGTATATAAATCGTATACATGAAATAAGTTTTTCTCTCATGCTTTTATAATCAATATTTTTTTTTTACTACAAGTTACATACAAAAATTTGCTTCGCCAATTATATAAGGCAAACATTGGTTCGTGTTGTTAAAAATAAAATTTGTAATTCTGATCGATTTTAATATCTAATCTTATCACAACCATCCATAAATACCAGAACGAATTTAATAACAAAGGTGACTGTAAAAAGAGAGAGAAATCTAAAGATTCTTAGTTTATACATAGAAATGCTTGTAATCATGATGTGATTTATCTTGCAAGACTGCCAACAACAGAATCAAACCAGTCACAAAGGTGTACCATTGTTCATTCATACGAATCGACTATATGCAGATATTTTCCAATTCACATCAATATATAATTGTTAAAGTTCGGCATCAAAAATATTTCTATTCTAATCTAATGGTCCAGTGGTTGGAACTGCCGACTATCAATGCGATAGTTGTAAGTTCAATCCATGGCTAGGGAAAAGTGTTAGTCTAGCCATACTGAACCTGAAATCATAAAAATTGGTCAGTCACCTCATAAGATGTATAGCAATAACATACAGAATTTTCAAGCGTCTACAACAATTTTAAATTCCTGCACAAAAATTTTATTGAAGGCACCTCGTAAGATTTCATTGACATCTGTTTTTTGGATATAACAAGAATCCAGTATGCCCGACCTATCTATATTGTTGATATTTAAATCCTTTAAAATAGTTAAAAAAAAAAAAAACTTCCTCACCAGTTACCCAAGGTTCAACCGGCTTAGCGACCTTTTGTTTACCATCTGTAAAACCTGAAATTAGCGACCATGTTCCAACAAAATCGGGCGTTATTTTTTTGCTTACTCGTGTTTAGCTTAGTAATAGTAACGATAACAAATTCAGAGATAATGCATCTTACAATCACTTTCAACGCTTGAAAAAATTATACAGGTCAGTAGAAAATTTAATTTTCTTGCGTTTGGTAAAAGTTATTTGTCGTATGTATCATGTTTATTTTCGATTTTTGCCAATATATAAAATACAAAAAAAAAAAAAAGAAAAAAGAAAAGAAAAAAAAAGCGCTCGTGATCTTTTGAACAAACAATATATACACGAGTGTGACGCACGATTCCTGATTGAATATCCAAGCTAATTTTGTTGCGAAGACGCATATAAATGAAATGCAAATTTTTGTTTCCGTTTTCATCTGAAATTCACAAGGTTGGCTTCTTTGTTCAAATCCCCAAAGAAAGAGAATGATTTGGTGTCATCGCCCATAACGTAGGTGGTGTTCCTTCTTGAGATGATAAAAAAGAAACAGTAAAAAAAGTATTAAAAAATATAAAAACGAAAAACAAAAAACAAAACAAAAAAAACACAAAAAACGATAACAACAGCAGAAGCTGCAGCAGCAGCAACAACAACAACAACAACAACAACAACAACTACAAAGAAAACATTACAAGTCGTACGGATTCAGCAATTCTCTACATTATCAACATCTTGGAATTAACTTACGTTTCCCCCCGATGGATTTGGTTGGTTATTTCCGAATGATGTTCCATGCGGGATTATCTCGCGCTTAATTTGCCGAAGATTTGTGAGATGTAAATCTCCTACCCCCTACCACTAGCCATATTTGTGCTCATATTCTCCACAGAATTTATATATCAAACCTGGCAAAATGGATAGAATTCCGTTATGTATCGAGAGAGATGGCGAGAGAATAAAAAGGTCCGCTCCCCCCACAGAAAAGACGTTGCTAAGCCTTTCTCTACTCTATCAATATTTTCATAGGAGTTGCTCGACTGAGCTCCACTCTATGCGTTCCCTATAAAACATTTACGACAAAAACTCGTCTGGCTACAACAGCTGTCGAGGGCGAGAGAAGAAAAAATTCGCGCGGCTATGACGTCAAATTGTAACGTCATATTGCATCGTTACTGGGTTAATATGCAGCTTTTGCACCTGAATTGTCGGCAGACGAGTAAGAGGTAAAAAAACAAAAACAAAAACAAAAAAAAACAAAACAAAAAACAACAACAACAACAACAAGACAAAAGGGCATTTTTAACTTAATAAATATTTGTATCTTGGAATATATATATATATATATATATATATATATATATATATATATATATATATATATATATATATACTAGCAAAAGTACCCGTCGTTGACTGGGTTGAAAAACAGCCTACAAAAAATGGACTCTGATTTATGAAAGTATGATAGGTTATGAAAAGGAAGGGTTGTAAAGAGATAGATTCGAATTTGGAGGTATCAAAACCAAAGCAAAATATGATGAAAGTAAAAATAAAATAGATAAACCCCATAATTTATTATACCATACCTGTTCACACTGAAACACTTATCACAATATTCTGTGGATCTATATTAAAAAAAACTTGTTAAACTTTGTGACATATTTCCATTCTATGGAACGAACACCCCCTAATTTTATTATACCATATTTCTTCAAACTGAAACATAATTATCAAAGTATACCTACGCAGATAGATATGAAAAGTCTTTATTAAAGTTTGTGCCTATTTCCATTCTATGGAGGCCAGGCGCGAACGTAGACCCCACAATTTTATTATACCATCCCTATTTAAGTTATGTACATCTATATCAAAAACACTTGCAAACGTTTTTCTTAATTTTTAAATTTTTTATTTCCATACTTTGTGGACCATGCGCGAACGCAGACCTCACAATTTTAATGAACCACCGTTCTGCCAGATCAAACATACCCATTCCTGTGTCTCGATACATCTTCTATCATTATATGTAATCAGTTTTCTATAATAGTCAACCATATAGGAGCCTATTCGTGACCAGACACACACACAAATGTTCAGCTTTATATATATATATATATATATATATATATATATATATATATATATATATATATATATATATATATGTATATATTCCAAGATCTAAATATTTATGTTTTTAGCAAACAGTTCTTTTAGCATATTAAAATTTCGGTACAATTTTTTACAGATCCGTTTCTTTATGCAGAAACAATCATTACTGAATCTTCTCGTGCATATACTCATCATCTTGTAGTTAGACGAGTTTTCGTTACGAAGGTTTTATAGAGAGGAGAGGGCATAACTTGAAGCTCAGTCGAGCACCTGCCATGAATATGACAAAATCTAGCAACGTTTCTTCTGTGGCAGGGATACTGTTTCTTCTCACACACTCTCTCGGTCCCACCCACTTTGCCAGCATCAATATAACTATAAAAAAAGGCAGTCTGTAAACAAATAAATGCAGATAAGTTTCTCTTCTATCGACCTATATAAGTTTATTTGTATTTTAACATATCAATATATATATATATATATATATATATATATATATATATATATATATATATATATATATATATATTAGCAGAGGGCGCCTGACGTTGCCCGGTAGTAAAATACACTTAAATATGATATTTTAATGTATCCATAATTCGGATATATTATAATAGAGCCAATTATGATCGATTATTTTATATGATATGATACCTAATATATAGTCATGATTTAGAAAGTATAAAGAATAAATAAAAGTGACTTAGGTGCCATCAGCCAGAATCGAAACTGAAAAAAATTTGAAAGCAAAAAATGGAGACGAACATCGATATAATGAGTTTTATAATTGAATTAGCTTCAATATTCGTTGTTTTCGAATGACTTATGATTTTTTTGAACATTTTGTTTTTATCGCACAAGATGAAAAGGTATAAAACTATTTTTACTCGTGTTACTACGTAATATAAAATTGAAACGATTTACGTGTCTTGAACAGGAATTTATTCCTGAAAAAATACGATCTACTCTTAAAATCGTTGAAAATAATTAAAAAAAAAATGATTTAATATATATAAAAAATATTTGATCAATTTACTTGACTTTTTCGGAATATGATATTTTCGTTCTGTGACGTTTTCTGTAATTTTTGTTTTTACATAAATATATAGCCTTCTTATAGCAAAAGGGTTATGCGATTCCATTCAAATAAAGTCGGGAATGACTCGAGGAAAAAAGCGAAAATTCTGGTAAGCCCTCCCCCCTCCATTTCGTTTTTCTTATTTCATTTAGCCTTGGGCCCGGCGTTACTCGGGTGTTTGGAGGTGTGTGTTGAGCAAAAAAAAAAAAAACAAAAACAAAAATGGTAGTAGGCGGGCAGGCTCGAACCCGTACCGCGAAGGAGGAAAAGAACATTAAAAAAAACCCCAAACAAACAAACAAACAAACAAACAAAAAAAAAGTGACATCTTTACCGTTGCGTCAATCGCTAAACCGGAAGTGGCGAAGGTTTAAATTAAGGCTAGTCAATCGAAAAGAAGGAATGACTTTCGATAACATCGGCGAAAAAAGTAACCCCTCCCTATAGAAAAGTGCCCAGTTGAGGATGAAGAAATTAATGTTTTTGGCTAAATTTTCGGTTTTTGTCATTCGAAGAGTCGACCTTCAAAACGCTATCGATCTTGTGAAAATCCGTCGCCTCCGTCGAAAGTTTTAGGCACACATACATACATACATACATACATACATTTAAACGGACAGGTTAGATTTATATTATAGATGTATTAATTTATTTACCTATTTGTTTCTCTTGTACCCCCTACCCCGCCCAAAGTTACTGTTAAAATTATTATTGGAATTTATTGTTGTCAAGGTCTCGGGTGTGCTGAAAACGAATATTGCATTTACATATGTCGCAAATAAGTATTTTTCCGGCAATGTTATCAGTGGTAGCTCGCGCATATTTTTACTTAATACTCAGAAAAATACTTATTTGCGACAAAATTCATTTCGTTTTCAGCACACTCGAAAACCTGTAGAAAACAAGATTCTTAAGGTAGGGTTTGTGTTGGTCTACCAGGCCATAATGAACACCACCCCTAAAAAATAAAAATAAAATAACAAACGCCCCAAAAAGGTGTCCATAAAGTGGGTGTTCATTTTACGTTTAATTAATATAGAAAAGTGATACCCATGTTTTGAAACTATAATTTATTCATGTCTTCGAAACTACCCCTTTCCTGTAATTTTAAACGTTATTTTCTTTTCAGCACCATCGAAAACCTATAATAGTGGTAATTTTAAAGGATTTTTGGAGGGTGGAAAATACTGCACCTTTACCGAAACATTTTATGGCTGTAAAAAAGTGCCAAACATAGACTCTGGATGATGAATGATCCTCTTAATGTGCAAACTTAAAGGCAAATTTCACATAGTCTATTACACAAGTCAGGTCATTAGATTTCCAACGAGCCTTCATTTGTTAAATTCTGATCATTAGTCGCTGAGATTTCGAACATAAAATTGCCAAAACGTTATAATTTTGAACATAAAATTGACAAAAAAAAAATATTAAGAACGGCGTTTGGAATAGACATCCTAAGCTTCCCATGTTAAGAACGGCTTTCGGAATATTATGATATTGCCGAAACATTTATTTTTAAATCGGCGACGATGGTAATAGATTGCACAGGTATAAATAAAGTATATTTAAATAAAGTACATTAAAAACGTAACTATGTTTTAAAAAATATAATTAATTCCTGAAAAAAAAAAACGTACAAAGCAAGCGAGCGAGAGAGTAAGAAAGAAAGAAAGAAAGAAAGAGAGAGAGAGAGAGAGAGAGAGCAATTAAATGTTCTTTTTTTCTTCAGCATCACTGTGAAATTTGTTTTCTTCATCGGCATAAAAAGAATTGTAAAAAAAAGCGACTGAGAGAGAGAGAACGAGAGAGCAAGAGAGAGTTGGGTAGAATATATACAAAGAAATATTAGGAGGGAGAGGGAGAGAGCGAGAGAGAGCGAGAGACAGTTGGGAAGAATATATACAAAGAGATACAGGGAAGGAGAGAGACAGAAAGAAAGAAAGGAAATACAAACTGACGCCATAAAATGTAAGAAAATGAACGCAGCAATTTACTCAGAGGGCAAAAGTAGGTACTTACTTACGACGCCATATTTGAATCCTACATTAGCTTTCGTTTAGCAAGCGAATACTTGAATATAGGAATGGTCAGAGCTCAGCCAATCAGAATGATCGGAATTAAGCCGAGGAGACTTTATTATTTTTGAATCGGAAAATGGAAAGATTATGTTATGATTATGAGTTTATGATCGAGTTACGCAGGGTGCAAGCACAATATATGTATAATGTGTAAATTTCCTCCCAGTGTTGACTAGGGGCGATAGGAGGACTTGATATTTAGAGGAAAAATAGGAACTACTTCCCCTAAAGATGGTTGCAATTGTAATGATGTTGCTCCTAAGATGAAATGTAGGGTTTTAGTATAACGACTAATTGTTCTAAAGTTACATAAGCTAATAGTCTAAACATAATAAATTTGTTGCAAACCTACAGTACTTTGGTCCAGAGGGGAATTTCTGTAATCAAAATATTAAATATGGAGATAAATATAAAAAGAATAATATAAAGAAATTAAAAATAATATAGTGCAAATTTAGAACCAAGTCCCGCCCCTTGATTTTTTTGGCCGTCTGCAGCGTCCTCAGACTTTTACAGGTTTACAATGATGTAACTTAACAGAAAGATACGGTAATAAAAATAAAACGTATATATATATATATATATATATATATATATATATATATATATTAAGTTATGTGCACTGATAACAGAATAAAGACTTATCTGGACTATAAAAAGTTTGTTGTACTTGCCGATTTTTAATGTATTCCTCAATTAAGATTCTGTAGGATGTCTGACATCGTTTCTTCTCTACTCACAGACAGCATTCTTATCTAATGCGGATGTCTTCCGAGCCAATCAATGGCAACATCTGAACATTCTTGTTATTTTTGGAATCTCTTGGAATGAGATTAATGCAATGCCGTATACGACACACGTTGTGCTAACACCTATCATTCCTGCATGAACACAGGAAAACACTGAAACCTATACAAATAATAGATTTATTTCCACCTTTACAATTTTACGTTTTTAGTCGGAATGTAGCTCATTTCAGTACGAAATGGAAATTCAGTTTGTACACACAGAGGAATACAAGATAAGACTGAAAATATACTGGGAACATTCTTTGTGATTTATTTTCTTTCACACGCTGTCATCTATCTGTGTAGGCAGACAATTGAGTTCTGCACTTCTGATGAGTCTGATGCTGAATTACAGCTTCTACTATGACTGTGCAGGCATATCCTGGATCGGCAGGTTATAATGCAGTTGTCCCAGATGTAAGTGACGTCTAGTTCTGAAAGTTATAATGCAACCATTTACCACCTGTCTCCCCTCCCTCTACTGTTGGTCTCCTCTCCTAACTCCACTGTCAATTTTGCGCTAAAAAAAAATCACCATTTTTGCCCCTTTTAAACCCGTTTTGATATATATATATATATATATATATATATATATATATATATATATATATATATATATATATATATATATACTAGATGTATCCTGCCACGCGTTGCTGTGGCTCAATTTGGTGTAATGGAAAATTCTAATAAAAAGAGAAAATGCATGTTTCTTATATTCTTAGTAGAGCAATCCACTCCAAAAAGTAAAAAAAAAAAAAAGGCGGCAATGAAAAAAAAATGGTACTCTTGCAGAATTGGATCCGGATCCTCGGGATTACCATCAATCATGGCATGGGCTCAACCAACAATCAATGGATGAAGCCGAACGTAGCAAAAATGTTGAAACGCTAAATGTTTTTTTTTGTCTTCTTTATATAAAAATGTGAGTTAGTAATTGATATTTGAGTGATGAGGGGGGTACTATACACAGATTCGAAAAAGTTGTCCAAAAACAAATAAATGAAAGCAAAGGTAAAGTAAGTTACGTTTCTACCTAACTGGATAATTGTTTAGTGTTTTTATTTAATGTAAAATGTTTAATCGGCTCGAAAAACAGAAATGGTTGCAGACTGTTGAATACGTTAAGTTTGGGAAAGTAAGTTGAAAACTAAAAACTATACAATACAGTGTCAAAGACCCATCGAATATATGTTACCATGACATAGGCTGACATAATCGGTGGGTTTGTGACAGTATTTTGTATAGTTTTTTAGTTTAAACTCACTTTCTCAAACTTAACGTAATCAATAGTGTTTGCCACCATTTGTATCTTTCAAATACACCGATAAACACTGTTTTCGAGCCGACTAAATGTTACATTAAATGAAAAGGGTTTACTAAACACAGATACAAAGAAGTTGTCAAAAAATAAATATATAACAAATAAATGTTATCAAAGGCAAGAAAAGTAAATGTTCTACCTAACTTGATAAGATTGTAGTGTTTTTATGTAATGTATAATGTTTAATCGGTTCAAAAACATGCAGTGTTTATCGGTATATTTGAAAAATACAAATGGTGGCAGACTGTATCGAACACGTTAAGTTTAGGGAAATTTTGGGAAAATGAGTTTAAACTAAAAAGCTATACAAAATACTGTTAGGAACTCGCTCAATATATGTTACTGTGACGTAGGCTGACATATAATCAGTGGTTTTAAACTTTTGTTCGATACAGGTGAGGACTTTTGAGAGTTCCTTTTAGTGATTACCTGGTTTGAGGATATTTGTACAACTAAACGCCAAATCTGCCCAAAAATCCGGTATTATTTTACTTTAAGGCCAGTCTCATGTTCGTATATAACGAAATATTTTATTGTAAATTTCGTTGTACTAAAAACGAATCTGCAAACCGTTTCCATCGCAAAAGAAAGTTTTCATGATATGAAGAAATTACTTTTTCGAAACATGGGTGATCACTTTTCAATGTAAATTTAACTTAGAATGAGCACCTACTTTCTGGCCACCTGAGAGAGGGGCATTTTTTGTGTGTTTCTTGGCAAAAAAGTTTTTTGTTTGATTTCTTTTGCATGGTAATAACTCCTGAACTCTGGGACTATTTTCCATTTCACAGCCGTAGCCTTTGTTTACGCTACACGTGAGCATAAACGAAGGCTGTTAAATATGCACTCGCATACTAAACTGCCTTGTCAAAAAATCTTTAAGCCAATAAACACGAAAATAAATGCCCCGCTTCCTCAGGTGGCAAGAAAATGGGTGCTCATTTTAAGCTATATCTACATGGAAAAGTGATCACCCACTTTTCGGAAAAGAAATTTCTTCATATCATGAAAACTAGTTTTGGTACTCCTTGAGCGTTGAGTTCCATGGCGACTTATTTAATGGTCGTTCCCTTAGTCCCTCCTCAGTCAAGGCTAACGCATGCGCACGTAATGTTTTTGTTATTTATTTACTTACGTTGCCTTTGGCACTTTTACAAACATTACTTACGTTGGCTTAACTCTTTTCATAAATAATAAAAAAAGTAACTATTTATTGATAATTTGTCTCGTGTACAAACATTTATTCATTTATTTATTTATTTATTTACGTTAGCTTAACTCTTTTCATGATTAAAAAAAGTTTTACTCCTTAAGAATAATAAAAGGAAAAAGTTACTAAACATTTATTAATAATTTCTCACGTACTTACGTTGGCTTAACTCTTTTCATGAAGTATATAAAAAAAAAGTAACTAAACCGTTTATTGATAATTTCTCACTTACAAACATTTTTAATTTACATGAGCGGATAAGTCTGTTGGTCGCCATGGAACTCAACGGCCACCCAAAAAAGTATTTTGTTATATACGGACGTGAGACGGGCCTTAATGGAAAATTTTATCAAAATTCCGGGATGCTATTTTTTTTTCAATAACATAAGAAATTAAGAATTAGACAAATTCATTTTAGGTAGGCTTCGCCAGGAAAGGTTTTAAAAATAAAAAATTAAGATAAACAAATGGTGCTTGTGCATTTACCGATCCGCGCTATTTTTTAAATCGTATTTCAAAGTTTAATTAAAGTTTTATGATATGTTTTTTTTTATTCAATTGTAAGGTTAAAAAAGTAAAAAAAAAAAAAATATATATATAATTTAAAAAATAGGGGATTTTTTTTTTACTCATCTATTAATTAGATAGTTAAATGTTGTAATTCGAAAGTCGTCACCGTGTGGTGCACGTGAAAGGCTCATTTCTACCGGAAATGAAATGGCAGGCAGTCTCGCAGTTACGAAAAATATTTTTATTTTATTTAATATATTTTTATAATTTGCGATGTTAGTTTATTTTAATAACATGCAAACATTCCTTGACTTTAGAGATAAATTTTCTGAAAATTTCAATTAAATTGGTAATGTAGAAATATGGTTTTATCGACTTTGAACGATCCAAGAATTACATATATATATATACTAGCTGTACCCGGCCACGCGTTGTTGTGGCTCAGTTTGTTAAAATGGAACACATGTGAAAGTAGAGAAAAGTTTGATTCTTTTTTTCAAGAGAATGCACAAATTATTTTTTTTTTAACAGATGTTAAGAAAATAAACAGAAAAATACTTCCATCATTAATTATGCAAAAAAATAAATAAAATGTTGATTTAGTGTTTCAATATGCTTGTAAATTACGATAAAACTTGCTGAGTATGCACTGTTTTACGGTTGTTGTAAAAATGGAACGGAAACTTAAATTTCGCTTCATTTTAATCTTTCTTAATTTTTTAATTGTGCCCCCCCCAAACGAATATAATCAAAACAGTAACATTCAACAATTGTACTTTATGTATATAAAACACAAAATATTAATTAAAAAAAAAAAAAATTAAAAAAAAGTTAATAACGAAAGGGAAATAATTCCATTTTTAAACGAAAAAGTCAGTTTACCTAACTTACTGTATTAATTCTATTTTTTTTTAAGCAAGAAAAAAAAAGGTAAATATCCAGATACGCTACTACAGAACACCGACCACTCTAATTTTTTTTATATAGGTAATTGAGGTCGCTGACAACGAATCTGATAGTCAAACTTGGGGCAAATTTACCGTTTGCATGGTATTTACCCCTGAACCCACGAACTTCTTTTCACCATTTTGCAGCTTCCGTTTATGCTACGCGTATGCACGCTGTAGCATAAACGACGGCTTCACCAAGCAAACTACGTTGGGGGGGAGGGGATTTTTTTTTCCAGGACATAGAATTTTCTAATTTTACTAAAATACATTATAGCGCTTTTTGGGTGGAAAATTTAAAATTAGCTGAAAAAGAAATAAAATAAGAAAAGGAAAGCACACCAAGTTGGAATAGGGGGGGGGTAATTTATCTGTTTTTTTTTTTACCTGGAACATCGAATTTTCAAATTTTCCGTAAGTAACGCACCGACATTTACAATTAGAACACCATTTAGCATTTTCCGAAGATTTTACTTTGTACATTGGGGGCGCGCCCCAACATCACATCCCCCCGAACAAATTAGAGTGGTCGGTGTTCTGTAGTAGCGTATCTGGATATTTACAAAAAAAAAAAATATTTAGGTTTGGCTATAAATTCCTAAACTCATTTCACCCTAAATAATTTAGGTGACTGAAATAGGAATCTAATTTAATCTTTAATTTCCTGAATAGTATGCGAGAATTCATTTTTCTTCAAGTTATATCGAATACATTAATACGGACTTTAGGGGCTTTTTTCGTAATGTTACTGTAAAAATTATTTTTTATTGTTACAAATTACGATGCTTTAAAAAAAGCAAAAATAAATTCTTGCTTTTTTTATTTACTACTGAAAACCATAACTTTAGTAAAGGTATTTTTTGTTTAAACAAAATAAAACATTTTCACTAAGAGTTAAGTAAAAATAATTAGTTTATTATATTCTGCGGTCATTATTTGAAAAATACTGCAATTTTCATTAAAATTCGTTAATTTCCTGATTTTTGGTGAATTTTTAAGTAAAGGGAGGAGTCAAAATGTGTATACACTTTGAGCGTCGGCATTCATTTTGCGACCACGTGTGGTTAATTTAAATTAAAGTTCAATCACATGGTTACATTATCAATAATCATGTAATTAAACCCATTGAAAATTTACCGATATTGTAAACACATTCTGTTTACATTAAGCCTGTAGTGTTTTTTTTAGTGATGCAATGTTTTCAACTGAGATTTAAAAAAAACCCGCGAGATCAGGAGAAAGAAATGTCCAGAAAATCGCTAGATTTTTAACTTATCGTTTGAAATTTTCAAAAATTGCTAATCCCCCCCCCCAAAAAAAAACTCCATAATGTTCCATGTTTTCTCACTATATGTTTCTGGAATTATATTGAAGCGGTTAGCTCCCCAGAAGGCTTACATATTTTATCAGCTAGTTTTGCCTGTTTTTTTAGAGAGGGTATTTTTTTTGCAGGAAACAAATTATAAACTCAAACTTTTTATAATAAAAGTTAAATTGAAATATACTGCAAATTAAACATCACTATAATGGTGCAACATATTTTGAAATTAGAAAAATAAAAAACAAAAAACTTTGTTTTAGCATATTAAAAGTATTTAAGTTGGTAGATAATTAAATTCTACTGTATTGGTATAAGTTGTTTTTTTGCTGTTGTTTCTTGCTTTTTACACTTTTAGATCGTATTTTAAACTAAACTTCGGAGGTTGGAATGCCCCCCCCCACCTAAAATGTACTTGGAAAAATCGATTTGATAGTGAGATTTAAGAATGGTTAGTCGAAAAAAAGGTGAAAAACAAAACAAATAATCAATAAATAATTGTTACCAAAG
Source organism: Euprymna scolopes (assembly GCF_053919585.1). Lineage (NCBI taxonomy): Eukaryota > Metazoa > Mollusca > Cephalopoda > Sepiida > Sepiolidae > Euprymna > Euprymna scolopes. The sequence goes on from NC_136504.1 coordinate 53,020,536, forward strand.
GCAATAAATGCTACTTTTTTACTTACATGAATGAGTTTATTTTATGTTTTAAAGTATTTTCAAGCGCTTTTCTTTATTTTTTAATAATCTAATGCGGGTATGTGGGTGCCAAATATCTCCAGATTTTCTAGAATTCCCCGCTAGATTGCAAACGAAATCTCCAGATCTAGCAGGAAAACCGCTAAATTGTAACACTGGTCACGTGACAGGAAGCGGTAATAAATAATTGTCCCTAAATAAAAAAAAAATGGCCTCTCGGTACAAAGAAAAACACCTATTTATCATAGAAAAATTAAGTATAATGTTATAATTAAAAAGAAATATATAAAAACACACATGGATATAGTAAACATATACCAAAACGTGGAAGCCATCCGTCCAGTGGTTTTTTAGACAATTAAATGCGAACGAACCAAGAGTTACATATATATATATATATATATATATATATATATATATATATATATATATATATATATATATATATTGCCCGGTCGTAAAATTTGCATAAATATTATATTTTAATTAATGCGGAATTCTTATTTATTATATACAGAAGTACCATAGGTATTATATGTAACGTTGAATTGCTTAAAAAAAAAAATGAAGTAAATAAAGGGAGAGAAACTGAGACATGTGTATGCAAGTATTATATTTTTTTTCTAAATAGTCCACTTCTTATAAGTAAAACTAAAAACACTTGAGCTGAAAGCGAAACCAAAATCTAAAGACAGTGAATCAAGTACGGTAATAATTTTAAACCTGCTAATTCTTAGTATAAAGAAGTTATGTGAATGATTCACACATGCGCATTTAGGAAACGGTTGACAAACAGCTAAAAATCCGATGACCTCCAAGTACCAATTTTTCGATTTTGACCCATTAGCAGCCATTTTTTCCGGATGAACCTTATATACTAAATTGCAATCTATAGATCAGAAATTCGTTCAGTATATAGGTTGAGAAGTGTCCTCACACACGATTTTCATATATATATATATATATATATATATATATATATATATATATATATATATATATATATATATACTAGCAAAAGTACCCGTCGTTGACTGAGTTCAAAAACAGCCTACAGAAAATGGACTCTGATTTATGAAAGTATGATAGGTTATGAAAAGGAAGGGTTGTAAAGAGATAGATTCGAATTTGGGGGTATTAAAACCAAAGCAAAATATGATGAAAGTAAAAATAAAATAGATAAACCCCATAATTTATTATACTATACCTGTTCACTTTGAAACACTGATCACAATATTCTGTGGATCTATATTAAAAAACCTTGTTAAACTTTGCGACATGTTTCCATTCTATGGAGGTCAGGCGCGAACGAACACCCCATATTTCTTCAAACTGAAACATAATTATCAAAGTATACTTACGCAGATAGATATGAAAAGTCTTTATTAAATTTTGTGCCTATTTCCATTCTATGGAGGCCAGGCACGAACGCAGACCCCACAATTTTATTATACCATCCCTACTTAAGTTAAAACATACTTATTAAAGTATTATTATGTACATCTATATAAAAACAGTTGTAAACTTTTTTTTTTTTAATTTTTTAATTTTTTATTTCCATACTTTGTAGACTAGGCGCGTACACAGACCCCACAATTTTAATGAATCATAATTATGCTGGATTAAACATGCCCACTCCTGTGTCTCGGTACATCTATCATTATATGTGATCAGTTTTCTATAATAGTCAACCATATAGGAGCCTATTCGTGGCCACACACACACACACACACACACACACACACACACACACACACAGCTTTATATATATATATATATATATATATATATATATATATAAGCAAGCAGTTAATAAAACATGTTAATCACTTTGAAAAAGAGTTAAAAACATAATTAATCTGAAAAGGAAAGACTTGATAAGTGGATAGTCCTTAATCTGCGGAGTTTCGAAGAAATACTTTTCTTCTCATCAGAGGGTAGGAATTAGCAAAATGCGGGATCGGATTTTGCATACGAAAGTATTTGATGAAACAAGTAAGTCAAAGATCTTACTTGATAACAAAAAAGTGAAGCAGAGGGAATATGGTGAAGAAAAAGGTGATTACACGTGAATGGATAGTCTGGTGAACGATAAATAATCCAATGACGGTAAAATCCACTTATCAAGTATTTCCTGTTCAGATTAATTATGTTTTTAACTCTTTTTCAAAGTGTTTTTTTAACATGTTTTATTAACTGTTTGCTCGTATTATAAGCTCTATCTCCTATTTGGTTTTATCGAGCTTTTATATCTGGCTGAGATAACTTTATAAATATTAATTCTTTAATATTTATAATATACTTTAATTTTACCGTCTTGGATCATTTTGGTAAATTTAACTGTAATTTTTTATTTTATTTTATATATATATATATATATATGGAAGATCACAACCCTGATATATATATATATATATATATATATATATATATATATATATATATATATATATATATATATATATATATATCAGGGTTGTGATTTTCCATGATAGAAGCGTTGATTGAATTTTAAAATAAAATGCGCATGAGATATGTTTGAGAGCCAAATTACAACGAAATATTATGAAATAAATAAATATTTATTTGTTTCAAATTAATATTTCGGAAATATACTCCTTCCTCAGAATTTAATAAATTTTTTCGTTATTTTTTTTACGCCACGATGTTGAATTGAAGAAAAAACAGCTAGTAACGAGTCAACGTGTTGTCTGCAGTGTTATTCTTAAATGCCGGAAGGATGTGTTGGCGAACGCGATATGAAAGTCAGAGTTGTAATTTTCCATGATAGAAGGGTTGATTGAATTTTAAAATAAAATACGTATGAGATACGTTTGAAAACCAAATTACAATGAAATATGAAATAAACAGATATTTATTTGTTTAAAATTAATATTTCGGAAATATGCTCCTTCTTCAGAATTTTATACATTTTTTTCTCGCCATTTCAAATTAACACTTTTTTTTTTTACTTCAATTCATTATCACGGTGAGAAAATAAAGAAAAAAATGTATAAAATTCGCAGGAAGGGTTATATCTCCGAAATATTTATTGTGTGTGAAATTGCCCTCTAGGAGGTCCACATTTATATCTATTGGTGTAAACCATGATCCTTCTTCAGTGGGGTTCAAACTCCAACTGCCTACCTCGGAGTCCGAGCCTCAACTGACTAAGCGCCCGACTGACCCCCTCTCCCAGCCTGTCAAGTTTTGTTCCTATTGTTCGATCCTTAGTCAATTGTTCAGTCTGTTTACTATCTCCATTCATCACATCCTAATTTAAGCCTACCATTATTTCTCTTTGACTGCGTTATGAACAAATTGCCATCCATTGTCTTTTATTACTCGCTAAACCTACCTCTTTTTCTTCTGTTAATTATCCTTTGTTTTCTCCTTTGTTTTCTCCTACCTCTCCAGTACTCATCGACCTCAGTCAAACATAGTGTCACGGTGCCCACTAATCTCAATGCACTTTTGTCAGGAATTTATTAACGCAGCTCTTCTTCTAACGCACGTTTATGACAGGCCTTGCTTTCTTAATGTCTCACGACGTAAATATTTGTAACAGAAAGATGAAACTTTCAGATCATGAATGTATAATATTAATCGTAACAATGCAATTTGTAATCTCCTCTGATCCATTCAGGCAGAAAAAAATAGGAGGTATTACATTTCAAACGCTTTCTCGTAAATATGTATGTATGTATGTATGTATGTATGTATGTATGTCTTTATCTCTCTTTCTTTCTCTCTCTTCACCCCCCCTCTCTCTCTCTATCTATCTATCTATCTATCTATCTATCTATCTATCTATCTATCCATCAAGAAAGAGGATTACAAGTGCATCTATTATTCTATTAATGTATAGATTCTTCCCGGCGTCTATACGGGGCTTTCAATCTAGCTCTGATCCATTCGAGCGGAATAAAAAATAGGAGGCGCTACTTTCGGAACGACCTCTCATGTATATGTATGCATTTATGTATGTATGTATGTATGTATGTATGCATCTATCTATCTATCTATCTCTAGCTATTTAGAGAGAGAGAGAGAGAAAGAGAGAGAGAGAGAAAGAGAGAGAGAGAGAGAGAGAGAGAGAATGAGGGGGATTACAAGTGCATCTATTAATGTATAGATTCTTCCCAGAGTCTATACGGGGTTTTCAATCTAGCCCTGTTTACCAATTACATTTACACATTGAAATCCAATAAAAGATATACACGAACGTCTTCCTGCTACTAGCGCCATTTTCTTGTAATGAGGAATCGAGTTAATAGGACCGTGGTGATCCATACAAGTATTATTAGGAATCAACGTGAGATGTTATTTATACTGCCTCGATAATGGCGAAAATCTTCAGCTTGGATGCAGATAAAAATTAATGATTTATCGATTCTTTTTTGGCGGTGGTCGTGGGGGCAGAGGATGTCTGTGATGCCAATGGATAAGTATGGATAATCATTAGATTAAGATATCGATACCGTTCGGATGGTTTTGAACTTTGATTGAACTATTCATTTGAGAGGTTATTGTTTTTTTTTACCCCCACTCAAATAGAAATTAGTTTTGGCGGGATTTATTGATTAAATGGAATTGGATTTGTCTTATTTGGATTCTTTGAACTACTGTTCTTATCTTAAGTGTTATTTTCGCAACGTTTCGGTCGATGTAACCTTTTACCTTCTACGGGCGTATCGTGCCGAACTCGGGAATCTTTCTGTTGATTCTGGGAATCTGCACGGAATTTCGAATGAAACCCACTGGGGTGGTATGCTTTCGTTCCGTCAGCCATTGCTCGCACTGAGGATTGAACCTTCAATCTCAAGAAGAGTGCCACTTACAACTGAATTTTACCAAAGTATTTTAACTGTGCGGATAATTCGAATGTCAATTTTGGTAATTTTAAACCTAGTTTTGCTTTTAGATACACAATCTTAATATTAATCAATATATATCTACTAGTATATAAAAGGAAGTTTGTGTGTGCCTGTGAGTTCGTTCTCTATGGACTTGGAAACGGCTGGGTAGATTTTTATGAAATTTCACATGAAAGTACTTTATGTGCCTGACAGAGATTTTGTGTCGCAATGTCTTAGATAAGTATCTATAATTGAACTAATCCGATCAAAGATGGAAGAGGACATTTTGACCAAAGTTAACATCTTATACAGCCTAACATCACAAGTGCATTTGAGAAGTTTTATTACCACACAAGTGACAGGGGCGTGCTTGAAATAAATGTTTCTCTTTAGAGCACGATTGAAGCATTTAAAGCTTTAATGCAAGGCATTATATATATATATATATATATATATATATATATATATTTTTACATGGGTGTCACCGCTTATCAAGGCTCAGAGGCCACTCGAGGATAAGGGTAATTAGGTATATACTGGGTGACAAAAAAAACGGGCCCGACTATAATTAGGCCACATTTCTTATTGTTTTGTCCGAATGAAATTAAACTTTGGTCATAACTAGTTTATTATATTCAAAACATCACATCAAATCAATAGGGTTTTTGGCCTTTTTGTCTCCGTTCTACAGCATATGTTCTAGATGGCATCCATTTAGCTTTTGTTTTTTTTTGGGTCACTCTGTATTAGTCTTTGTGATTTTAGCGTAGTAAACATTAGTGGGAATTTTGTAACTTGGATTACTTAGGGGGAACGGTTCAATAAGAACTTGTTCACGTTGGACTTGAAGACAATCAGATTGTAGTCAGCTGGAAAGCAGGCAAACGGAATAGAGTTCCACATGCGGGCAGTTCTAAGAAAGAAACCCTGTTCATGGAATCTACGTTTAGGTGTAGACATGGATAAAGAGTGTGGGTAATTGTTGGTGGTAATTCTGACAAGACGAGTGTTTTTCGTGAAAGTCTGGCGAGGGGGGTACCAGAGATCGAAGTTCAGATGAGCACCTGCCATAAAAATAACGATAAAGCAGGGACAAGCTCGCTACGTCTCTTCTGTGGGAAAGGGGTTGCAGAGAAGAGAAAAGGACATCCCCCACTAAGCTACGAAGTCTATTTTGAACTCTGTCAAGACAGGATAAGCTGCTTCTAGCAGCTCCTTCCCAGATGTGGCAACAGTACTCCATCGTTGGCCAAACCTGGCTTTTATATAGGTACAGAATTGCATCAGGAGTGAGATATCTACTGGAGCGGTAGAAGGGTCCCACCATCTTTCCAACGACTTTGGCAATTGATTTGATATACGTGTTCCATTTCAGATCAGGAGTAAAGGTCAAGCCTAGAAGCTTGTCACAACATGAAGCCTCCCCAAGACGAGAGCTATTCATTTCGATTGATAGCAGCTGGGCAGCAGAGCGTTGATGATGTAAAGATAGAAGCTTAATTTTAGATGCATTAAAAGTAACCAGCCACTTCTTTCCCCATTGTACCATATGCTCAAGATCAGAGGAGAGAGAATCAGAGAGAACTTGGTCGTTTACGGTCTTTGAAGTGCTTCCATAGATGGTTGTGTCATCAGCATAAATGTCTACGAATGTTCTAAGAATGTGATCTGGAAGAACATTGATGTAGATCAGGAAGAGAGTTGGACCCAGGATGGACCCCCGAGGGACTCCAACATTAATACTGAGAGCCTCTGATTTCTGCCCATCAACCACTACTCTTAAGAACCTATCAGAGAGAAATGATTTAATAGTTGAGAAGACATTTCCAGCTATACCATGACTAGAGATCTTGTGAAGTAGGCCTTTATGCCATACCTTATCAAAGGACTTTGATATGTCAAGAGCAATTGCCCTAGAGAGGAAGTCTCCATCGAGGGATTCGCCAATCCTATGAGATATAACTGTAAGCACGTCTGCTGTAGATCGAACGGAAACCATATTGCATGTCACTAAGAAGGTTATTTTTGCTGAGATTGTTGACTACTTCCTTGTTTAGCAGATTCCAGCAGCTTAGTCATGATGCATAGGAGACTTATTGGTCTGTACTGAGAGGGAGATGAGCGATCACCTGAGTTCTTAAATACAGGGCATACTGATGAGGTTTTCTAAGGTGTTGGGAAGCATTTCTCCTTAAGACAATGCTTAAATAACTTGGTAAGTATGGACGCTAGTTCCGGTTGAAGCCTTTTGAGCACTATGACTGGAATGCCGTCAGGACCAGTTGCTTTACTGGAATCAAGGTTTTTGATTAGCTTGGTAACATCGCATACAAATATTTGTATGTCACTTAGCATGTTTTCTGATATACAAGGGAATACTGGGGGTTGGCAGCGAAAATGATTTTATGAAATCAATAGTAGGTTCTCTATGGTGCAATATAGACTACACTGTATTGTGAAATTAGTCACAGCAAGAGGCATGTGAAGCTTCCTCCGAGTGCATCATGATGCGCCTCCAATTAGAGCAGCCAATCAATCGATTTGATTGAAAAATGATCTATTTCATTGATTTCGATGACAATAAAAATATTTGAGTGTGAAAAATTCGTTGATCATCATTCAATCCCGGGCAAGATCAGGTCACCGTGCTAGTCTCTCTCTCGCTCTCTGTCTGTCTGTCTGTCTGTCTGTCTGTCTCTCTCTCTCTCTCTCTCTATATATATATATATATATATATATATATATTAGTGTTCGTGTGTGTGTGTGTGTGTGTGTGTTCAACTCTTCTACAGCCCACACCACTGGACCGATCATGACCAATCCTGGCATGGTCACCCACCTAGGGATGGTGCACACCAGTTTTCAAGGTTAAGGTCAAATGTCAAGGTCATATCATATGTATATATACTCTTGTACAGCCCACACCACTGGACCGATCATGACCAAACCTGACATGATGATGGTCTCCAACCAAGGCATGGTGCAACCATTTTTCAAGGTCAAGGTCAAAGGTTAAGGTCATATTTGGTGAGGCTCTTCATAAACTCCTCCTAAGGATGGTGCACGCCAAATTGAGGTTCGCCACCATCCCAGGAGCCGCCACCATGGCGCTAGCCAACTTCTTTGTGAATTTGAATCAGATCACCCTCCTCTATCACATCCCCTCAACCAATCTTGATTAAAGATGGTGGTACCCAACATGGGCCCAAATTTATTGCACTGTATCTTTTTACTTTGACCTTACATAATAATGCTGCCAAAAACAATGTAACGGATCATTAAGGATCCTTTTTTCTTGAGATGCTTATAGTCCTTTTGAAGAATTTAAGATAATAATTTCTTTTTTCAGATACGCAATAAAGATGTCACCCAACCGAAATAGAAACGAAACTGAGGAAGAAAGATTGAGAAGATTAGAAGCGTTGCTGTAATTCGTTCCGATCAAAGCGATTCACATAGAGAAATACGTCTGGAGCTTAACAGAATGCGTCAAAGAGAAAGGAGAGGAAGATTAACAAATTTGGAAAGAACAACCTAAAATGAAGCTGACAGATTTAGACATGCTACAAGGCGATTAAATTCACCACAAGATGAAATTCAAGAAAGGCAAAGAGATGGTCGGGAAAGGGAAGCAATACGATGAGCAAATGAAACAAACGAGAAAACAAGACGTACGCGAGGCCAGTTTAGAGAAGCAAGAGGAAGAGCAAATGAAATAGACCCGGAAACAAAAGAAGACGAAGAGTAAATCGAACAGTTGAGGAAACAAAAAGAAGACGAGAGAAGCTCAAAGACGAGAGAACGAATCAGAAACCGAACGAATCTTTCGCCTATCCCGAAGGCATGAGCAAGAGGCTGCAAGGACAGAGAGAGAGAGAGAGAGAGAGAGAGAGAGAGAGAGAGAGAGAGAGAGAGAGAGAGAGAGAGAGAGAGTATGACTTTGCCACATGAGAGAAAAAGAGGCAGCTAGACAACACGAAATAGCAAATGTAATAGAAAAGGATTGCTCTACAATAAAAATTACTCTCACTTCAGCTGATATAGGAAAAAAAAGGAAAAGTATGTTAGTATTGCTCAGCTGTGAAATTCAAGGAGAGACCCCTGGTTGTTGTTCTTCTTCTGTCAAGGTTGTGCTTGATTGCTTTCCACCACTGCTTCAGTTGCTGCAAGATTTGATATCAGGCAAAGTTCCCATCTCTAAAGAGTTCCTGCAAAATCTACACAGTTACAACTATTTGGTAATGACTTCATTTGGTCACGAAAATACGGCAATACTTTCGTGGAATCCTTCTTTTAGGATTCGCAGCCAGGTTCGCCACAAAATTGTGAGTCTTTTTCCACCGGAAGATTGAGTGGCTTCTTCAAATCTGCTTCTTAGATAGTCTAGAAGAGGAACTACATAGTCGGGAACGAGTAGACTCAATGAAGACATTCTCCGAAGGCTGATTGACTTTTTACATGAGAGCAACGGCCTATTTTGTCAACTGAAAACAACAAAGGGGAGCATTGAAGAAGAAAACTTGGAAGAATACAAAGTTGTCATAAGGCCGCAAGGAGAGCACCCACGGCGATTCAATGCTCTAACAACAGCGTATGAGATTGGAATGTTAGTGGAGAACAAACCATCAACCGAGTATTGTCTTGCATTATAAAAATATGTTGAAAAGGATCTCCGAACTACATCCTCTATACGATACTCCAAGAAGACTGAATAGTGATAATTTAATCGGACAAAAGAAGGACAGACATCCGAAAAACAGACCAAATTAAGGATAGTGTACTATTGCCACATCTGGGTAGGAGCTGCTAGAAAGAATTTATCCTGCCTTGACAGAGTTCAAAACAGACTTTGTAGCCTAGTGGGGGATGCCCTTTTCTCTACACTGTAACCTCTTTCCCACAGAAGAGACGCAGCGAGCCTGTCTCTGCTTTATTGTTATTTTCATGGCAAGTGCTCGTATGAGCACCAATCTATGGTCCCCGCTTGCTAAACTTTCACGAAAAACACTCGTTTAGCGGAAACCATTCTCAATAATTTCCCCCACTCTTTATCTGTGCCTAAACCTAAATGTAGATTCCATGAACAAAGCTTCTTTCTTAGAAGTGCACGCCTGTGGAACTCTGGTCCGTTTTCCTACTTTCTAGCTACACAATATGGTCGTCTTCAAGTCCAACGTAAACAAGTTCTTGATGAACTGTCCCCTTATGTAATCCAAAATCTCCACTACTAACGATTACTACGGATATTGTCCCATTGATTATTGTACGCTCATTGACGCTTATCCTCGAGTGGCCTTTGGGCCTTGATAAGTGGTGAATCCTTTGTAAAAAAAAATAAAAAAATAAAATAAAAAATCTATCCACGTATGTAATATTAGCATAATGGAGAGAGATAATTAGATAAGATTTTGTTGGTGGAACAGACAATGGACTTATTTGAAGAATCTAACATAAATACAGAAAATCAGGCCAATTAATTATATAAATCCTAATCGATGAAACAATGAAACGTATGAATGAAGATAAGTTCACCAAATAAGTCTTCAACATTTTTGATTCATATATCAACTAGGAGAATACCCGTCCCAGGGTGAGTGAGATCAGTTTCCTGAATAGAGGAAGATAATATTTCTGAATTTTTTTTTAGATGAAGATTAATTATTCGTATTATTTGGATTCTTCGGACTACTGTTCTCATCTTGAGTGTTATTTTGCACAACGTTTCGGTTGATGTAACTTCATTCAAGCATAATTTGTAGTACTCGGGATTCTTTCTGCCATTTGAAATTTCATGTAGATTTCTGAGTTAGGCAAAAAAAAAAAAATTCTCGAGTTTGATATGATACACCTGAAGAAGTCGGAAATTGCATCGATTGAAACATTGAAATAATAACGCTCACAATAAGAACAGTAGTCCAAAGAATCCAAATAATATTAGTGGAAGATTAAATCTTGACATTAATGGAAAATTTAGTCTTGACATTAGAGGAAGATTTAGTCTTGACATTAGAGGAAGATTTTGTCTTGACAGTAGAGGAAGATTTTGTCTTGACATTAGAGGAAGATTTAGTCTTGACAGTAGAAGAAGATGTGCGCAGAAGAGGAGAACTATGGAAGGGTGCAGATTTATAGGGGCAACCTGAGTAGGATATTGGGTAGCAAGATGTTTATTAACATTATATTTGAATTTGTATATGTTGGAAACGGAGGGAATTCCATAGGCAAGTGAAAGGAAAGAAGCTACTAGAGTAGAGCATGTTCCATCATCTGGAGATCTCTATACAAGTATAACATAGACGTTACATGTCAACACTCGGAACCCACACGTTGTATGCAGACAGTTGCAATGAAACAAAAACAAAAACAAGGAAAGAATTCGACTCACTTTTATCCAGTTAAAACAGACATTTAATTACAAGTACTTCCAGAATAACGTCTTGTCTTTTGTTTAAAAGTCTTCTCGTACTCCAATATGCTTAAGAAGACTCTACCATGAACACTGTCGAACACATGGTACTCTGCCTTTGTCCAGCCATGCTTGGGACACGTCTTTCCCTGTCACTCTTGGGCCACATGTGTAACACGTCTATTTCTGTCTTTCTTGGGCCATGTTTTTCTTTGTTTATAATCTTTTTCTTTCCTTCTTTCTCGCTGTGATGTCACATGTTTCGGTCATTTGCATATGTTGGCTGCTGCTGCTGCTGCTGCTGCTGCTGCTGGCATATATGTGTCCGCACCCTATTACACAAAAAAACGGGTGTGTTTTTGCTGCTCGTCGGATAAGTCGAGGACATTTTCATTGAGGGAGTACAAACGTAGTTAGCTCATCATAGTATATTCCGTGGAAACACTTGCAAAACAAGCACAGCAATGCAACATTGCAGTGATGCGACAGAGGCTGGAGCTGCTGGAGCTGGGCAGACAGTGTGAAATTTGTTTGGTTAAAAATTATTTTTTTGCATCCTGTTCAAGAGGGAGAGTGGTTATGCATCAGTCCAGATGTGGCGACAATACATCGTGCATGGGTGAATGGGGAAGTTTTCTAGCAGGGGATAGGGAGCCTACTTTCTTTGTGACGGACTTGGCAGCATTTTCTGTGTATTTTTAATGGAGAGTGTAAACTAGTTGTGAATATTTCTTGTGCTCATGTCAATTCATTAATCCTAAGCCTGTTTTCTGTCGTAAGGAATGCAGTTCAAATTTCAGATAGAACCATTGCAACAATCTCTGAAGAATGAACACAATATTCTGATCTGGTATTTATGTTCAGCATAGAACAATGACAGGAATGGTGGTTTTATACAGGGTGGAACGATAAAAATGTTACCCTAAAGAAAACAGCACTACAGCTTTATTTTAAAATTTTTGGTGAAAAATCAATTCTGGTAACTTTATTATGTAATAGAGCTGACATGTATTCAATGTAGCCACCTTCAGTCTCAATCACTGCCTCGATACGAGTCTGGTACTGGGAGCATGCCTTTCCCACAAGCACTGGTGAGAACTCGGCGAATACTCGGCAGATGGTGGTGATCAGGTTGGCTTTGGTATTGTGGGAGGTCATGTTGGTGATGTTCTCGATATATGACCAAACGAATTAGTCCAGTAGGTTCAGTTGGGGTAGGAGGGGGCTAGTGAAAGAAGTGTACAAAGTCATAGAACTCCTTCTGAAGCTAAGCCTGGGTCTCTTTGGACTTGCTTGTGGGCTAGCACAGAGTCCTGCTGTCACACCCAGAGTTTGCCAGCGACCACCGAATTGGTGTTGACTTTCAAACTGACTTTGAAGATGTGAGGTGGCATGATGTGGCTCTCACTTGAAACCACACCAAAGGCCATAATTGTGGCTGGAAACTTTGTTTTCATCACCCTGGACATGCCCCTATTATTCGTGGCAATCCAATGATGCATTTTGAAGGTATTGGCAATTGTCCTGTTGTCATAACTTGGATCAGTAGAGTTGTACAGTGGTGCATCTCTGATCTCGCTCGTTGAACATTGTGCCACTTTCAGACATGATGGAAGGCTCCTATCGCTTTCGGAATTTGTATACAACTGGCCAACTAGTACATGATCTGCAACACGTGCAAAAAAAAAAAAAAAAAAAGAAAGAAAGAGGTACTTGCGCAGAATTTGAACAAGACGTAACTAACCATCTGCTCAGCTTTGCTTGGAACATGGACAAGAGGTGGGCAGGTTTCGGACACAGCACAGACATGCTCGTAGCTACTGTTGCTTTTTGATTGACACCTTCTCGTTTGCCTTGTGTGCTTATATCGACCTATTCTCTCACAGGTGTTTGACCCCGGCAGCTGTGAAGTCAACTATTTGACCTATTCACCTCCAGCGACGTCAGTTTTGACAGACTTGCACTCATCATTTGGTACTTTAGCCTGAAGAGACAGCCTGTATGTGTGTGCGTGCGTCTGTGAGTGTGTGTGCATGTGTGCATGTGTGTGCATGTGTGTGTGTGCATGTGTGTGTGTGCATGTGTGCATGTGTGTGCATGTGTGTGTGTGTGTGTGTGTGTGTGTGTGTGTGTGTGTGAGTGTGTGTGTGTGTGCGCACACAGTTTCAACACATGACAAATGTGAACTGAATAAATTCTGACCCCGAAAAATGCATTGTCAAAAACATCATTCATGGAACACGAGGACTAAGCAACAAAAAATAAGGGAAGCGAGAGTTACAAGGCTGCCAAAACTAAACCCCAAATCCAATTTCCACTCTCCTTAACAGAAAATGTCGCACTTGTTAGGTTAGAAAGTCTTTTCTGCAATCTGTCAAAGTGTAAAAACTAGTGAATGCATTTACCATATCTGGTGTAGCAAACGTTTTCATTGTTTTTGTCATTTCGTTATCAATTTCATCATCAAGAGAGACTTCAACATTGTTTTTATTGATGCAGTATGTGAATGAGTTATGATTTATCAGAACTGTTGTTAGCACTCTCCTCCATTCCCCTCCCCTTCGGACATAGATTCAATATTGTATTACTCATCCTACCATCATACAGCGTATTACTCATCCTACCATCATCTTTACAGACATTGTTGTTCGATTATGTTTGTTTCATTATATGATAAGGGTGAACCTTATTAAAAAAGACACCAGAAGACAAGATACATTTAAGCGTGATAAGCCATGGAGCAAGTCCATGTATTTATTTTTACTAACTACAAGGGACGCAACTCTTGTATTGTTTTATATTAAAGAGTTGACCGAAGGGGACATAACTCATAATATGACAATTGTGAGCGACATTTTTCAGAAGACAAAATCGCAAATGCTAAATTATTTATCTAATGCACTAATTTGCAATCCTTTTTTTTTACATGGTGGCACACTATTGAGATTTAAAATAAATTTTTCTTTTTTTAAATTTTATTTTCACAGAGCTACTTTGAAACAAGGGGCTAGTATCGAGGACATAAGTTGCAGGGATATTACAAAGGGAGTTGAGCAGCAAGATGTTTGTTCACATTGCACTTGAACTACTGCATGCCAATACAGTTGGGAAAGCAGAATCTCGGTTTAGCAGTTCTGAGTTTTTCTTACACCTACCGTTTAGGGGTGGGATTTAACTGCTTGTCGGGTTTGTCGAGGGGGTATAAGTGCTTGTAGTTTGTCAGCGCATTCACCATTAAAATACTTGTAGAATAGACAGAGGGATGCAACACCTCGTCGATGGGCCAGAGGCTGAAGCTTAGATGACAGTTCAGTACCTATCGGGTTGGCAACTCTCTTTTGAACCCTGTCCAGGAGTTTTGCTTATAAAGCCTTTTTGCAATAAGATGATAAAAAAAACAAAATCCCCATGCACTGTAGTCGATATCTGGCATCGTTTTGGTATCGGAATCAGGTCTGAATTATTCATTTCTAACACCGATTCTGATATTTGAAAGACTCTTGAATCGTCCCATCACTAATAGGAGGGGGGAGGAGGAGAGAAAGCGTACTAATGCGCGTGAAACGTAAAGATTCCAGAAACTTGTCATCAAGATGAAGAAATTAAATGTCTTCATTAAACAAAATGAAATTAAATGGCTTCTAGCTATTATCTTTTTGTGGCACACCAGTAATCATTCTACGGCACACCTGTGTGCCACTGCACACTACACAGTGGTTGGGAACTACTGATCTAATCTAACCTTAGTAGTGTCAAGATTTTTGTTTTTTCATACAATTTCCATTTAAGTGAATTGACTCTGTAATCAGGATGAAGTGTAATGAATATTAATTGGAGTAAGAATGGACTGATTTCAGTGTTCGATGTTTTACAGAAAGTCAAGTGCTTTGGGAAAAAAGTCGATTTAAATGTCAGATTATTAGATAAAGTCAAGATCCAGGAACGATTTCTAGTTTAATAGCTTCTTCGTATCGTTTGGATTCTTTGGACTACTGTTCTTATGCCGAGTGTTATTTTCGCAATGTTTTGGCCAATGTAACCTCCGACCTTCTTTAGGTGTATCTTGTCGAACTCAGGAAGTTTTTTTTATCGAACTCGGGAGTCTACATTAGAACTTCGAATGACAGAAAGATTTCCGAGTTTGACAAGATATGTCTAAAAGAAAAATGAGAGGCTACATCGATCAAAACGCTGTGAAAATCACACTAAAAAATGAGAACAGTAGTCCGAACAATCCAATTAATATGAATAATCAATCCTCATCTCAAAAACTCAGAAATGTAATCTTCCTCTGTTCAAGAAATCGATCTTACTCGCCCTGGAACGGGTATCTGCATGGAATTTCGAACAAAATCCTTTATTTAATTCATGAGGTAGGATGCTTTCATTCCATCAGCCATGACTGGGTAGAAGGCATAAGGAATTCACAATTGTATTCTGAGGTTATATCGACCGAAACGTTATGAAAATTTCACTCAAGATGAGAACAGTAGCCTGAAGAATCCAAATAATACGAATAACCAATCCTCATTTAAAAAATTCAGAACCATAAGTTTCTTTTCTCAAATTGTTTGCCTTTAGAATATCCTCCCTGCTCCCCGTTTTCCCGACTGTACCAACATACAGAAATAAATGCAATGTGAACAAAGATCTCACTGCACAACTTCTCACTCAGGATGCCCTTATAAACTTCATAATTCACATTAGCTCCTAACATCTCGGTGGCAATGTGCCTTGTTTGGGGTAAATGTAGGTAAAAAAAAAAAGTATTCTTAGCATCGGCCACCATTGAGGATTGAAACTTTAACCTCTAGAAGATTGTTACTTAAAACTGATCATTACTTAGCACTCTGTTATGTCAAGGGTTATTGCGAACAAGAGCACCGGCTTATTTGGGTGTCAGCTGCCAATAGTTTTAGGGGATTTAATTGTATTAGCTGAAAACAGCCAATCATAAGGATGAGAAACACGCCAGGAAAGATATTGTAATAAATTTGAATTATTCCAAACTTTAGGAGATATTTAAAAATTGCGCAAAGTCTGGGTATACCTTGTGTATGAAAATAGCCGGTTGACCTTTCATGTCAAGTTGAGTTGACCAGAGAGTAATCACAACTAATGGATGAGTTGAGTTGACCAGAGAGTAATCACAACTAATGGATGCAAAGTCTGGGTAATACATACAGAAATATGTCAGCAAGTTTTAATGTAAAACGTTCATTCCAACTTGCCAACATATTTCGATTACTTTTGCGCATGTGCAAATTCAATCAGAGTTAGAAGTAGTTTAATTTTAAATGTTTCTTATCTATTTGTTGAGATAGTAACTTTAAATGTTTCTTATTTATTTGTTCAGAAAGTAAGGATCGCGCCTGGAGCACTGAATGAGGGGACGCGGCTGGTGCATTAAATGTTTTGGTTTCGATTTTAGCTGATTGCACCAAAGTCATTTTAAACATTATTTGAAAACAGTACTATCTATTGCTGTAAGATTTACTCTCAGGCAAGTTTCCCATCTCTAAAGACTTTCTGCAAAATCTACACAGTTACAACTATTTTGTGATGACTTCATTTGGTCACGAAAATGCAGCAATACTTTCGTAGAATCCTTCTTTAAGGATTTGAGGCTAGGTTTGCCACAATATTGGGATTCTTTTTCCACCTGAAGATGGAGTGGCTTCTTCAAATCTGCTTCTTGGATAGTCTGGAAGAGGAACTACATAGTCGGCGGACGTTTGGAGTGCTAAACGAGTGAATGCGGCTGGAGCACTAAGTATTTTGGTTTTGATTTTAGCTAATGGTACCAAAGTAATTTTTTAAAAAACTTTTGAAAACAATGCTATATATATATATATATATATATATGTATATATATATATATATATATATATATATATATATATATATATATAAATCCAAGAAAGTTAATTAAATTTTCTTGGATTTATATTTTTGGATTTTACCGTCATTGGATAATTTACCTTTCACCAGACTATCCATTCACGTGAAATCACCTTTTTCTTCACCATATTCCCTCTGCTTCACTTTTTGTTATCAGGTAAGATCTTTGACTTACTTGCAGTTTCATCAAATACTTTTGTATGCAAAATCCGATCCCGCATTTTGCTAATTCCTACCCTCTGATGAGAAGGAAAGTATTTCTTCGAAACTCCGCGGATTAAGAACTATCCACTTATTAAGTGTTTCCTTTTCAGATTAAATATGTTTTTAACTCTTTTTCAAAGTGTTTTTGTAACATGTCTTATTAACTATTTCTCTTATTCGCGTTGATAGCCAGCAGTTCTACCCACCGGTCCATGAGATCGGGTCTCGCAAATGACCTCAACAAATATCTATTTAAATAAACAACGCCCACTGCTTATTGGCTATGTTATAATAAATACGAAATCTGCATGAATTGCACTATATTTAAGCAAGGCCGGGCGCCCCCGCTAATCTAAAAATAAAAATTTATAACAAATGTTACATAATGAGGGCGGTTGCTCATTGGAAAAGTTTGAGTGATACCCTAAAGGTTAAAGGTGACTCCAGAATGAAAGCCGACGAAACCATGTGACTTCCAGATGATGCTGTCTCTTGTTTAGTGGTATTTCAAGATGAGGAAATATGTCCAGAGCACTGTCTCCAATGGAGTGGGATTGCAAATGCAACTAGGTTTTACAGAACAAGATATCCATCTATTTGTCTTTCTTTTTCTCTCTCTCTTTCTCTCTCTCGCATATGAAGGTAGCCTGTCTTTTTGATATCATCTATGAGTGCTCATATGAAAACAAAACAATGCAAGGTTCAAAGACACACCCTTAAGCTTTAAATTGGACCACTCCCTTCTGTGAAATATAAAATTGTTTTTGGACTGCAATGGATTTAACTACAATGCAATAGCAGTTAGAAACGGAGAGAATTAGAGTTAGAAAAATGAAAATAAAGTTAGTTAGAGAAAGAGAGTTTAGGGGTTAGTAAAATAGAAAGAGGGAAACTAACTCTCTTTCCCTCTCTAAATCTCTAGCCCTCTCTTTTTCTCTGAGAGAGAGAGAGAGAGAGAGAGAGCGCTAGAGATTTAGAGAGAGTTATTTAGATAGATAGATAGATAGATAGATCGATCGATCGATCGATAGATAGATAGAGCTGGTTAAGAAGCTATAGATTTAGCGAATTAATTACAAAACTAGTTAGAGAGTTTGTAAGTTAGAGAGAGAGAGAGAGAGAGAGAGAGAGAGAGAGAGAGAGAGAGAGAGAGAGAGAGAGAGGGGGAGAGAGAGAGTTATCGACAAAAGGAAAGGAAATAAATTGTGGGTAAAATAAATAATCATAAGAAATAGAGAGGACATATTGTTTTTGTTTTTGGTCCATATTGATTTGACTGTCAAAGTCGAAGGGAGAAAATAAAGAATTGTCATACAAGGTTGTCATTCCCAATATTTTTTCTTTCTCTCTTACAGAAATTGGTGAGACTTTATTTTCTGTTCATTTCAACCGCAAAAAGAACATATTAAATAAAACTAGGAGACCGTATGATTTATTTGATTTTATAATATCGCATTTTCCATTGACTTCATAAATTCGAGGAACCTTTTATTTGGATCAGCAGAGAATTTTGGTGACTTTTATCAGAAAATTGAATTATCTTCCTTGAAATAAATCTTCTGAATAAAAGAAAAATGATGATTTTCAATGGGAATAAAAAAAAAATGGCGATTTTCAATATTTGCTGATGGACGAAAATCTTCCAACCAAATTACATCAATCTTTTTTTTTTTCAGTGTAAGAATTGCCACAAATCAAATGAAAACAATGTTATTCTGAGACCAAGATAATAATTTGATGCCAGCTACGGTGTTATGTTAAATCTGTTCATTTCAGCTGTTAGCATTATTAAATTACTATCTTTTTTATATATATATAATTGCTTGCATTTCACATTGTTGCAAAAAAAGAATGGTCAAACCACCGTTAGCCATAACTAATAACAACCTACCTGAGAACTCATCGTTCAAACTGTTTGGCTTGCCATTCACGGGAAACATGAACAAATACATTGAGGACATTGCCAAGACTGCTGCAAAGATCTCTACAAATCCACTATTCGCCCACGCACGGAGAGGCATCTGGGCTGATGCATCTGCCACTAGTGTCTCTCTCTCTCTCTCTTTCTTTCTCTCCCTCCCTCTCTCTCTTTCTTTCTTTCTCTCCCCCCACTCTCTCTTAGAGCATAAAAAAATCTCCAGTCTAATAAGTAACGTATTATCAACCAAGCTCCAACTATTGTCCCATCGCCGCACTGTCGCATTTCTTTTACAAGTATTTTAATGGAATGTGCTTTGATTGTGCCCTCCACCCCTCAACCTATATAACCCCGATTAACCAGCAAAATCCCACCTCTTTACGGTGGAGGTATCTAAATGCCGGAAAGCACTCTACCCTAATCGCTTCATCCCTTGGATAAGGAAAAGTGGTAAATTTATTTTATTATTATTATTATTGTTCTATCGCTTTGTATTTTTAAATGGAAAAATGTTATTCTGAGATGAAGTCAGTTTCAAAAAAGAGGCTGAGCAAGTATTTCATTTAGTCGGAACAAAATAAGGAAATGCCTTTTCTTTCTTAATTTTATTCGTTTATTTATGTACGTACGACAAGCACTGTACGAAAAAACAAGCCAAAACAAACAACTACGCAATCTTATTTTATAAATACAGGATGCCTGAAGGAAAAGTATGCACAGTTTAAACAATTCTACGGTAATTCATCATCATATCGCATGAATCCGAAGAGTCTATAGTTGGCATTGGTTTCCCCGGTATTCTTCTAGTCAGAATTCTTTTTTAGAAAGACATAAGTGATTACGGGAGGGACCACGTGAAGATTGGCAACATTCTAAGTGAAAGTAATATTTGTGGAACGAACTGGATTCGAATTTGGGACTCCCAGGTCGTCAGTCCGTATCGTTAACCACTAGATCTCCCTTTATAGAAATTAAAAGAAATATTGTCTTGCTAGAACTCAGTCAATATTATTCATTGTATTATGATAACTTAAATCTTGTAACTGGATTTTAAGAAAAAAAAATATATATAAAGTTAGTTTTGTGTATGTAAGGAGAGGCCGAACAATATTGTAAGTATCTCAGCTAGTCATAACAAAATAATGAAATCCATTTTTTCCCATGTATTTATGTACGTACGACACACACTGTATGACAAACAAACAAACAAATAAACAAACAAACAACTCCCCCCCCAAAAAAACAAACAACTACGTATAAATATGCAATCTTATTTCACAAAAGCAGGATATCTCAAGAAGATATATACACAGTTTAAACAATTTTACAGTAATTCATAATCACCATATCGTATGTATCTGAGGATTTCTATTGTTGGCATTGGTTTCCTCGATATTCTTTTGTAGCCAGAATGATTTCTAGAAAGACATCGGGTACTTATGGGGGGGGGGGGTGGACAACGAGAAGGTTGTTAACATCCTAAGTAAAAGCGATTTTTTGTCGAACGAACTGGATTCGAACTTAGAACACCTAGGTCGTCAGTCTGTGTCGTTAACCACTTAACCATCGTTACCTCCATTTTTAAGTATGACGCCCAAACCAATCGAGCCACCGTAGTAATAGGAAAATAGTGATACTACCAACTGTATGAGCCAAAACAGGAGGCTTTCTTCATTCCTTCTCTATTGATTACTCGCTTGCAACATTGGCCTTCACAGGAGTTTAGGTGATAATAAGCCTCCCCAAGGTCCCAGTCCCCTTCGCACTCATCCAGTGGAGGTCTGGTTAGTGCTTTCTCTGCTCTGTCTTTCCATCTTTCTTGACTCTTCACGATTATTTGGTGTGGTACGAGTTGATGCCGACCATACAGCATTTTTTTTTTGGGGGGGGGGTTAACTTACAATCATACGGTTTCATTCTTTTTTTCTTGATTTCATGTGATAGTCCTCTATTTTTTCGATTTACTTTTGTTGCGGTTAAAATTTGCAGCTCATATATATTTGTGTCTACGTTCAAGAGTTTTTCTTAATATTTCAGCAGTTCTTATTATTGTTATCCGTTGTATCTTCTCAGCTAATTTCAATCTCTGCCACTCTTTTTTTTTTTCAAAGTTTTTCCGAGTTGTTCCTAGTGCTCCTACTATCATTGCTGTTATCTTGACGTTCTTCATCTTCCAGATCCATTTCAGCTCTCTGGCCATTTCATTTGTTGTTTCACTTTTTCGTCTCCTTGATATTCACCTGTGGTCTACTGGAACGGCGAAACCTACAAGCTAGCAGGACTTTTCCCTCTTAGTTAACTATTATGACTTCCGGTCTTCTTGCTTGGATGAGTTTACCTGTTTGTACGTCCATGTCCCATAGGATTTTGTGATTTTCATTTTTAAGTACTGCGGCCGGTTTATGCTTGTACCATTTGTCTAGATGTTGAAGATGCAGTTGTTTGCATAATTCCCAGTGAATTGCCTTTATCGTGTCTATTCTTATATTCGTTTTGAGCTAGTTTGCTGCAGTTATTTATTATATGGTTTATCGTTTCGTTTTTTTTTGTCCACAGAGTCTGCATGTACTGTTTTCTCGTGTCTTGTCGATCTTTGCATTACTATTATTGATTCCAATCGAGTTATCTTGTGGGGCTGTTATTAGTGATTCAGTTTTTAGCCATGTCCAAGTGCTATAGTATATTCCTTTGTTATCCTTATGAATCATCCATGTAGCTGTTTCTCTTCCCATTTTTCTTTTCTTGTCTTATTCCCTTGTCTGCATGTTTTCTGTCTTGTATTTTTTTTTGCAGTGATTAGTCTTTCTGTGTTCTTTGTTATGTATTTTTTTATTCCCACAGTCTTCTATACAAACCAGTCCTCTTCCTTCTTTCTTTTTCACTTAGAGACTGACATCCTTTAGGTGTAGTGTATTATGCATGATCATAAGTTTCCTGGTATTCAGCTCGAGTTGCCTCAGTTCATCTTTGGGTCAGGGAATCTTACTAGTGATACTGCTCATGTGTTTATTTCGTTTATTAGGTTCCTATTGTGTAGTTTAGTTTCTATGAATTTTTTGTTCTTTTCAGCTATTCTTTTTCAATTTTCTCTTTCATTTCTGTTGCTTTGCTGGTGTTTGCTTCCAAACTTCACAAATATTTCTAGGTGCCGTTTTTGCGCAATGTCTTCATCTCCGCTTGGTTTTGTAGTTCTATACTTTCCGCTGCTTCCAGTTTTCCAGTACATATTTTTCCATGTCGAATTCCATTTGGATGTCTTGGCTGAAGACTTTGGTTGTTTTAATTAGCGTCTCTATTTTCTTTTGTTTCTTGCGAAAAGTTTCAGGTTGTTCATATATGTTAGTTGGTTCATTCTTTCATCTCGTATTAGTAAACTTGTATCCGGCTTGGCATAAGTAATTATTTAATAAAAAAGCAACAACAAAATAACAATAACACTCCCAAAACCTTGTTAGATTTACATCAATATGTTGTTCAAGGGGATGATTGCAAAATTTATTGTGCTATTAATTATATGTACGTAATAGTTTTATCGATATAACTATTAATCACATACCGTGATGGAAACGATAGATATGTACGTGCAAAATGAATGCCGATGCTCAAAACGTATAAAATAAGACCCCTCCCTTTACTTAAAAATTCACCAAAAATCAGGAAATTAACCAATTTTAATGAACTTTTTTTTAGTATAATGATCACGGAATATAATAAACACATCATTTTTCTTACTTAAATCTTAGGGGAAATGTATTATTTTGTTTAAACAAAAACACGTTTACTAAATTTATGATTTTCAGTAGTAAAATAGCATGCATGAATTTATTTATTTTTTTTTTATGAAAATAAAACATCGGAAATTATAACAATTAAAAAATATTTAATTTTTACAGGAACATTACGAAAACAAACCCCTTAAAGTCCATATTAATGAATTCGATATAACTCGAAGAAAAATTAATTTCTCGAGCTACCAATATTATCATTGAATTAAGCGTTGTTTATTTAATATAACACATGCACACACACACACACACAAATATAATTGCAAAATTATTTCTACTTTTTTTTAATTACAGGTTTTGCATAGTTTTTATATGTACGATTCTAATATTTTCCTTGTTTGCATGAATGTGACACTTTCGGCGTAACATAATTTTTATATAATATTGAAAAATAAAACTTTTTTTATATTTAAAAGCAGGAATATAGAAAAATAGTTACATTAAAATGTGATAAAATTAGACAAACGTTCACGATAGAAATGTACGGTTGCACATCTGTGAGAAAAAAAAAAACTAGCACTCCTTGCCTCCCTTTAACTACCTGACGTCATTTCCAGACAGCTTTTCGACTTTCTGAAATTTTGGGCTTTCGTATAATCCATGTGACGAGGACTTTGTTTTATTTTGGTTGAACGAAACGAGAATCTCTCGCTTTTGAGAGCTAATTAAACTATTTTTTGTACAAACAAGGTGTTTTTTTTTTTAAATTTAATTCAATAACTTAGGACTTTACTAATCATCTTTGAAATAGACGGAGAAAACTAATATTTATCTTTCAAAGGATTTTTACAATGAATTTGTTTAACTTCAAAATTTAGCTGAATTAGTTATCTCGCCGTGAAAACATTTTTTATAAATTTTTTTCACGTGTACAAATATTTTTTCTTTTTGGAAATTAAGTTTAGTCTTTAATCTTTCAAATACAACCAAAAAGTAGTCGGAAACCTACAAAAAGAATTATGATAAACCGGCTTTCAAAACTATGTCCACCTATCTTTATTCCGCCATTTTTGCCCGTACCTATTAATCAGCTATATGCCCCGGTGTGTTTTTTTTTTTTTTTAGTTCAATTCGTTTAGATGTTTTTACTTTTTTCTGTGAAAATTGAATGAATAACTTTTTTTTAAAATTAGTTAATTAAATACATTATTTTTAGGACAGTAAATAAATTTTTTTAAAATTTGTTGTTAAAATTATTGTTTACAATATTGGAAGCTAAATTTACCATTATTCAAGGCATGGAATTCTCGGAGTAAAACGATTTTTTTTTAAAAAACTATACGCCCTGATTAATTGCTACTCAGCGGGCAGATAGTTTTCTTTGCTAGAAATTGATATAGTTTGCACTTCAAGCCTGCTTCTTATGTAACAGGCATGTTTTGCACTGAAAAATAGAGATAGAACATTAAATGATAGCCAAAAGACTTCCGCAAGAATTGTATTATTTGGTAGATTTTTTGTTCATGTGGTTTAGAAACTTTCTAGCGTAAAGAATATTAAAAGTTATAACAAAGAATTATTTTTCAGATTCTTTTTTGCTATTTAAAATCTCTAGTTGCAACGGGAGAGAAAGTTAACTTCCTAATAGGATTTAACTGGCTTCTAGCCAAGAATCTATTATCAAGAAAAACAAACAACGATAACAAGAAACCGCTAGAATATTAAAAGTCACAGATAATTATATATATATATATATATATATATATATATATATATATATATAGTAGCATAAGCCTGACGGATTCTCACGAGGAACGCGGAATATTCTGTGTAGCTTAATTGCCATACATATTTTCGTAACTTACTACATAGCTCTTCCTATGTATTTCACTGTTGAAGTAAATACTGAAAATTTACGCATAAAATTATATCTTCGTATATTAATTTATATGATTAAATGAAGTATATATATATATATATATATATATATATATATATATATATATATATATATATATATATATATTGTTTTAACAAAATCAAGACAACGATGAAATACACTATTTGTTGCTATCAATCTATTCCCTGATGTCTTGATTTTGTTAAAACAATATATGAATGCTCAATTATGAAATATGATAATTTTGTAGCATACAGTTTAAGTCATCTCATTTTGACTTAAAATTCATTGGTATATGAACGATTACCGAATTTTCAATTGTATAAACCCAGTAAAATTCGGTATACTATAAATAAGACTATATATATATATATATGTATATATATATATATATATATATATATATTATATATATATATATATATATATATATATATATATATATATATATACAGCAGGGTGTCCATAAAGTCTGTATGCATTGGAAAAAAAAAACTTTATTTGCATTTGCTATTTAAAATTTGGATTGCAAATGCAAATAAAGATATATATTTCTTTAATGCACACAAACTTTATGGACACCCTGTATATATATAAGTTTTTTTTCTATTATTTCACTTGCCACTACCGTTTTTATAGGAAACTAATCGAACACTCCTTAAACAAATCTTTTACACTCACCATTTACAGCACTTCCTAAAGCGTATTTCCATAAACTATATGTACATTTTATTCCCGTTTAAAGATCATTAAATTTATTTTAAAGAAACTACTTCTCTCAAATATGTGCTTCCACAAAGAAGGTAGCAAATACTTTCACTCTCTATTCATTAAGCTCTCTCACACCTTTCACATCACCGTGTTACTTCCTTAATATTAATTATTTTTAAGCCACCGTTTATTATTATTATTTCATGCTTTTCACCACTAAACGCTCTTACACTTATATTCGAAATGGCGTCCTGAATTGAAGAATAAATAGAATATCGGAATGTTTGATTTTCAGAACGCCTCCCTGCTTATTAATAATACTTTTAATCATTCTATCGAATGTTTGAATAAATTAACGAACACCTCAGACCATATTCAAAATGTCGTCTTTGCTTGACTCTTATGCTCAGCATAAGTCACTCCTTAAACATGGCCTATGTTTTGCGATTTCCTTTGCTACATGATTATCGATTTTGCTAAACACAAAACATTACTAGGTATGTTTTCCATTTAAAATAATCTTTATGAAACTAGAGAGACTTTCTTCCCGACATTTTTTTGATGATTCGACAGCTGAGAAAGTCAGTCTCGAAAAAAATCTCGGCTATATAAGAACACACAACCAGTTGTTGGCATGTACTGGTCGACTTTCAGAAATTAGCTTTCAAACTTACTTATCTTTTGCCAGGTCTTTATTTATACCGTTTTCTATTAAATCAATCTTTATAAATTTTTTCTATGTCCACCGTGGCACTTCCATGCCAACTATCCCTGCTATCTCAACTGTTGTACATCTACTAATTAAAAACAAAAACAAACTCTTATCTATTTTACTTGTGTGACCAAAGGAACAAAACCTCCTGTTCCGCACACATCTCCTAATATTGTCCAGATTTAATCTTTCTCTTAGACTATCAGACCTAAACCTACCTTTAAGACTCACATTACACATCCACTGTATCGTTCTTATTACATTTCTTTCCATGCAACACATATCCTCAACCCTCACTGGCCATACATCATGACAGTGCATACACATATGCGATAAACCCTTCCTTTGGTTAACAGCAGTAACGCCCTGCTGGTTAATAATCGTAGAAGTTACCTGAAGTTGCTCCATCTATTCTTAACTCTTGAAGTCATATTAACACCTGCTCTTCCTTGTACTACATTATTCCATACACATAATATTGGTCCAAGACAAATTGTGAACGTGCAGCCTGAATTTTGACACAGTCGACATACTCAAGGTTGCCCATCTTATCACTTACTCTTGAAAGTTGGTGAGTATCTTTATACCTCTTAGTAACTTTGAATTTTCCAGCTGAGCAGTGGTGCCAGACTAATATGAGGTGGTTAGCTTTCCTAGTTATCATTAGGTAGTACATAGGCCACTCGAGGATAAGGGTTAATGAGTGTACAGGAGTCAGGGAGAAAATGTCGTAGCAATAAGTAGTGGAAATTTGATAAATTGGATTACTTAAAGAGATGGATCATCAAAAACTTGTTTACATTGGACTTGAAGACAACCATATTGTAGTCAGTTGGAAAGCAAGAAAACGGAAGAGAGTTCCACAGGCGTGCGGTTCTAAGAGACAAGCCTTGTTTATGGAATCTACGTTTAGGTTTAGGCACAGATAAAGAGTGGAGGAGAATATTGATAGTGGTTCAACTAGATGAGTGTTTTTCGTGAAATTTAGGGACCATAGATTGGAGCTCAGATGATCACTTGCCACGAAAATAATGATAAGGAGGAAACAGGCTCGCAACGTATCTTCTGTGAGAAAGAGGTTGCAGGGAACAGAAAAGGGCTCCCTCACTAGGCTACGAAGTCTATTTTGAACTCTGTCAAGGCAGGATAAGCTGCTTTAAGCAGCTCCTGCCCAGATGTGGCAACATTACTTCATCGTTAGACGTACTTGACTCTTATATAGGTAGAGAATGGCATCAGCAGTGAGATATCTACTTGAGCGGTAGAATAATCCCACCATGATTTGATGTACGTGTTCCATTTCGAGTCAGGAGTAAAGGTCAGACCTAGAAGCTTGTCAAAACATGGAGCCTCCCCAAGACGAAAGCAATTCATTTCAATTGATGCCAGACGGAGATCAGAGCGTTGATGATGAAAAGATAGAAGCTTGGCTTTAGATGCATTAAAAGTAACCAGCCACCTCTTTCCCCATTGTACCACATGATCAAGATCAGAGGAGAGAGACTCAGAAAGAACTTAGTCATTTACGGCCTTTGAAGTATTGCCATAGATAGTAGTATCGTCAGCGTATATGTCTACGAATGATCTTAAGATGCGATTTGGGAGATCATTGATGTAGATCAAGAAGAGAGTTGGGCTCAGGATGGACCCCTGAGGGACTCCAGAATTAATACTGTGAGCTTCTGATTTCTGCCCATCAACCACTACTCTTATGAACCTATTCGACAAAAATGGTTTAACAATTGGAAAGACATTTTCAGTTATACCGTAGCTGGAGATCTTGTGAAGTAGATCGGAATTACATATTTAACCCCTAAAATCGTCTAATATTTATTGAGCAAAACAATCGATATATATATATATATATATATATATATATATATATATATATATATATATATATATATATATATATATATATGGCGCTTCTCACCAGACCCCGTTAGCGTGGCAGTACTCACGACGTGCACGTGGGGATGATTAGATTGGGAGAAGCTATATATGACGCTAGAGCATTTGTGTGCTTTCAACACACGCCCACACCAATCCTTGATATATATATATATATATATATATATATATATATATATATATATATATGAAAGTAAATTTTTGGTACAACAAAATGGAAGGAGAAATTTCAGAGGAAACATAATTTAATTTAAATACCAAAAAACAAGAAATGGGCAGGTGAAATTAAAATTTCCTTAAGGCCTTATCGTCTGACCCTCTAAGAGGAAACGTCAGAATGATAAATTCAAAACTAAGAAAACGAATGAGGGAAGAGGGGAATTTTGGTATCAGTTGGAAGAACAGTGAAAAAAAAAAATTATCACTGTTCAGGTGGTTTTAAATCAATGAATATCTCCAACTGATGTTTCAGAATCTTTTGTCTACACAGGCTAGGTCGAGAGTTGTTAATAACTAACGCCTCAATGATATTGAGATGATAGTTCGACCTAGCACTGTATAAAACAGAAAACCACCCATCGGAATATTGATCGGCACACCTATTTATACTCAACAGGTGATTGCCAATGGCGGACTCATGAGCTTGGGAGTGCCCGGATGTTCTCGAAACCTGGTGTAGTCGAATATCCCGAGGGATATGTTGGGATATTCTCATTTCTAATCTTTGGGATGTTTTGCCAACGTAGTCAGCTCCACACTGACAAACGAATTTATAAACAACAGAGTTCTTTTGAATGGTTGGCAAAACATCTTTACGAAAAGAAGAGAAAAAGGTTCGAGTTGTGTAAACTACTCTAAGCATAGTAGCTGGAAAACAACGTTGAGTAGCAGAAGAAATCCTTTTAACAATATGAAGGCCATCAGGACCCAACCATGGTAATTTTAGATAAATGGGACAACGTGATGGACCAATATGTTTACCACTATTAAATGTAGTTATTTTACGTTCAATAGTAGATTTTATTATATTAATGGGATATCCATTATTAAGAAAAATATTTATGATTTCACCAAGTTCCGTATCAAGACGGTTTGGTGAACAAATCATAAGTGCACGATGCGTAAGAGCGCTAATGAGGTTTATTTTTCTAGACTGAGGGGCAAAAGAAAACCAATTAAGATAGAGCCCTGTAAATGTAGGTTTTCTATAAACAGAGGTCTCAAACGTAGTACCAACTTTAGAAACACGAACGTCGAGGAATGGGAGAGAACTACAGTCTTCAACCTTCATAGTAAATTGTAAAGATGGATGCAGGTTACAAAGAAGACGAAGAAACTGTTCAGCTTCGCTCCGAGAGGGAAAGCATGCAAAAGTATCATCAACGTAGCGTGTGTAGAATGCTGGCTTAGTAATTTTGGAAAATAATTCGTTTTCCAAAAATCCAACGAAAATGTTGGCTAACGAAGGACCAAGAGGGCTACCCATAGATATCCCATCAATTTGACGGTACATAATAGTGTTGAAACTAAAGGAGACTGATTTAGTAGCAAGTTCCATCAGTTCAACGAAAATTCGTTCAGGAAATTGTGGAGATTTTAAGGGGCCACGGTATAAATAGTCAGCACAAATACCAATGGTTTCATCCAAAGGTATATTAGTAAAAAGACTATTAATGTCAAAGGAAGCCAAGAACTCGGTATTTTTAGATAAAGGTAATTTTTTTTTTCTGTTTTATACAGTGCTAGGTCGAACTATCATCTCAATATCATTGAGGCGTTAGTTATTAACAACTCTCGACCTAGCCTGTGTAGACAAAAGATTCTGAAACATCAGTTGGAGATATTCATTGATTTAAAACCACCTGAACAGTGAGAATTTTTTTTTTTTTTCACTGTTCTTCCAACTGATACCAAAATTCCCCTCTTCCCTCATTCGTTTTCTTAGTTTTTAATTTATCATTCTGACGTTTCCTCTTAGAGGGTCAGACGATAAGGCCTTTAGGAAATTTTAATTTCACCTGCCCATTTCTTGTTTTTTGGTATTTAAATTAAATGTATATATATATATATATATATATATATATATATATAGTGATGGCTTGTGTGAGAACTCCTAGTAACGACTACTACTACTACTACTACTACTACTACTACTACTACTACTACTACTACTATCTATCTATCTATCTATCTATCTGTAGATTTATCTTATTTAAAAAGGTTAACTAAGAATTTACAAAACGATATATATATATCGTTTTGTAAATTCATAATTCACCTCTCTCTCTCTCTCTCTCTCTCTCTCTCTCTCTCTCTCTCTATATATATATATATATATATATATATATATATATATATATATATATATATATATATATATATATATATATATATCGTTTGGTAAATTCATAATTTTTTAAAATAATGTACAGTTTAACACGCGACCACATTCCCGCATACGGCATTCATTACACATACGGATTAAAAAAAAAAGACTACAAATTGCTACACATTTTAAACTTAACAGACAAAAAAAAAAAAAGAAGAAAAGAAGAAGCCAAAAACAAAAACAAACAAGCAAACAAAAACAAAATTAAAATAAAAAACAAACACACAAATAAACAAATAAACAAACACAAAAACGTTCATAACGACTGACAGAATTCAGTCGAAAGTACTTGCAAAAAAAAAATGGAACAAAAAACACCTGCAGGTCCTATATACAATAATTTAAGAGAAATGCAAGAAAAATCATGAAAAGTAGAAAAAAAAATGATTAATTAATTAAGACTCAGTCTGTACTATATAATACTGTTTGTTTGAATTATATCGTTTTTTTTATGTTCACTTTTATCAATTATATATTTCCGAAGTTACAACAATTTGTTTCTTTTTTTCTTTTTCATTGGTGCAGATGTTTTCTTTTCATGTTTATTTCTATAGGCGTTATTATAAAATAAATTTAGAAGTCTGTATAATAAATTCCAACAAAATATCATTATTCATTTTTAACTGGATAGCAGTGAAATATTTTACACCTAAGCTCAACTTGAAAATACTTCTTTTCTTATTAAATGATATTTATATTCCATATATCTTTGGCAACAAGCCATAATATATCAAACCTGAATCATTTTTTATTTGTTACTTTGCTTCCTTTCTGTTTTACAAAAAAAACATTAAAAAACATACAAAGCAAAAAAAAAAAAAAAAAAAAAAATCTTGTTTCTATTTGGACTGGTGGCCATTTTGAGTTGACAATCGTGATATAATCTATTTTTAAAAATACCCAAAACGACCATTTATCTTTTTTGGACAGTAACAGAAATATTACAAAATAACAGCGGCAACAACAACAACAACAACAATAATAATAATAATAATAATAATAATAATAATAATAATAATAATAATAATAATAAGAAGAAGAAGAAGAAGAAGAAGAAGAGGAAGAAGAAGAAGAAGAAGAAGAAAATGGTGACGGCCTCGGTTGGCACCACACCAAGTGATCGTAAGG
Organism: Euprymna scolopes; assembly: GCF_053919585.1. Taxonomy (NCBI): domain Eukaryota; kingdom Metazoa; phylum Mollusca; class Cephalopoda; order Sepiida; family Sepiolidae; genus Euprymna; species Euprymna scolopes. Next base: position 53,052,339 of record NC_136504.1, read on the forward strand.
GTTTGTGGAGAATAGAGAGTGGTCACCTCCACTAAAATTATACGGAGAACACTAAAATCTTGGGGAGGCTTTTTGCCACCCAAACCCAAGGGAATACTAGATGATTGTTGGCAGCGAGATAATAAGCGAAAGAGATGGAAATAATAATAATAATAATAATAATAATAATAATAATAATAATAATAATAATAATAACGACGACGACGACGACGATGACGACGACGATGATGATGATGACGATGATGACGATGATGATGATGATGATGATGATGATGATGATGATGATGATGGATGGAAATAATAAGCGAAAGAGATGGAAATCTGTGGAAATATGGGGATACTTGCTATCACTCAGACTCCAGGGAACAAGTTATTGTCAGTAAGCAATCACTGGTGATGGCTTGTGTGAGAACTATTAACTACTACTACTACTACTACTACTACTACTACTACTACTACTACTACTACTACTACTGTATATATATATAAAAGTGAGAATGTGTGTGTGTGTGTGAGGACACTTCTCGATCTATATTCTCAACGAAACTTTTGATCTACAAACTTGAAATTTGGTATGTGAGATATTCAGACATGTGGAAAGCTTTTGGTCCATTTTCATTCGAAAGAAAAGCGCTGCTAAGGGGTCAAAATTGAAAAATTTGTACGTGGGGGGGGTCATCGGATTTTTATCTGTTTACTAAATGTTTCATGAATGCGCATGCGTTAATAGTTCACATTACAGATTACTTATGTTAAGAATAAGTAATTTGAAAACACCCTTTAAAGATTGTGTCACTCTGGTCTAGTCGTTATCATACCTGACACGCTGTCTTAAGGTTTTGGTTTCGATCTCAGCACGAGTGTTTTTTTTTTTTACTTACTAGAAAAAACATAATACTCGCATACATATATCTCAGGTTTGTATAGATTAAAAATATAATATTTATATGTATTTTACGATCGGGCAACTAAGGGCGGTCTGCTAGTAATCTATATATATAAAAGCGAAAATGTGTGTATGTATGTATATATGTATGCTTGTATGTGTGTTTGTGTCCGCTAAAAACTTTCGACAAACGCGACGAAAATTCACAAACTCAGTACCATATTGAAGCTCCATCCTTCGCTCGAAAAATATCGAAACATTGGTCCAAAACGTTCATTTTATCACTCCGAAATCGACAATTTTCGACAGGGGAGGGTCAACAAAAACGGTCCTCTCGTGACGACGACCGGTTCTGCGCATGCGTCAGATGACGTCATGACCTGATTTACTCTAAATAGTTGAAAAACTGACTAAATTTTAGCTCAGTTGGTTACTGCGTTGGTTCGTTGTCCAAACGTTTTGGGTTCGAATCGTGGTGTGAGATGTCTTTTTTTTTCGATTTTTTAAATTTAAATATTGAACCAGTGTTATTTAAGCCATTTTCACGTAACGTTCGTTTTTTTTTTATTTTTTTTATTTTTTACTTCGCTTATCCACCCCCGACCACACACCCAAAAACACCCGGGTACCCACCGATGTTTTTAAATTTTAATATCGAAACAGGCTTATTTAAGGCATTTCTTTTTTGTTTTTTCGATTTTTACATTTAACATCGTTCGTTTGCCTTACATTAGTTTTTTTTCGATGCTTTGATTACACCCCCAGCTTAAGTTTTAACATTGTTTTCTTTTTTACTTCGCTTATAACAAACCAAACCTGGTCATTGACCTCATTTGCTGAATGTCGTAACGCTCGACGACTTCCGTGTGCGCACCTGTCAATTTGGTTCTTACTTAAATAAATTACAAACATCTTTCAGTAACTCATTCTGGCTGGTCGATTTTATTTTCAAACTTCGCCTCAGGGCTTCGGGTTCGATTCTACCAACTTTTACCCCCGCCCCCCCGGATTTCTTTTTTATTTAACAGCACACACACCTCCAAACACCCGGGAAACGCAGGCTACCCCCGATAGTATAATATAAAGCAAACTAGCATGGATACCCGGCTTTGTTCGGGCCGACATGAACTTCCGTTTGAAACACACCTGCTATACTAAGAGTATTGATCACTTTCATCGAAAAAAAAAAAACGTACGTGACACCCTCTCTACCATATTTTTCGGCAGAAGGGATACAAAGAGAAGAAGCTATTCTCTGGATATTGAGCCCTTTTTGTTTCCTGTGCACTGGACTCCTCCCCAAAAAATGAAAATAGAAAAATAAATGAATCAAAACCACATTTCTTTCAATCAAAATAGCAGCGAGTGCCCGTGTGACTGAAAAAAAGAAGAAGAAAAAATGAGTCACGTAGTTCGGACTTGAACGTGAAACGCGAAAAAGAGGAAGAATGCAAAAACTTACAGCACGCTATTTTGCTCAAACGGCCAGTAGTGCTTATGGCGTCATGACATTGCAAAATAAGCTTTTTAAATGCGTACGTGACTTGCGAAAAGTGTAAGAAAACAAATGGATTTCTTTTCACTGGCTTTTTTTTTCGTAAAGGCACGTTCCTGAGTTTTTTTAAAGGCACTTTCTGATATGTATTAAATATAATTTGCTGCAGTTGAAAGAGTTTTCGAAGGAAAATATTGTATTTGATCCAACAGGTGGTACCCAGGGGAAATAACTTGAAAATGATGTCGGTAATAATAATTCAAAATAAATTAAATTAAATATATTATCAATATATATCAACTTTAAACAACAATCTTAAATACTTAAAACAATTCTTTGGCTATAAAAGTATCTAGCATACAGCTATTTAATAAAATCGACTTTCCTTAATATAATATGCAAATCAGATTACCTATTGAGCGTATATTTTGCAAGAATCAAACTATATATAAAAATGAATGAAATAAAGTTTGTGCAAGTATGTTATCGGTAAAAAATTAATTAGGAAAGTAATACACCTTTTGTATATATCAATCAAATTATGGACAAACATACAAACAAACTGACAGGAATACGAATTTATATATAGAAGTTGCCAGAGAAGAGTAAGGGATATGAAATATGAAGAAAGTCAGTATAATAATAATAATAATAATAATAATAATAATAATAATAATAATCTATCTATATATCTATAAAAGTGAACTTGTCTGTGTGTCTGTCTGCGTGTCTCTCTGTGTGTCTGTGTACATTTTCCTTCGCCCAAAAAAAAAATTTTAAGGGGTCATAATAGGGATCAAAGTAAAAAAAAAAAATTGACCTTTTTTTATTTTTTAAAAATTAAAAATTTTTTTTTGCTCGGCATACACCTCACAACATCCGGGCAACGCCGGGCACCCATGCTAGTATATCTATAAAAGTGAACGTGCCTGTGTGTCTGTGTGTCTGTCTGTGTACATTTCTCTACGCAATAACTCTGTCAATTCTTAATCTACCGACTCGAAATTTGATATCCAGGGTACTGAGATTTGGGAAAATCTATGTGATCGGTTTTCGGCCAGAAATTTGGCTGTTAAGGGGTCAGAATTGAACGATTTGACCTTTGAGAACTCTACCAAACTCCCCCAACGATTTTGGGTCTAAACACTTGAAATTTTAGATATAGGTTCCTTGGACATGGATCTAACTTAATAACTTGATTTGAGCCCCAAAATAATAAATGTTAAGGGGTCATAATAGGGATGAAAGTTAAAAAAATTGGCCGACATACATATCCAAACACCCGGGCAACGCCGGGCGTAAATGCTTATAATAATAATAATGATAATAATAATAATAATAATAATAATAATAATAATAATCGTAGAAGCACTAGGTCCTTGCCCCCAAGAAGCCGGAAAAATGAATATTGGGAGAAATCGGAATCAAAGGGAAGACTGAAAGCATACAACAGACGGTAAATATTAAAACAGGAACATCATTGAATTCAGAAAACAGCATTAACTGTGAAAACTAACCAGTCTATTACAAGTTGAAATCGAAATACAACAGAACCATAGAAATAACATTACCATATGACCCCAAAGGAACGTAAATTGTAAGAAAATTTATAAGCTACACCCCTCCCTAAAAAAAATAATGATACCATCTTTTGCTGATATTGGACAAAATAGTTGTGAAGGGTCAAGGAGGATAGAAGGGCTGAGGAGAGAAAGCACTGACCAGACCTTCACTGGAAAGGAACAAAGAGTAAATATTGATATCCAAATTTCAGAGAAGACCGATGTTGGCCCTCCATCGAAGATATCAACTGTAAGCGGCTGTTGTAATAACGCAAAACGATTTGTTGCAATAACGTCCGATCATCGAAAGAAGGTGGAGAGTATTGGAAATATGGGGAAACTTTTTGTCCCTCAGATTTCAGGGAACATCAGGTATTGTTGGTGAGCAATCACTGATGGATGATTTGTTTGAAAATCAGTGAGTAAATAATAGCAATTATTAAACATATTCTCAACTATGAAAGGCATTTTCATTCAACCCAAATGGATTTTTATTTCATTTGTGCTACAGATCGAAAGTTTTACATAGTGCACCTCCTAAATGTTAAAAATTTAAAAATAAATAATGTGCCTATATCACTTACCATCCCCTTTAGAATGTATATTTAAAAAATTATAATGATCCGTTTAAGAAAATAATTTGTACTTGTAATTATATATGCGCCCGTAAAATTTAAAATATACATAAAATAACGTACCTATATTAGTAAATGTTCCTCTGAATATATACTAAAAAAATCATAATCATCCGGTCATTAGTTTAGAAGATTATTTTGTTTATATATATATATATATATATATATATATATATATATATATATATATATATATAGAGAGAGAGAGAGAGAGAGAGAGAGAGAGAAACAAAGTGATGTACCCGTTCCTTCGATTGACCCTAGAACTGGCACGCTCTCCCGTTCCCCATGATACTACCCCCACACCGCCGCCAGCAAACCCACTAACCCTCACGGCATCTTCGCTCACAACCCAACTACTGTTTCAATAAATCTACCCATAATTCTCTGCGAGCTTCTCGCACAAATTCCTGAAGATGTGTAAATGAGTACACGAAAAGTTAAAAAAAAAACGACAAAAAAAAAAAACGCGGGCAGATTGAGAAGAAAAAAGGCTTCGACGTATATATGTAAAATATAATACGAAAACTTGAAAAAATAAAAAAGGTATTACAAAAAAGCTTTCTGTTGTCTTTAATAATGTATATATATATATATATATATATATATATATATATATATATATACAGAGAGAGAGAGAGAGAGAGAGAGAGAGAGAGAGAGAGAGAGAGTGAGTAAAATCAGGTTGACAAGAAAATCCTTGCGGTTTTTTAATTTTAAATTCAAATTAACATATCTCGGCTCAAACAAAAATTTATTGATCGAAATAAGCATCACCAGAATCAACACACTTATGACAGTAACGTAAAAATCTTGTGTTCTCGTGGCGATGAAGTTTTAATATCGCTTAGGTTTTTTAAGCATTTCTTACGCAGAAAGTCGTCGAGATGCTTGAAAAAGTGGTAGTTGGTAGATGAGAGGTCTAGAGAGTATGGCGGATGAGGCTGAGTTCGTAGCCCAGTTCGTATAACTTCTGCAGGGGCGGTTTAGTAACGTGCGGTCGGACATTGTCGTGGAGGAGAATTGCACCCTTTCTGTTGACTAATGCTGGGTGTTGCTGTCGAAGTTTCTGATACATTTCATCTATTTGTCTATAGTACTTTCCCGCCGTAATGGTTTCGCCTGCATTCAAAAAACTGTAATGAATGAGACCGGTCGCAGACCATCAAACAGTCAGCGTCTAACCACTAAGCTGAGGATCGCCGGTTGTTGTAAAGAACCCACTTTTTACCGCAAGTCACAACCTAGTCGAGAAACGGGTCGTTCTTGTTGCGTAAAAGAAGGGAATATGACACTTCATAACGGTGTTTCTTTTGGTTGTCGTATAATCCGTGAAGCACCCATTTATCAAGTTTTTTGTCTCTCCAATTTTTCTCAAGTGGTTGGAAATCGTCGTATACGTTACGTCTAATTTAGAAGTAAGTTCTTGAACAGTTGTGCGTGGATTGGCTTCGACTAAGACTCTTAATTGACCGTTGTTAACATCCTATTGCTGACCACTACGCTCATCACCTTCAAGACTCTCGCGCCGCCACAAAATTTCTTAAACTACCATAGTGCTGTGCGTTCAGTCATGGTTTCTGAGCCAAACACTTCGTTGATACCGCGAGCTGTTTCAGCAGATTTTCGGCCGACCTTGAATTGAAATAAGAAAATTGTACGAATTTTTTTTTTTATTTCGATCTTATATTCAATGTTTTGAAAAGAAGACATAATTGTTTTAAAACGATTAATTTAAACGATGAGATAGAGCGAAAGACGCTTTTTAAAATGATAATTTAAGTAAAGGTATCATAATGAAAACTTATTTGAAAATACATCATTTAGAATCAAAATGAAAAATTCTGCAAGAACCTTCTTATCAATCTAATATTTACATATGCACTAGCAAATATTTTTATAGTATTTTATAAGAATTCTTTCATAACGTAGTTTAAATATATTTGTTAGATAAATGTCTCTGCCTTTGTTTTTTGTATTGGCCATCTTTAATGTCACACCTACTCGACTGTGTTATTTGAGTTGGCATATCCACAAAAACAAATTCTATCATTCGATCTTTTTATAATTAAATTTCCGAGCTCAGAAAACATTGCGCATGAACCATGATATTTATTGCCCATGTTTTTGTGCACTCACGCCTCATGTGGTTGATAGTGACTTGATAAGGACTACGCCAACCATGTCTGATCTTGTTGCACCAAATCCGAAACAGAGACCGTAAGTGTACCTCACTACTCACGCATGACGTTTCAATCAATCCAGATCTTTATTTTGAGCCTCTCTTTGATCCAGCGAATTCAGTTATTTTGTTAATGTAAACTGCGATCGAGATACGAGAAAGAAAAGTATAAGACAACTGTTCAACTCTTTGTGACAAACAAAAATAAACAACAAAATCTAAATTGTTTGAATCATGAAAGAAAAGCTAAGCAAGTGTGGTGAGCATCTGTGTGATCCAACCACCTATGATAGTCGAAAATTGCCCCAGTAGAGGGGTGGAAGCGAATGAGAGCTGAATTAGAGTTTTTATTTATGTTAGCGATCCTGGGTACTAGCAGATGGTCTTGCTGGTCAAAAACTGTTTGATGCAAAATGCATGAAAGAAAAAACAATTTCGGGAACATTAATGGTGATATTGTTTTGTGAAGAGTATTGTTATGTGTTGTCTTCGAAGTAACCTTAAGGTTACCCATGATTTCGCCGGTATGGGAAAACGGATAATGGAAAAATTGGAGGTTCTGTCAGGGAAATCACCTAATTAATATACGTAGGTGATATGGCCAATTAGCCAATCAAGGCGAATCGGAGTATAATGTAATGAACAGGGATTAGTTGGATGAGAACTCCAGATCCGCCAAACCATCGCCCAGCCGTTCTTTAAAACTGCAGACCGATTTTAGAGTCAGTTGCAGTCGGGCAGTCGAGCAATTGCCAGTCACTAATCGAGAATCAAAAGTCGACAATTGGGCCTGTCACCACCCCGTGGCACCACCCGTTCACTGACCGTCCGATAAAGAAAGAAGAGAAATCGGTTGTTAAAAAAAAGTTCCGTTTGAGTTACTATTTAAGTAGACTGCTGGTGAAAGAAAAGATATTGCATATATTTTTATTTTTATTTTCTCCTGTTTATTATTGTACAAAAATAACATTTTTCTTGTAATCAGAATTTATTTTGATAATCAATCCACACAAACAAAACCCAAATTCGCACCAGAGTCGGTAATTCGTCCCTTACAGAATTTGTGATTAACTTGCAGATGAATGATACCAAATTGAAGTAATTTCTTTTAACGAACAGCCTGGCATCCAGCCTGCAGCGTATATCCCCCCTGGAGACTTTGAGTTGTATACATTATATTAAAAAATGTTTTAAATTATTTTTTTGTCCTTCACCTGCAACCTCACTATTGAGACAAGAACTACAGGAAACTCACACCAACCCTGTCATCATAAAAGCAGCCGAGATCATGCTATTGGACTTCCGTGGGTGTTCGAATTGGAACCACCTAGAACTACACTTATGTACCAATGGACACTACGATTTTCCTCATGTTATATCATTGACTGGAGGAGGCCGGGTCTTCGTCGTGGTATAACTGTAACATAATAGTTACATTTTAATATGGACCCACACGTTGCATGCAGAGATGATCACAAAGGAACAAAAAAAAAGGGAAATATGACTCTTGCTTTTTTCTAAGTTGAAATAAAAGGCATTTATTCATGGTACTTTCTTGTTATAAAAGTCTCTTAGTTCGCCATGTAGTTAACAAAACGCTACCATGTTGAACATGTGCTTTTTTCTCCTCCCACGTTAACATGTCAGCTTGTCCTGCTGCCACACAGGTTTCAAATCTATCGCATTATCCCGTCTTTGCCTCACTCTTTCGCCCTGCAGGTTTCTTCAATCTCTCTTTTTCTTTCCGCTGTTATGTCTGCAGCTTGTCTTAAAATGCTGTGTCATGCTTCCAATTCCTCTGGTCGCCCACGGTCTATATGTTCATATCACACTGGCACACACTTGCCTGTCGCCCGTTTCTCTTCGCTTTTCTTTTTCTTCTCTTCCTCTGCCGTGACGTCACTTCGCCACATCTTGGTCATTTGCATATTTGAGATGCTGCTGCTGCTGCACACGCATCAGCGGCTCTGTTACAAACCCTCTCGATTCTTTCTTCGATGAGTTCTTCTTTATATAATTTTTTAAAATGGAAATCGCTCCAAACAAGGCATGAAGCCATTAGATGTAAGCAGCAAAGAAAAAAACCCTAACGAAAAAACAATCTAAGATCAAACAATAGCCAATACTAAATCTTAGATGGGTAGATTCTGGCCCAAGAAACAGCAATTCTTACCCATTTGTCAGAAACATCAATCATGAAATAAAGGGACTAAAGAACAAATTAAGGGAAACGAAAGTTTTTTTACACAGGCATCACCACTTATCAAGGCCAAGAGACCACTCGAGGATAAGGGTTAAAGTAGTGAATTGGACAATATAGTAATCGTTAGTAATGGAAATTCGGTAAATTTGTTAAGTGGAACAGCTCATCAAGAACTTGTTTACGTTGGACTTGAAGACAATCATATTGTAGTCAGCTGGAAAGCAGGAAAACGGAAGACAGTTCCACATCCGTGCAGTTCTAAGAAAGAAACTTTGTCGAAAATAAGTCCAAAGTCCATATTTTACTCTCCTAAATTTCTGTACACTGCATATAGTTTGATAGTCTGGCAACGTCATAATCACGCTAACCTTTATTGTTCCAACAATGTTTGTTAATACAGGATGGCTGCCGGAGAAGCAGGAAATTTGTGAAACGGTGATTTAAATTATTTCTACAAAGAATAATTTTCATAATTTTTTTTTCAAAGACCAACACCCTCGCAGATGCTCGAAATGTCGTCCGTGAAAATGGAAGAAAATTTTTATCAAAATGACTGAACCAAAAACGGGTTCATATGCGATAAACGAAAAAACTAAACTAAACCTATTTCTTCTTCATTTTTTAACAGTTTTATTTTCTATTACGGTGCCTTAAATAAGTTTCTAGACTTTTTTTTTCATATAGGCACTTTTATTCATCGTATACTCATGAAACTCTAGTCCCCTTTGAAGTAATCTCCTCCGGCTGCAAGGCACTTGTATGGTTCTAACAATTTCTAGAAGGCCTTGTATGTGAGCGTGTCACTGACCCCCATCCCAGCCTCTTTCATCTCCTCAATTGTATCATAAGGACAGCCTCTCAGGCTTTCCTTGAGCTTAGGGAATAACCAAAAGTCACAGGGAGCAAGGTCTGGACTATAGGGAGGGTGAGGAACTGTTTTGATGTCCATCTTAGTTATGACAACGTCTTTCTTTCTGATCTACTATTGGGTCAAACTTTGCACATCTTCAGTTCTTCGCAAATAATTGCGTGTACAGTTCCCACACTGGCATCAAACTGTACATTTATTGTTTCTATAAACACACGACGATCCTTATCCATGAAATTCTTTATTTGACCAATCAACTCTGGTGTTTTGACTTTCTTACTCCTCCAACATATCTCATCACCTCTCACTTGAATCTCTTATGCCATTCAAAACCTGATCCTCGATTCATGCAAGATGGTTCAAAAGCAGTCTGAAGCATTCCATACGTTTCTGTGGCATTTTCAAGTTTTAAACAGCATTTTATCACATATCATTCTTCTAAAGTCCAGATTTCATTTTTAAAATTCACCAGCTGTGACAATCGGGCTTTAGTAGGGTGTATTCCAATTCAAGATGTACTTGTTCATTTGAACCCGAAATCATAAAAATTCGTTAGACATCTTATAAGACGTATAACAATAACATACTATATTTCCAAGAGTCTAAAACAATTTTAAATGACTGGACAAAAAAGTGTAGAAACTTATTGAAGGCATCTTCCAGAAGAAGAAATGTTTTTGCATTTGCCTAGACTTTCATCCTATATTTCTTACAAGATGTTTCATGCCCAGAAATGGAGATCTTCAATTCATCAAAGACAATGACAACAAGTAGTAGAGATCTAATAAAAAACTCAAACTCATTAAATTGTTGAAATCATTGAGATGACTCAAATAAAATGCCACCCACTCATGGAATCGTCAATAAAGTTTACAATCCAACCATATTTGGCACAAATAAACTTCAGTCTGTGCCTAACATGTCCACCAAGTTTCAGAAATGAATATCCAACAGTTTTTGCTTGATCGCTGTTCAACGAAAAATACACATGAATAAAACATGCAAAATTAACACTCTCCTCTCTTAACAATGTTTATATTTCCACAAAGGAAACAGGAAGAGAGAACTGAAGGTTAGGCACGAGGTTCACCAAGTAAAAGTAGGATAAAAACAAAAAGACGTGAGCCGACATGGTATGATGTCAGGAATATCGAGGTTGACGCGAAAACAAAAGTTTCAGTTCAGTTGGGATGTTGCACGAAAGCAGATCACCACAATGCTGTGTTAACTAAACGGAGAACTTTAATAAACTCTAAAAGCGAAATGCCACCCAAAACTCTGTCCGCTGTGTCTACCTCTTTATCTTTAATTTTATTTAATAATAAATCATTAGTTAAAAGAATACTAGTCTCCCTCTCTCTTCCTCTCATGTTCTAGCTTTCTCTCTCTCTCAAAATAAACTTAAACTAAAACTCTAAATCTTTCTGTATATGTAAAAAGGTGTAAAAAATTACACCAAAGGTAGGTGGTATGTTTCCGAATTTTTAAGATGAGGATTGATAATTCGTATTATTTGGATTATTCCAACTACCATTCTCATTTTGAGTGTTATTTTCATAACGTTTCAATCAATGTAATCTCCGGTGTAATGTCTTCAGGTGTAATGTCGAAATTGTTATCATCATTTCCAATTAAGGTCACTTCGACGTATAAAAACGTTACAAAGACGAAGAAAAGCAACTGATATACCGGCCTTTCTATGCGTAAGGGAAATTACACCGGTTCTCACTATATATACATATAGTGCCAGTAATGTCTACACCGGTAAGAAGGAGCGACAGTACTCCACTGCCTACTGAGCGCTAGTCAGTTATACCCGTATTCCTACCTTTGTACCTCCATTTGGTTTTCTTCTTTACTATTGTGATACGATACAACAGAAACAAAATGAGAATAGAAAAGAGGTGGATAGAAACAAACGACCAGTTTAATTAAGAAAAGGAAAAAAGAAACTTTGAGCTAAAAAAATGTTCACGATCTGTCTGCTGCTAAGACTTTGCTCTCAGCTACAAAGAAAAGTCCTTTGTGTGGTAACAATTACGAACGATAGGAAGAAAGAAAGACGGGTTCAGTAGGCTATTTTTTTTTTACTACTTTTTTTTTACATGGGTGTCACCACTTATCAAGGCCCAGAGGCCACTCGAGGATAAGGGTTAATAGTTATACATTAGTCATTGTGATTTTAGCATAGTAAACAGTGGGAATTTTGTAACTTGGATTACTTAGGGGGACTTGTTCAGAACTTGTTCACATTGGACTTTTTCTTTTTTTTTCATAGGCATCAACATATTATCAAGGCCAAGAGGCCACTCAAGGATAAGGGTTAAAGAGTGTACAGTAGAAATTGGACAATATAATAATCATTAGTAATGAAAATTTGTTAAATTTGATAACTTATATGGAACGGCTCATCAAGAACTTATTTACGTTAGACTTGAAGACAACCATATTGTAGTCAGCCGGAAAGCAGGAAAACGGAATACAATTCCACAGGCGTGCAGTTCTAATAAAAAAGCTTTGTTCATGGAATCTACGTTTAGGTTTAGGCACAGATAAAGAGTGGGGGGAATTATTGATAGTGTTTACAGCAAGACGAGTGTTTCTTGTGAAAGTTTTGCGAAGGGGGACCATAGATTGAAGCTCAGTCGAACACTTTCCATGAAAATAACGATACATCAGAGACAAACTCGCAACATCTCTTCTGTGAGATAGAGGTTGCAAGGAAGAGAAAAGGACATCTCATACGAGGCTACGAAGTCTATTTTGAACTCTATCAAGGCAGGACAAGTCCTTTCTAGCAGCTCCTGCCCAGATGTGGCAACAGTATTCAATCCTTGAACGTACCTGGCTCTTATATAGATAGAGAATTGCATCAGCAGTGAGATATCTACCGGATCGATAGAAAGATCCCACCATTTTTCCAGCGGCCTTGGCAACAGATTTGATGTACGTGTTCCATTTAAGATCAGGAGTAATGGTCAAGCCCAGAAGCTTATCAAAACTTGAGGCCTCCTGAAGACGAGAGCCATTCATTTCAATTGATGCCAGATGTGGATCAGAATGTTGATGATGTAAAGAGAGAAGCTTGGTTTTAGATGCATTAAAAGTAACCAGCCACTCATTTCCCCATTGTACTACATGCTCAAGATCAGAGGAGAGAGAATTGGAGAGAACTTGGTCGTTTACTGTCTTAGATGTGCTACCATAAATGGTAGTGTCGTCATAATAAATGTCTACAAATGATGTAAGGATGTGATTTGGAAGATCATTAATGTAGATCAGGAAAAGAGTTGGGCACAGGATGGACCCCTGAGGGACACCGGCATTAATACTGTGGGCTTCTGATTTTTGCCCCTCAACTACTACTCTTATGAACCTATCAGAAAGAAATGATTTAATAATTGAGAAGACATTTCCAGCTATACCATAGCTAGAGATCTTATGAAGTAAACCTTTATGCCATACCCTATCAAAGGCCTTAGATATGTCAAGAGCAATTGCTCTAGAAAGGTTGCCTCCGTCGAGAGATTTGCTGTTTTATGAAATTTCGACCAACGTAGGATTTTCTTTTTTTAGAAAAGTTGGAAAGTGTTCGTTCCCTTTGTTTGCAATTCAACTTTACATTTTGTAATGTTATCTTTTTTAAAAATAAAAATACTCTGGAATAGATTAGCTGAACTATGTGCAGACAAAGATAACTTATTATTTGAAATAATGTTCCGAGAGTAGTCTTTTAGCGAAGAATTTATTTCCTTATTTTTCTGAATGAATAACCTGTAAAAAAAAAATACATATAGTTTTTCGTATAATAATGTTCTCTGAAGAGGCAAGAAGTGCGGTGAAAAACTTTCTTTTTTGAGTCTGGTCAGAATAGAAATATTCTTTTCTTTTGACTTAGAAAATACTGCGACAGGAGACGTGTCCGTTTTCTTCACGGCTTAGAATAAAATATCTAGTTGATAGATACTTTTTACTTCAATCTTTCCTAGTGAGAATATTTATCACATGTGTCTTCTCTTCTCCAAGCTGGTATTTTTATGGCATATTTAACTGTAAGTCCTCAACAGATTTTTTGGATTTACTTGAAATAAATTTCTCTCAGCGAAATACGAATACGTCAGTAACGTAGACGCAATCACTTCAACATTACAAACTTCGCCAGATAACTTAGAGTTCATTTCATTCATTTCAACATTTTAACGTTCTGTTTAGACGGAGAAAAGATAGTACGTCAACACATTTCGAATGTCCATTCCATTCCAGTCAATTCCATTCCAGTCCATTCCATTCCATTCCAGTCCAGTCCAGTCCAGTCCATTCCATTCCAGTCCAGTCCAGTCCATTCCAGTCCATTCCATTCCATTCCAGTCCAGTCCAGTCCAGTCCATTCCATTCCATTCCAGTCAATTCCATCCCAGTCCATTCCATTCCATTCCAGTCCAGTCCAGTCCAGTCCATTCCAGTCCAGTCCAGTCCAGTCCATTCCAGTCCATTACATTCCAGTCAATTCCATTCCAGTCCATTCCATTACATTCCATTCCAGTCAATTCCATCCCAGTCCATTCCATTCCATTCCAGTCCAGTCCAGTCCATTCCAGTCCATTCCAGTCCAGTCCAGTCCATTCCAGTCCATTACATTCCAGTCAATTCCATTCCAGTCCATTCCATTCCATTCCAGTCCATTCCATTACATTCCAGTCCATTCCATTACATTCCAGTCCAGTCCAGTCCAGTCCATTCCAGTCTAGTCCATTCCAGTCCAGTCCAGTCCATTCCAGTCCAGTCCAGTCCATACCATTCCAGTCCATTCCAGTCCAGTCCAATCCAGTCCAGTCCGCCGACTTCAGCTTGAAATTTATTACAAAACGAAGGAATGCGCAAATCAATCAACATGCAGAAATCAGTTACATGACAAACAATGTCAACACAATATGCAAACTCAAAAGAAAGGAAGAAGAGGAAAAAAGGAAGAAGAAATATATCCCCTCCCCCACAAATTTCTACAGTATTTTATCAAACTTGAGTCCGTGGCGTAGTGGATAAATACTTGATAAATTTCAGTTATAAGTTACACTCTTGTAAAGGCTGAAAGCTCAATTTTCAGTGCAAGCGACACTTAATTACTAATTACTTAGGACTTCTATCAAGTCATGGTTGATGGAACAAGAGCATTCTACCCCGATGGATTCAATAAAGAGTTCCGTTCGAAATTACCGAATTCGATAGAAAGATTCCCGAGTTTGACAAGATATACATAAAGAAAGTTGAAGGTTACATCGACTGAAATGATGTCCGAATAGCACTCAAGATGAGAATAGTAGTCCGAATTATCTAAATAATACGAAGTGTTGGGAGTGTTTTTGCGTGTGTGGTGGAGAGTTATCTTATATCCTAACGGTGATAATTATTCTTGATTCGCTTCCAGTCGAAATTAGATTATAATTTTACTCAAAATAATTTTTCTAGATTTCATAAATGAATTAATGTCTTTCCCTTGGTTTCTATGAATCACATACATTGTTTATAAAGAAGACGCTTTGTTGATATTAAAAAGGACATATCAATTTTCACAGTGATTAACAAGAGATGTCTGCTATTATCGAACTTAGGACAATTGCCCGCAGGACTCTACCTATAGAAGAATCAGATACATACGATAGAAAACCGCCCCCACTGTTATATAACTACTGTGTTTAAAAAGAATGACGACACACTGATATATATATATATATATATATATATATATATATATATATATATATATATATATATATATATATATATATATATATTCTATTCTACTCTTCTCCACTCTACTTTCCTGTTATATAAAAGATGTATGTGAGAGTTCCTTCCTCATAGGTTCCGAAACGGCTGAGTCTATCTTTTTTGCAAATTTCCCACAAAGGTAATTTATATGCCTGGCAGTGCTTAGATATGCTTTGCACAGAAATTGATCCGATAAATATTCGATCTTCTTTTACAGATAAAGAACAATTTTTACAGGGGAATATTTTACGTTACACCGGTCAAGGGAAATATTAAAATCTCAGGAAATCATTTCTTCTAAAAATAAAAAAAAAAAAGCAGACAAACAGATTTATTATCATCTTGAGATATAGTTCAGTGACAGAGCATTCGACTAGAGATCGAATTATCCCCCCTGTTCAAACCCGGGTGTGTCTCACAAATTTATTCTACTTTTTCTTATCAATGAGTTCAATTTACGATAAAAGAATATGTACCATTTAAAATCGCTGCAAATCATTTGTTTGTTTGCATATTTTAAAACTAAATATTAATCAGAAGTGAATTTTCCAGTGCATTCATCGTCAAGCCCAAATATCAGCTGACGTGAGATTGTAAACAAACACAGACGGAATTTGATGAACAACATTATCATTATTATTAATATTATTTATTTTTTAATTTTTTTGCAAATTATTCCTCGTAATATACAATAATCAATTGGGGATTAATTCTATAATAATACATACGCAATCTGCATAAATTAAAATACCATGTTTAAGCGTATTGTACGATCAGGTAACGCCCAACGGCCATCTAGTATGAAAATATAATCTTATTGACGATGGCGGTGAGGGATGGTGGGTTGTTAGGAAGAAGACGCACGCATAAGAATTCGACAATTAATTCTTGTTGGGGCCCAAATCGCCAACCAACTCCCCAGAACAATTTCGGGTTTTTATGATATAACCATTTGTGACCACCTCAAACGCCCCCATAAAATGGCATTGTGATACTGTTTGATTAGTGCTGTGTTTAAAAAGAATAACAACCTATCGTTATTTTCATGGCAAGTGCTCGTCTGAGCTCCAATCTATGGTCCCTCCTTGCCAAACTTTCACAAAACGGACTCGTCTAACTACAACCACTATCAACAATTCCGCACACTCCCTATCTGTGCCTAAATCTAAACACAGATTCCATGAACAAAGTTTATTTCCTAGAACTACTCGCCTGTGGAACTTCGTTCTGCTAGCTTGCTTTCCAGATGACTAAAATATGGTAACCTTCAAGTCGAATGTAAACAAGTTCTTGTTAAGCCGTCCCCTTAAATAATCAAATTCTACCAATTTACACTATTAACGATTACTACACTACCACCTTAGATTCATTAACCCTTATCCTCGAGTGACCTTCGGCCTTGATAAGTGGTGAGTCCCCGTTATATGGAAAGGGTTGTTCCCTTCCCATGTAAATAAGGAGAATACTAGATAAGTGAAAATGAGATTAGGATAAGCCTAGAATCGAACCCTGTAGGCAAGTGCTAAAGCTAATAGAGAATGGAATGTTAAAAATTAAGTCTATTGTAAATTCTATTAGAAATAGTTAAATATTATTCATATCAGAAAAAGAATCAATTGTCCATTCTTTAGAAATCTAGATATTAAATAAAGTCAGTTAAATGAATACACAATGCCAGTTAAATTATATTGTTTAAAAATATGTTAGGCTAGAATTGAGGATTCTTTTGTTTGTCAAAAGTGTGTTGGAGGAACATATGTAAAGCCACGTGAAAATTTAGTCACGTTTGAAAACACGCTTCTGACGTCATAAACAAATGGCATTTCTCAGTATAGGAATCTATGGGTTCGGAGTCAGTCAGTCAGTAAGAGTCAGTTGATCAGCCAAGAGTTGACAGTCAGTTGGAGAGGAGAGTCCCTTAGAGGCGAAGTGTAGAAGATTTAGACCATGTAGATACAGGCTGAATTCCTGACGTCATCGACTGGCCGATCAGATGCATAAAGAAGTCATCATTTATGTTGTAACTGTTGTCTTGTGTCACATCCTTCATCACGAACGAAAGATAATTGTGTTTATATCTTATAATGAACATTGTGTAACCCTTCGAAGATTATGTGTCCTCCCCACCACCCTCATCATAAGTGAAGTATCTTCTCTTTTCTATATGTGTTAAGAACTTGCTTCATATATTACCCAGTCCGTATTTAATATGAAACCTCCAAGAAATGTCACAGTCGTCGTCACGAAATATGTATAAATGTCTCCCTCATGATCGTCATCTTTTCTGAGTCTCCGTATTATATGTCCCCGTTAATATGTCCCCGCTACACAACATATCGTTGATTTGGTGCCGTAGTCCCTGTTAATGTGCCCCCAATGAAAAGGGTAAGTGCTTGTATAAATTTGTTTGCGGGTCCAGCGATATCGCTGGGCCCACAAACAAATTTATACAAGCATTTGCCCGATCGATTCAGATATCTACACAGCTATGAGGATTACCCAATATATAACTTGGACCTTATTACCAAACGGATGTAAAGAACGTATAACATGGATTTTACCAAGCAAGCTGGATCTAAAAAAACATTCATATCCTTTATCTGCAAATCCTCCTGCTACAGGACTTCTGATAAATTTATTATTTTGACTTTGACTTTCCATGTCTCACTGACTTTAGCAAATAGGGTGCATACCTTTATAAGTATTTGCTAATATTTTCTCTCCTCTGATGAGATGGTAGACATCGAAACCCTATAGGTTAAGGAGATTATTTTTTTAAAGCATTCTTTGTCTTGCTTAGAATAATAAAAATTCTTTGATATGAAACTCAACCACTTCATTTCATTTCAATGAGAGTTTTTTGAAATTCATTGATTTACAATTTAATTCATTTGCTCTATCTTGCATATCGAGCAATTCTTGTTTAAATGGGATAACTTATAGAATATTACTGCCAATAATATTTTGTAAACCTACAATCTCACGTTTCTATAACAACTGATTGTTAAATAAAAACTGTTCTGAAGTATATATATATATATATATATATATATATATATATATATATATATATACACATGTATTTATTTATTATTTAAAATTAGTGTTGGGACGATTCCTAATTTTTATACGATTCCGATTCCGATTCCGATTCCAGGAAAATATTGATTAACGATTCCGATACCGAGTACGATTCCGATTCCTAGGGAATTATTGTTTTGAAATATACCAGGTAGTTTTATACTTATGGTCGGTAGTTCCCAAATATGGTCCCTAACTTTGGAAGAGATATTTTATGTCTACACCGTCGTGTTTTGGTTTAAATACAATTATTATATAGTAAACTAAACGGAAAAATTAGCAAAATTTATTTTAGAGGAAATTTATTTTACTTAATTGGAATACAGAAAAAAAAACTCAAAGAAAATAGAATTTATCCTTCAGAGCAAAAACAAATAAAATAGAATTTATATAACAGAACAAAAACAAGAAAATTAGAGAATAAATTAACACGATTCATTATTTTGGTCCTCATAATTAACATATTTAATGAATTAAATAAAAAAATATAGCGGAAGAGAAAGAAAATATATACTAATTAAATATAAAAAAGATATATATTTAATTTAATAATTTATAAATGAACGTGCGTAATGAAAAAAAAACAATATACCACGTGACATGGCGCTGTAGATACAAAATAACCCTTCCAAAGTTAACGACCATATTTGAGAAATACCATTAATCGAAAGTTTTTGTGTTTTATACCAAAAGGTAGGTATAGCGAAAAGTTACAATTAAAGGAATTTCAAAAACGATTTTTTGTTTGGCTATTGATAGTTGTATTTGTGACGGCAGTTCTTCAGACCTCCATAATTCACAAAGAGTAGTTAACACCTATTGTTTTTTCTAACTTTTTCATTGCTTTTACACGTTGTTTCTAACGCGAAGAATAAGTTTAGCCAAACTAATTTTGAAATAGGGTATATCAAAGGAACACATATAAAAATGATACCACTATAAAAAACAAATGAAATACTAGATAAAATTGAGCAAACATAATTACCAAAATTACAGAAAAAGATAAAAAATAAAAATGAAAAAAAAATGGTGAAGTTTGTTGAGTGAAATGAATTATTGAAAGAAAATTAATTGAATTAATAGAAATGTTAAATAAAAAAAATGTCACATTTCAATATTTTTTTAATAATTAAATTCTCAGGGTTGTCGAAATTAAAAATTGAGTGATTTTTTTTTTATTAGACTTATTTCGAAGCTTGTTACCTTGAAAAATACATTTTAAACCCTGTTTTTTTTTTTAAATAAATTGAAAAAAAAAACGCAATTAAAAAAATTTAATTGATAATTGAAACTTTAAAAACATATTAAACATTGAAAAATTACTTATCTCTCAAATTAACGTCCAATAAAGTAGATCCAGTCTTCATACAGGAATTCGGTTATAATAAATATATCTTTCCCAAACTTAAAAATCAAATCTTTTTTTTTTTTTTTTTTTGAGAGAGAGTGCTTTAAAATCGCCGGGGAATGCCGCTTAAAATTTTTAAGAAATAAATTTTAGGAATTTAGTGCCTTTTAAAGACGGTTATCATAATTTATTATCATCATTTAATTTCCTTTTTTCCTCCCCCACACCTTTCCACGTTGTTCAGTAGTTAACAAAAAAAACCTTATAGAATTTAATTTTTGAAACCAATGTATAAAAGTTTACATAATGAAATGCAAATATGCATTTTCTTTTGAATTTTTTTTTTTGGTTGACTGTGTTCAATTCACACATGGTTGATGCGGTTCAATATTGCTAAACTATAAGTCTTAAGTAAAATTCTATTTATAAATACTTTTTAAAATGAAATTACTTAATTAATCGTAAATATTATTTAGACATAAAAATTAATTGATTACAAAACCTTTTAAAAAATATATATTAATTTCTTTTTCGTTCGGCAAAAAACTGCGCAAAACACTTTTTTTATAATTTTCAATTTAAAATTCTAGAAAAAAGATTATATTATTCTGCTTTTAATATAATCAAATTCAGGGTTTTATCTTTCTGGAGAAAAAAATAATGGATTTTATTTCAATGAAATTAAAAAAAAAACAACTTGACTGAATTGAATTAATTACCTTTAAATTAACGAAAGGGGTTATTTAATAACTTTAGGTTTGGAAGAGATAGGTATGGGGTCGATTTTTTTGAAACTTCAAAAGAAGCCGACTGCTGTCCAAATTTTGCGAAATAATACAACGTGATCATTTTCATTTTAGAGATATTTCTTTCAAAAGCCTTCTTTTAAAAAAAGAAAAAAAAAGTATATTGTTCTATTAAACCTTTTACTGTTTAAATAATTTGACTTTGCTCGTTTTATTTTAAGAAAATATAAGTTGAAAAAGCATTTTCATTCAGTATTAGAAGATTTGTCAGTAAAAAAAAAAACAATCGCCAAAAAGATAAGCGGTTTTTTATTTTTACTCGCAATGTAGAGCCCTGCATACTTCTTTTCAAGTTAACTCTTTTGTAGTTTTGATTACAATAGATCTGAATGAATGAACCTTGTAAGGGAGGGGCACTAAGCATTGCCCTGTTAATAATGAATTTCTTTGGTTTCTTTTTATAACATGCTACATTTCTCTCTTGCGGTTAGAAATATCAGGAATTTTTTTTCTTTTTTTCAACATCAGACTAAAAGAATCGTAATGAAGGAATCGGAAAATTAAGGTATTTTTTAACGATGCGATTCCGATTCCGATACCTCCCAAAATACACGATTCTTACGATTAACGATTCCGATTAATCGTCCCACCACTAAAAATCAATAATCTATGGACACGCGCGTTGTTGGACTGTTGGTAGGATTCGAACCTTGGACCTTATGTATTTAAATCCAGCGCCTTAATCCACTCCACTATTATGCCATAGACGATTTACTGCTTCGTTTTTATCGTTCATGTGTTTAAGTGGTTTTTGTTTTGATTTTTTAAATGATAGAAATGTTTATGTCTCCGCCTCGGAGAAGCGGTGTTTTTCTTAGAAAGTCGCCCATTTTTTATTTGGACGTATTATTTATTTATTATTTTTAAAAACACTAATCTACGGACACGCGTGTTTCGGAGCCCTACTCCTCATCAGTGTAGCTTGACTGTTAGTAGGATTCGAATCTTGGACCTAATGACTTTCAGTCCATATATATATATATATATATATATATATATATACATACATATATATATATAAATATATATATATGTATATATATACATATATATGTATGTATATATATACATATATATATGCATATATATGTATATATATATGCATATATATACATATATATGCATATATATGTATATATATACATATATATGCATAGATATATATGTATATATATACATATATATGTATGCATATATATACATATATATATATGTATATATATAGGTATATATATACATATATATGTATGTATATATATATACATATATATGTATATATACACACACACACACACACACACACACATATATATATATATATATATATATATATATATATATATATATATATATATATATATATATATTTGTGTCTGTGTGTTTGTGTGTGTGTCCAGATGGGAAAACTTAATCTGAAGTACGTATGAAAAAAAGTTATATGTTATAAGCAGTTGATTTAATCCAATTATATCTTACATTTGAATAGTAAACCACAACAGATGTTGCTTAACAAATCTTATTTCTGATTCTATGCGCATCTACACATTAAATTAGTGAATGTTTTGTGCCATTGTAGTGTACATCTCTACTCCTATTGCGGGTTAAATCGTGATCACGGCATCAACTGTACACCTCAATCTTTCCAGGAAGGAAATCTTGTTCCGGCTCGATCAAACGCGCAATCCTCCTTACAGCAACAAACTCATAACATTCTTTGATAGTTAAAATGTGATATCCTCCTGGGAGGGGGGAGGGTTGATGAAAAGTTTCTGCTAAATGTATACATGTCTCTTTTACTATCTTTATAATTTGTAATAGACAATCTATCTGAAATCTTTTTTTTATCTATCTGAAATCTTTTTTTTTAACTGTCTTGTAGTTTCGGACATACGAGTTATTGATAATGCAATATATGGTAAATTTAAACAACACCTCATATTCAGAGAATTAATTAAAATTAAAATTCTATACTTACGCGTTGGTAATCTTGATAGAATAGAATATCAAATATTCTCATTATACGCATGCATCTTAAGAATATCAGTTAATTTTATTGTATACTAGCAGATGTACCCGGCGTTGCCCGGTATTAAACATAACGTTAAATTCCCTTTAAAAAATGGAATAAAAAAAACACAGAAAGAAACCGAGACATGCGCATACAGTATTATGTTTTTTCTAAACGGTTCAGTTCTCGCAAGTAAAAAAAAAAAATGCTCGAACTGAGATCGAAACCAAAACCTAAAGACAGTGAGTTAAGTACGATATTTAAAAAGTGTTTGACACCCTACTTATTCTTAACATAGGAAAGCTGTCATGTGAACGATTCCCGCATAAAATAGTTGACAAATAGATAAAAATCCGATGACTCCCAAAGTACTAATTTTTTCAATTTTGACACCTTTTTCCGGATGAAAACCAATTAAATTTTTTTTCCGGATGAAAACCGATTAAAAACTTTTTCCGGATGAAAACCGATTAAAAATTTTTTCTACACATCTAAATGCACTATATATCAAATTTCAAGTTTTTAGATAAAAAATCGTTGAGTATATAGGTTGGGAAGTGTACTCACAGACACACATTCTCACTTTTATAGATATATAGACTAAAACGTTTGCAGATTTAAAAGGGTAATTTGTAATTAACTTTTATTACGATTTAAAATAAAATACTCATCCTCTGTTGAGTTGGCGTGCAGAAGAGAAAGAGTTGGAAGACCCTGCGTTGCTGGGCACTACAGCTAGTGATATGTTACTGCTCGAGATGGAAGCTGAAAATTACACATAACACTTTTTTGAGGTGGGGACGGAGGCGAAGATCATTATGCGCATGCCTGTCTGTCTCGTGTCATTTTCTGATTGTGGACTAATAAGTTCTTCAATTTTCAGTCTTTCTCTCTTTGATGACGAGTCACACCCTGTCTGGAAAAGAATGGCAAGGAACTAAGATTCCAATCCAAAGTTAGTGCCACATCTCAGAACCACGAGCCAACTTTAGAAGAAATCCTGGCTTTGATGTTTCTGAAAAAAAAAACGAAAGCTTTATTTCTGTCTTGGTGATTTTTGGTACTTCCTACTCATCAATCAGTTTCTCGACCTCATTCCCCTCCTCCTCTGCCTCCCCTCT
The DNA here is from genome assembly GCF_053919585.1 of Euprymna scolopes. Lineage (NCBI taxonomy): Eukaryota > Metazoa > Mollusca > Cephalopoda > Sepiida > Sepiolidae > Euprymna > Euprymna scolopes. The sequence continues at coordinate 53,076,303 of NC_136504.1, forward strand.
TCCTTATTTTGAACTCTCACTACCACCTTCTTCTTCTTCTTCTTCTTCTTCTTCTTCTTCTTCTTCTTCTTCTTCTTCTTCTTCTTCTTCTTCTTCTTCTTCTTCTCCTCCTCCTCATCCTCCCCACAATTTAATTACATTGTAAATCTTCAGGCTATATTAGAGTGGGGCTAAAATAGATGGCTACATTCAGTGCTACTAAGACAAAGCCTCTTTCCATTAGCAACTATAAGAAACTTTTTCCAACCACTGATTGCCATGGTTGATAGCGACCTTCCCGAGATGCCAATGTTCAAGCTCTTCGGTTTGACATACTCAGGCAATATGCAGTGAAATAAGTGAAAAATTATATTGCCAAGTCTGCTGCAGAAAACGTAGGCTCCCTCTACTGGGCTAGAAAATTTCTTACACCGAGCAGTATCCTATATCTATACAAAGTCACCATCAGTCCAGGCATAGAGTACAGTTGGAATGTCACTTCTAGCTTCTAAGAGTGCACAGGATGGAATGATATAATTGTCGCTATGGAAAAGACGACATGATTCCATTTCCGTTAGATAAAAGCCGGTTTTCTTTTTTTGTTGCAGATCATCTACTAGTTGGCCAGTTGTGTACAGATCCCAGGAGCGATAAGAGCCTTCTATCATGTCTGAAAGTGACACAATATTCAATGAGTGAGATCGGAGACGCGCTGCTGTAAAACTCATGCTCTCTACCGATCCAAGTTATGACAACAGGACCATTGCCAGCAACCTCAAAATGCAAATCCAGACAGTTCAACGTTTAAGGGCGTCCCCAGGGTGATGATAAGAAAATTTCCAGCCACGGTTATGATCTTTAGTGTGGTTTCAAGTGAGGGCCACATCATGCCACCTCACATCTTCGTAATCGGCTTGAAAGTGAACACCAAAGTGTACCTGGATATGCTAAAAAGTGTAATGATCCCCTGGTGCAATCACGTGCCAGCTGGAAGACCCTGAGTGTGGCAGCAGGACTCGGTGCCAACCCACAAGTCTAAAGAGACCCAGACTTGGCTTCAAAAGGAGTGCTACGACTTTGTACCCTTCTTTCACTGCCCCTCCCCCACTTTCCCTCGATTTGAACCTTCTGAACTACCCCATTTGGTCATATGTCGTGAACATGACCTCCCACAACACCAAAGCTAGCCTGATGGCTGCTATCTGCCAAGCTCCCAATTCCGGACTCATATCAAGGCAGTGATTGAGGCTGAAGGCGGCTACCTTGAATAGATGTTAGCCTTACTACATAATCAAGTTACCTGAATTGATTCTTTCAGTAAAAGTTTTAAAATTAAGCTGTAGTGTTATTTTCTTTAGGGCGACAATTTTATCCTTCTACCCTGTATGTTTGGCGACAGTAACATTTTTGAACAAAGAACAGCATTAACGGTGAATATACGCATAGTTAAATTTATGAATAAAAAAGCTGGACAAAAATATGAATGTTATGAATGGGTCACCAGTAAGCAAGTTCTAACCCAACAATGAGAGTTTTGGAATGAAAGCGAGGAAACATGAAATAATGAACAAAATATAATTATATCAACAATTTTACAGAGGTGTAAAATATATTCTGAAACACCAAAGTTTGTTGAGAAGTTTTAAAGTTCTTGCAAAAACTAGTAGACATAAGCGTCAAAAAGTTCATTTCAAAATTCAGTTGTGTGTATCTGTGGTGTGTGTATTTAGTTTACCTTCTGGGCGGAGAAATAGTAACATGAATTGCAATGTGGAGCATTTCCCGTCTTCTAGAAAGGGTGTTGTTGGCGTTGAGAGTCGAAGCAAAGACACAGGTGCCACTATATGGATGGACGCATTTCAGTTCACCGATTCATAGGATTTTGTAAGTTCTCATCGGCCTACTATTGTAACATTACATATTAACATGTAGAGTCGGAGCCAACTTTAGAAGGAATCCTGGCTTTGATGTTTCTGAAAAATGTAAGCTTTATATCTATCTTTGTGATTTTTGGTGCTTCCTACTCATCAATCAGTTTCTCGACCTCATTCCCCTCCTCCTCTTTTTTGAACTCTCACCAATCTTCTTCTTCTTCTTGAAAATCTTCAGGCTGTATTAGAGTGGGGCTAAAATAGATGGCCACATTCAGAGCTATTAAGACAAAGCCACTTTCCTTTAACAACTATAAGAACCCTTTTTGTTTTGTAAGTTTATATCGTTTTGACTTAGTTCTTTTTATAAACAAACTGTCATTCTCGGCTCGAGTCATCCCAGATTGCTATATTTTAACATTTTCAAAATCACAAAGCACCTGCTTAACACACCTGCACCTCACAAGTAGAGACAAGTTAGGCACAAGGTTCATTAATGTAGAAATCCCCAGCTCCACCAAAAGGGGTGCTATCTATTGTGCCACACCATAACAAAGGAAAGGAAAACATTCAACTCAGCATTTCTTTTTCGTTTTTAACGAAAAGCATTTATTCTTGGTATTTTCAACAACGCATTTTATTTTAAACAATTCATTTAGTTTATCTCGTCTGCCATGTCATTTTAAGACGCTCTCGTCACCCACGTGTTGCTTACTGTTATTACTCGAACATGTTTTTTCCATCAGTGTTTATCTTTTTATTGTCTCTGCCTTTTCTTTTCCTTCTCTATGACGTCGCCCACGTAGCCAGATTGGTCACTTGCATATGTTCGCTGTCATACTATTTTGACACAGACATGTTATTTTGGGAGCCTGAAACGATTGGAGTAAACACATTAATGTGAAAACTTACTAGCTTTTGGAAGTGATAAAGAGAGAGAATCAAAACAAACCAGAGAAAGAAAAAGGCAACTTATTCTATCCATTAGTTTTTAGAATTCGTTAGGATCGCTTATCGATTCCACTACATGGTTGCCACATCTAGGTTGGTGCATCAGCAATCATTAGCTTCTTCATCTTAGACATGTTCAGAAAATGAATTTCCAACACTGTTTGCTAAACTTGAGCCCCGTATCGCATAATCACAGAGTTGCACCCTGTGTTTATTTTATCGATACTAGTGCATATTGTGAACCGGATGTATGTAAGTGTCCGTTCGGGTTTGCCTACAACCTGACATAAACCGCCGGAATATGGCGGACACTAGCTGCGCTATCGTTAATATCTAAAAAAAAAAAAAAAAATGAATTTAAAATTGCAAAACCAATAGTGCTGTATATTACAAAATAAACAATTACATTCTTAAAAATTATTAAACAATTTTTTCTTCTTAAAATTATCTTTAAAAATAAAAAAAAGAAAAGTGTTTAAAAATTTCCCTTGTAAAAAAAAAAAAATAACGAATAAAACACTATCACGGTAGATTGTTTTAATTTTTTTTATTTCATTGTTTTTCATTTATTTCTTCGTTAAATGTTGTTATTTTTTGCCGTTACCGATTGGAATACCTAACCCTAATCCAAAACACCAATCCCAAAATCCTAACCCTAAACCTTAACCATAAATCCTAACATACCCCACACCTCAAAAAATAGTTTTTGTGCATGCTAGAAAAAAACTTACGGTAGGTTGTTGTTATCTCTTCTCTTCTATCTATCTATCTATCTATCTTTTATCTATCTATCTATCTATCTATCTTTTATCTATCTATCTATCTATCTATCTATCTATCTATCTTTTATCTATCTATCTATCTATCTATCTATCTATCTTCTATCTATCTATCTATCTATCTATCTATTTATCTTCTGTCTTCTTCTATCTATCTATCTATCTATCTATCTATCTATCTATCTATCTTCTATCTTTCTATCTATTCTTATATCTTCTATTCTATCTATCTATCTTCTATTCTATCTATCTTCTATTCTATCTATCTATCTATCTATCTATCTATTTATCTATCTATCTATCTTCTATTCTATCTATCTATCTATATAAATAAAATGAACTCATTTCTTTCCCTCCAACTTTGACCTTAATAGGATTAAAAGTCATGAAATTACATGCAAATCGTACAGACTGTAGCACATTATCTGAGGTTTGCTATAAGTCTATTACCTCTACAGTTCTTCGACAATGGTACATTCCTATATTTTTCCGGTGAGAGTCCACTGCCAAAATCGCTTTGATTCAATGGAAGTTGCAACATCTTTTCTCTCTGTTAGATTTCTCCTTTCCCCTCTCCCCATTTACATCGCAGCGGATGCATTCACAAGGAACACTACGAGGAAACACACCGGTTTGGAATCGTAAAGGTTACTTATGCCGTTTATTTATTTATTTATTTTTCCTGATTTATGCCTTCTGTTTTTTTCCATATTAAAATAGAGATAAAAAAAAACAAAAAAAAAAAAAACGCGAAAACGCGATTGCTATTATTGTTTCGTTTTTGCTTTTTTTTTCGTTAGTGTAAGACGCAATCTGAAAGACTAACCGGATTTTACTTCCGGTTTTAACGACTCTAACCGTGAAATTTAACTATGACCTATATTTATCAGTACTTTCAACTCAACATTTATTTTTACACAAACATTACAACGCAACGATATCGTGACTTCACTTGCATTGCATTTAAATTAAAATTAAAACAAATACATTTATTTAGAATTCGAGAAAACAAAAAAAATTCATTTAGAATTCGAGTGTGATATGACTACTGAAACTAAACCAAAACAAACTTCACTGCGAAATTGATATTTGACCTAATTCACTTTTTAGTTAATTCATCACGTTTTCTTTTCTTTTCTTTTTTTTTTTGGCGCTTGCACCTCAATGATTCGAGCTCGAACCCCCCCCACCCTTCAAACTTTTTTTTTGTGATTTTTCAAACACACGGGTACCGCCGAATCGTTCGTATTCATCACGTTCATTTTTTTTAATTGTTTTTTTACACGTTTTTTTTAATAGTTTTAATATTGTTTATTTTTATAATATTAAAATAGGGTTATGACTTCGCTTTGTTTTCATTTTACCCCCCCCCCAACCTCACACGCCTCTAAAAACCAGGGCAACGCCGGGAAACGCCGGGTACCCCCCGCTAGTACTTTATATTTTTGCTTTCCCATTTTTTTTTTTTAAATTGTAATTCGTATGCGATGAACGTTGCGGTTTTCTGTTTCGTAGCATTTGTAAGATTGTCCGGTTCACAAAATGCACTAGCGCAGTTTTATAAGTACACCCACGGAATGTGATTCGATGAACTGATTGCACATTTTGTACCCCTTCAACAAAAATGCCCTCAACCCATACGACAAGCAGTAAAATCTCACTCTTTCACTGTAGATACCTTTTTTGTTTTCATTTAAAATTTCTTTTCTGCTTCCAGATAGTACCAACATGCAGAAATGGAACTGTAATATGAACAATCTTGCTGATATACTTCTCACCTTGGTTTCCCACTATAACACAGTCCCTACTACAATAGCCCCTTTATGCTATCCCTCGTTTAGGGTGAAGAAAACCGTCTGCAAACTTTTTGTGCCTCCTTAGTTTTGCTTTCTCACAAAAGTCTATCTCTGCTCTGTCGTTGCTTTCATGGCAAGTGCTCGACTGAGTTTCATTCTTTGGCACCACTCCGTAAAACATTCTGAATACAACAACTGTCAGCAATTTCCTTCATCTGTCCGTGCCTAAAACTTATCGAAGATTCCATGAGCAAAGATATCTGACTGTGGAACGCAATACTGTGAGACTGCTTCCCAGCTAACTATAACAGGGTCGTTTTCAAATCTAATGTAAATAAGTTCTTGTTGAACCGTCCTCTTCAATAATCAAACCTTACCCAAATTCCACCATTACTGATCATGACGGTGCTGTCTCCCCGCCAATCTGACACTCATTAACCTTTATCCTAGAGTGGTCTTTAGGCCTTGACAAGCGGTTACCACTCAATAAAAGAAAGAAAAGTAAACAATAAGAAAAAAAAAAACACTAAAAAACAAGCATTTCTCAATCTTGAAAAATGCCCCCCTACCACCACTACCAAAAAAAGACTCAATATCAATTCATAATATGAATTAAAAATTCGGAAGCTTCTTTGATGTAAAATCACTAAGACTTGGATATTGTTTCAAAGAGTTTTGAAAGATAATCGATTCCGTTATTTGGTTCATTATGCGGACAATTATCGGACAATCAGTTCTTGGTACATCCATAGTTGTCATTTTTTTTTTGGTACGGTAGAAATAATAAAAAAAATGACCTCTTGTCGTCTTCTTTTCAGTGTTTATCTTCAAAAGTTTTATCGGTACGGAAAGAGTGATAGTCTTATTTATTTTTTTTTTCGTTTTTTTTTTCGTTCGCTTTTTCTCCGGAGTTTTACCGATAATCTGGAAGAGAGAGAGAGAGAGAGAGAGAGAGAGAGAGAGAGAGAGAGAGAGAGAGAGAGAGAGAGAGAGAGAGAGAGAGAGAGAGAGAGCCTGTTTCCTCCGTTTGACTATAGGTGGCGTTACTGTCTGTCCACCCAGTTACGGAAGCACAAAATGTATATAATGGCACCCTTGAAATAAAAATAAATGTTCTTGTTATATTTTAATTTTAAACATGTTTTTTTTTGTTTTTACAAACATATTTAAGTTTTATTTTTCCAAACATTTACGTTTTGTTGCTTCTTTATTTTCAAACATTTACGTTTTTTTGTTTTTTGTTTTTACGTTTCTAAGAGAACATCCTTTAAGGAATACTCAAGAAAACACATGTCACTTAGAGGTAAAATGTTATCAACAATTGCATCCATTATGTAGTTTGGCAAGGGTTAATTGGCGGCAAAGATCGTAATAGATTGCGCATGTTTACAAAATAAAAAAATAAAAAAAATATATTTGAAAAAAAAAAAAATAACAAAAACAAAAAAATATGTTTGCAAAAAAAGAAAAAAACGTAAATGTGTTTGGAAAAACAAAAAAGAAACGTAAATGTTTCCAAAATAAACAACAACAAAAAATAAATATGAAAAACGAAAAAAAAAACAAAACCCGTAAATGTTTGAAAATAAACAAGCAACAAAACTTAAATATGCTTGAAAAAATAAAACTTAAATGTGTTTGCACCCCCCCCCAAAAAAAAAACGTAAATACGTTTGAAAAAAAAAAAAAACTTAAATATGTTTGCAAAAAAAAACAAAAACAAAACAAACAAACAAACAAACAAACAAAAACATGTTTAAAATTAAAATATAACAAAAACATTTATTTTTATTTCAAGGGTGCCATTATATGCATTTTGTGCTTCCATAACTGGGTGAACAGATATTAACGCCACCTATAGTCAAACGGAGGAAACAGGCTCTCTCTTTCTTCCAGATTATCGTTTATCTTCGATCGTTTTATTTCTCGTTTTTTTTTCTCCATTTCTTAGAATTTTGCAACATGTTTCAGTGTTTCACTCTTCATTTAACATAGCGACGGACAAAATGGAGGTGGTTTGTTTTGACGAAGTCTTTCTTTAAAAATCTACCAAAAAATCAGATAATTATCTAATCAATATGAGATTTTCTAGCAGTATCAGAATTTTTGTAGGAATTTTTGACACCCCTAACACGAAACTGCGAATACAATATAAAAATCTCGTAATTTCTCTGTTAAAAGTGGGTTATTTATTTTCTTTATGGATTATACTTCCAAAATAAACTATTACAGTTGTTTTAAAAGTAATAAAAATATTTTTCTTTTTTTTAAAACAGTAATGAATTTTCCGAACTCACTATTTTTCAATTTTTAAACTCAATATTTTTCAATTTTTAAATTTTAAAAATCTATCAAAATTTTTCTATTGATTCTATTTTTACGATATTTTCAGGGTCAATGTGAAATTTTATGTTCTTTCCAATAAACCGAATATAATATTTTAGACAAACGTTTTTTTTTAAATTCACGCCCTCCCCCCAAGTGTCACCCATTTTCAACTTTCTCTTAAAAAGTAAATAATTAATTTATGTCGTGGAGTTTTATATATCACAAATTGAAGAGAAAAGGTCAATAAATAATATATTCAAATTTAAAAAAAAAAAAAAAAATCGCTTTTTTAGAAATTTACCTGTAAAGTCCGAAGTTTAAAACCTTATTTTATAAGAACACATTGTTTCTTTTTGTCTTTTTTTTTTAATGAAACCTTGGTCCTTGCTCCTTTAATTGAAAAAAAATTAGGGCTTGAATTACATTTTTCGAGGAGTTATAAGCTTAGAAAGATAGGGGGTCGAATAATTCACGCCTCTCATTTTGAAATGTCTATTAAAAAGTAAATAATTAATTTATGTCGTGGAGTTTTATATATCACAAATTGAAGAGAAAAGGTCAATAAATAATATATTCAAATTTAAAACAAAAAAAAAAAAAATCGCTTTTTTAGAAATTTACCTGTAAAGTCCGAAGTTTAAAACCTTTTTTTAAAAAAAAAAACACATTGTTTTGTTTTGTTTTTTATTTTTAATAAAACCTTGGTCCTTGCTCCTTTAATTGAAAAAAAAAATTAGGGCTTGAATTTCATTTTTCGAGGAGTTATAAGCTTGGAAAGATGGGGTGGAATTATTCACTATTTTCACGAAATTTCTGACACTGCTAGAGATTTTCACCGATAAGTTAAGTGAAGAATAAACTTTATAAAGGTGTATTTTTGTCCATATTCGATATATATATATATATATATATATATATATATATATATATATATATATATATATATATATATATATATATATATATATATATATATAACGTAATGGTGTAGATTGGCTTTCCTTTGTTTACAAAGCCATTTAACGGAAGTAACGTCAGACATATTTTTATCTACGGATGGCCAAAACCGTATAGAATTAACCTTTTTTTTTTTAAATAAGTTTTATTCAAACAGTCTTTATTTGAACTTAATGGACTGTTTTTTTTATTTTGTTTTGTATTTATTAACTGTTTTATTCTTTTTATCAAACAAAAATAGAACTTTTATAATGACATATATTATGGACTGTTTTTCAAACATCGAAATTTTAAAATTAAAGTTAGTTTTATTAAAAAAAAAGACGAGGTGTTTTTTTTTTAATTTAATTATAAACTTCATTTCAACTTTTCAACAAACTTTTACAGACATAAAAAATAGACTTTGTAGATATTTTATAATAATTTTTTTAAAAATATATTTAACGAAAAGTTTTTTTTTAATCATTTCATTGTTGAATAAAATTTCAAAGTGATAAATGGTGAAAAAAATATTTCGAAAAGAAAAAACATGTCTGATGTCACTTCCGTCAAATGGCTTTTGTAAATAAAGGAAGGCCAATATACACCATATATATATATATATATATATATATATATATATATATATATATATATATATATATATATATATATATAACCCCGCCCCCTTCTTCATTTTTGGTCACTCTTACCCTTAAAATATAAAGCCCAACCTTAACGTATACTTCTTGTATAGGAGGGATGAGGAAGAATGTAGAAAACAAAACAAAACAAACAAACAAACAAACAAGGCCAACCACTGAGAATGATGTGACGAGCATGCGCAGAAGCGCACAAGAATTGTGTGCCAGTGTATGAGTCGGACCTACCTGCGGCGCAAAGCGAACCCGGGATCTTTCGATTGCAAATCAAAAAATCTACCAATAACCTACATCCATCCTACCCGCAGGTCACGATTGAGTTTTGCCCAACCGTTATTAAAAAAAAAACAAGCCGATAAGTCATTCAGAGTGGGGACAGTTGAAAAAGATTGCTATATGTTACAGTGATCGACCCGAGATTTATATTTCTCTTTTTCTTTTAGCGTTATCTCTTCCCTCGACAGTACGGATGCGCAGAGTTGAAAAAAAAAAAAACAACAGTCTGTTTTGTCCACCCTCCTCCTCTTTTCAACTACCCGCCTGTTTGTGTTTATGAACTTTAAATTTCACGTAAACATTATGATAAATTTTAACGTAAGTCTGTATTTTTTTAGTGTATAATTTTTTCACTGATTATAAATTGTTTTCTTAACCAATAGTAATTCTGTATTAATATTAATAAATAATGGTGCTAACTTTTTTTTTTTAAAGAATAAATTGTCACTGGTATAATTAATGAATTTAATTAACTTTTCTGCATTTTTAAATGAAGGAAGGAGGGTCTGCGACTCAAAAAAAAAAAAAAAAAAAAAAAAAGTCGCTCGGTATGCCAGAATAATGTTAAATAAAGACATAAATTATGTCTAATTTGTCCTTCCATACATATTTGAATATTGTCGCCAGAGTTTTTTTTTATTTTTTTATACGATAAACAAATCTCGTTCCAACCAGTGATACATTTTTGGATAATTATCACTTTTTAAGCAAAAGTTAAGTACATTTATTGTATTTAATTAATTATCTTAAGATTTTAACTTAATACTTTAGGTACCTCCATGGCGATGTGTAAAACGTCAGTAGTACACATTTTAATAATGACGTCATCATTTCGTGTGTTTGTGTTAATTTCTCTGGATAAGCGTTCGCGTTATAATTATTAATGGAGTAAGTTTTTTTTGCTATGGATAAAAATAATATAAAACTTGCCTTTTGTAAAACAAATACATTTTTATTAACGAACTACACAGACTAGAGTTAAGTGGACCAAAAGCAATCGTCTTCCCATTATTTTAAAATTAAATTAAATAAAAAAAATTGAATTCGTTAACAAAATAATAAAATTTACGCTCTTTTGTACAAAATTGGGGAAAAATACAGTATAATCTAGTTTATGGAAAAATAATGTGGTTCACTTGTTAATTAGAAAATAAGAAAATTCAATTTATGAAAATAATAGAATTTATTCTAAATAGCATTATTTTTTCTTACTTTGAGGAAAATATAATGGAAAATTTGGAAATTATGAGAGCAGACTAAAAATTATATTAAAACTGAAATATATACTACCGCAAATGTGTAGTTGATATAAAAAAATATCAGAAAACAAAGCAGTTTTAGTTTAGTTTTTTATGACCGGTCTAGGTTTCCATAGTTTTAAAGAGCTTACAATTCAAGATGGCATATCGCATGTACATTATCAACTCGTCATGAAAAATGGAAACTATTTGAAATTTATCCATTAATCTATTAATATTGTAATAATTTCGCATATTCTTATAGCAAATCATGCTAAATCTTACTTAGACGTAAAAGATTTAATTGATTCAAAAGCATTAAAAAATATTTAACATTTTTTAATGCTTACTTTTTTCGGCAAAAAAAAAAAAAAAATTTGTACTTGACTGTTTTTTGGAAAAAGTTGAAATTTAAACTTCTGTTTAAAAAATAGTGAAAATATATATTATTCTGCTTTTAACATAATACAATTTAGAGTTTTATCTTTCTGGAAAAATAAAAAATTTGTTAAAAAATATTGGATTTTAATAGATTTTAGTTAGTTAAAAAACATCAAATTGATTTTTCTGTGTTTTGTCCGAATCTAATTAGACACTTTTAAATGCTTTCACTATATTAGAGGCATTTTAAAAATATTAGTTCTTTATGCATCAAACAAATTGTAATGTTATTTCTGTATGTAGCCTAGTTCAGAGCCCACTGCGGCGCACCAAGAGAAAGCTTCACATGCCTCTCCAAAGTAACTTAGGTCAAAATCGCCTGTCTTTTCTTTCATTGGGTTATTTCGAAAGGAAAGAAACTTTGATCATGGAAATTATGTTTAGTGTTCTTTATTGAAGAAAGCATTAAAGCTTATTCTCGTTTCAATAAAAAGAGCGAGAGAAATAAGGGGAAGAAAGAGTACATCTCCGTCAGAAATACCGTCAAAAATTATGTTTATGTTCTCATTAATATTCATATAAGACAACAGAATTACATCAATAATTTAATTTTTCAAATATAAATGATTTTTATCATTTATGATGATCTGAAAAAAGCTGTTACTTTTTTTATTATTTAGGGGGAGAATTTCCTTCTGGATTTATTTCAAATGAGTAATCCAGTTGCTCTGCCGTATTATTTCAAATGAGTAAGACAGTTGCTCTGCCGTATCATGGCTCTTCGTGGTTGTTAAGCGTTGCAAAAGTTTCAAGTGAAGATTCGAAACCTGATTCAAATGCACCTACATTAACACTTAAAAAAAAAAACCCTTTGCACAACAAAATTATGTTCTGCAAAGCCAAAACAAAAACAAGTCCTCTTTCATTCCCTCCTTTTTTTCTTTTTCCGCCTCCACTTCCCTACTGACTTCCTAATTTAAAACACACAAACCAAGAATATTATAAACCCTTTTCCTTTGCAGAACTAAACCATGCTCTGCAGGACCGGGAATAAAAACAACAAAATCCACTACAAGTCTTTACCTTTATCTTTTATCTTTACTTTACTCTACAAAATCAGTAAATCGGAACCCATGAATAACCCTTATCCCTGAGTGGCTTCCGGGCCTTGATAAGTGGTGATCACTGTGTAAAAAAAAAAAAGAAAAAGGAAGATGTAAACAACTTGACATATAAAACCCTTTTTTTTTTCTCTTGACCTGTCAGTAGGGCATCAGACTAAGCCGACTGCCCCCCCCCCTACTGCAGAGAGTAAAATTGCCTAAATGAAGCACCCAGTTGGCTGTGGGTTGCTACCCGTAACACTTTTCATGATTGAGCTGACTTAAACCTGGGTACATAGAAGTCTAGACATGGCAACAGATCACTTCGGTTCTTACTTTGGCTAGACAGGCGGTCGAAGAGACCTGATTCAACCAATCGGCCAGTCACACCAAGCCGTAGCACTTACACCCAAAATGTCAACTACCATAACAAAGAACAAAACTCAAAGGTACTTCAACATAGGCAAATCAGGTAAATGCTAGAAGGCGGTGGCAACGGTCAATCAAGTGGAAAGATCAGAACTCAACACTCCATCTGAACATATGTATTTTTGAGGATATAATGAACAGGAAATAGAAAGTGCTTGAGAAGTCCATACCAAAAGAGTATGTCCTCCACGTAGCCTTGACATGGTCAAGGCGAATGGATTTCCCCCTTACTATGTCCCAATATTGGACTCTGAGGTGAGTAGGGAGCTTGGTTGATGAAAAATAAACCCCAAAATACATGGCTAAAAAACAAAAATACTCCCCCCCCCAAAAAAAAAACTCTTAAAAGAAATCATTCTAGCGACTCTGATCTCTCTGGCTCAGATGTTAAGAAAAAATCCCAAACTAGGAAAACCGTACCATCTATAGACGAAAGAAACTTCCCAAGATTCCTAGTTATCGAATTAATAGAAAAGAAAAAAATTGGAAACTTATCCCCTTTTCTGATAGAAAAGATATTATCAACAAAAATTAATTAAAAAAAAAAAAAAAAGACAGAAACCTACTTGTCGAAGTAACCAATGACAAAGATGCCCAATCTCTACTTAAAATGAAGAATTTCCATGACTATAAATGCATTCCATGAAAGACTAAACACTTCAAAAGGAGTCATTCGAAGCTACAAACTATCATTAGCCACAGATGAGGAATTAAAAACCTAACTGGAAAAACAAGGAGTGATTAATCACGTCCGTATCAACATAAAAAATCACTAAAATAATAACCACCAATACATATATATCAACTTTCAACGCACCAACAATGGCCAAAGAAATCAAGATCGGCTACTTAAACATAAAAGTAGAACAATACATTCCAGCTCCGTTAAGGTGCTTTAAGTGCCAAAAATATGGATATCATAAAGAAGTCTGTAAAGGAAAAACAATATGTGGAAAATACAGCAACAGAGAGCCAGATCACACCGAAGAAGAATGTGTGAATGAAGTAAAGTACAAAAAAAAACATAACTTTCCCAAAAGCCAGAAAAATAGTTGATACGTACTTGAAAGACAATACATATGCTGAGATAACAAAAAAGACAACTAAACCATGGCAACATAATGATATATATGGAACTGATAAACAAGCTGATTACATTAAACATTTAAGAATGGCCAGAATTTCAAAATAGCCAAAAAGAAAAATACTAAAATCTGGACAACAAGACAACAGAAATAACAAACCCAAACAAAGAAAGTAAGATTTCGATCTACAATAGAAACATTAAAAAGAATATCACAAAAACCAACAAAACAACCACCAAAAACTAATAAAAAATATAAGCAATGATAAAACAGCAAAAAAAGAATAAAATCAAACAATACACGCTCAAACCAGATTTCAAATACTAGAAAAAAAAAAGAAAGGAAAATGAAAACACCCTGGATAAATAAAGAAAACAAACATAAGTAATTAAGGTGGGGAAAAATGTACAAGAATCCATAACAACAACATCCCAAGCAAGACCCAGATCGACATCCAGATCCAAACAAATAAGAACAAAACTCAGCAAAGACAAACTCACCAAAGACAAACTCCGACAAAAGACAAACCCTCTACCTCAGAGATGGAAATAGAGGAAAATTAAATAACTTCATGGGTACCCCTCCCCGAAAAAAACTTATAAATACACAAACATACATGAAACGGTCTAATGACTCAAACAGAAGTACAACAAACACAACCACACATAAGGTTCTACAATGGAATTATAGAGGAATAAAAGCAAATGTCAACGAATTACAGCTGCTAATAACAAAATTGAACCCAGCTACAAAATCCTTTTCTCAAAGATAATCAAAAACTAAAAATTAGAAAATGTCAAGAATATAACTGCGATCTTCGTTTCAGGAGGCACATCTATCCTAGTCCGGAATGATGTACCTCACAGTCACATAGAACTTAAAATAAACAGGCGTCAGCTGTAAAAATTACCTTGAACAAACAAATAAACATTTGTTCCATATACATTCCTCCCAGTGAGAAAATAAAGAAAATGAATTGCAAAATATAATTAAACAACTCCCCACACCATTTATAATACTTGGAGACTTTAACTGCTACAGCTCTATCTGGGGCTGCAACGAAACAAATCAAAAAGACAACACGGATATATTTATAAACAAAAATGATATTTGTCTATATAACAACCAATCCCCCAACATACATGTGCCAGTACTCAGGAAAATATTCTGCAATAAATTTGACCATATGTGATCCAACCATATTTGTGGATTTCTGCTGGTTAACACATGACGAAACTTGTGGAAGTGACCTCATTATCCTTGAAAGTCTAAGATCTAACCATGAAAATAAAATTTCAAACTGGAACCTAAGCAAAGCAAATGAGGAAAAGTTTAAAACAACCTGTTCCATAGAACTAGTTTCAAACCCAAACATCAATAAAGAAGATCAAATCTCTCACTTCACCAAAACAATAACTTCCATAGCATCTCAAAATATTCCGAAAACATTGACCACAACTGTCCCTGGTTCAATGAAAGACGAAAAAAAAAAGCAATACAACTGTGCAAAGCTGCTGATGCAAATTAAATATAAGAAAATTTGAATTCCTTCACAATATGCAGGACCAAAGCACAGAAAATCATCAAACAATCTCATAGAGAGAATTTATATCCAATATTAACTCTAAGACTAAAACAAAAACTGTAAGGAACATGATTAGAAAGATCCCTGAAAAAACAAACAAACAAACACTCCTTTCAAGCATCTATCCAACAAAAATGGAAAAATAACCGAGCCTAAAGAAATAGCTAACACATTTGCCAAAAATTTCGTCCCAAACTCCTCTGCAACAAACCACAACCAAAAATTCCAGACCATCAAAAGAAAAGATAAAAAGTAAACCTCGACTTTTACTCCAAGAGCACAGAAACATACAATTTACCTTTTACTCTGACTGAATTGTCAGACGCCTTCAGCCAATCTCACAACACTGCAGTAGGACCTGACTATATACACTATGAATTCTTTAAACAACTGCCAAATCCTTCAAAAAACTTTTACAAAATATTTTCAACAACATCTGCTCCAGTGGGAATATACCTGAAAACAAGCCAATATCATTTCAATACCCAAAATTGGGAAAGGCTGGTTTAATACCTATTTCCCTATCCAGTTGTCTCTGTGAGAATTTCAAGAGAATGATCAACAACAGATTAACATGGATACTTGAAACTAACAATTTATTGACAGATTTTCAATCAGGCTACAGAAAAGGACGTAGCACCATATATCATCTAGTCCACTTTGAAACACTTATCAGAAATGTCTTCATTAGAAAAGAACATCTAACTGCAATTTTCTTTGATCTCGAGAAGGCATACAATATTATATCAAACTTCTCTAAAAACCTACAAACCCAACTTACAATAGTGTCTTCCATTCTGAATAGCAAAAAAAAAAAAAAATAACATAAAAACTTTTGGATTATAAATGGAACATTCACTAAAAATTATAAAATAGAAAAAAAACAACATACATAAATCAAAATTCCCTGAACATCCTCCTTGGTCACTAAACGAACTAGAATCATTCTAAACCTATAAAAATACCCTAAATCTAACCCCCCCCCCCACAATTTACATAGATCACCTAAAGGGCATATTAGAGCAACATTCAAATTGGATACATATATACAGATGGCACTAAAGATAAAAATAAGTGCAGCCACTAACAAGAAACGAACGAGAAGATACAACAGCAAATCAATCACTCAAAATGAACTCAAGCAACACAAAAGTATCTTACACTGACTACAAACTGCTAATTAATAACTTCATTATATCCAAATGGCAAGAGCTATGGAACTTATACAAAAACAACAAACTTTACCAAATCAAACCCGTCCTAAAAGATTGGGAAGAAGTTGAAGTATCAAACAGGAAAATGACAAAAGAAGAAGTAATAAGAGCAAGACTCCAAATAGGGCATACCACCGCCACCCAAAAAGGTGAAGAAGCACCAAGCTGCACCCTATGTCAAGAACCCTATACAGTGAAACATATCCTAATCAACTGTATACATTTCAGTGAAACATGATTAAAATACTATCAAGTAAACAATCTGCAAAACATTTATCACAAAGTTGACCCCTAAAACCTCTTAGAATTTCTAAAAGAAACAAACACACAACAAAATATAGTTGACCTCCCCCACAAAATGCAAAAACAAAAAAGACAACAACAAAAACATCTAAAAATCAAAATATATAACTATAAGGCATTACTTCTACTAAAGTTTCAGTGTCAATAACTTCCGTTGTCACTGAAAACTACAGTTGACACTGAAAACTACAGTTGACACTGAAAACGTCAGTTGACACTGAAAATAACTTTATTATTGACACTGAAACTTTGGTTTCAGTGTCAATAATAAAGTTCAATAACTATAAGGCAATACTTCTACTAAAGTTTCAGTGCCAACAAAATCTAGAAAAATAACAAATAATAAATAAATAAAACAAAACCAATTCTTCAGAATTAAATAACGCAAAAGGGTTGATATGCTGGTAAAATAAACCAACTAAACTAAAGCAAACTTTATGTAGCAGACAATTTTTAATGTTATTGTTTGTGAATAATATATTTGATAATTTTATTTCGTTATTTATCAGATTATTTTAATGTTATTTAATTATGTATCGGATATTTAAAAAAAAATTTTTTTTCATATATCAGTTACTTTTTAATATTATTTCATTATGTATCAAACACTTTTGGCTATTATTTCGTTTCGTACCAGACATTTTTAAATGTTATTTGTTGCTGTATCAGACACTTTCTGATGATATTTCTTTATGTGCCAAATACTTTTTAAGGACTAAGCATTATGTATCAGCTTTTGCTATTATATTTCATTATGTATCAGACACCTTTTATGTTAGTTATATATCAGATATACTTTGTTATTATTTCATTATATATCAGGAAGATTTTGTTTATTCGTTTATTTATCAGATACTTTTAATGTCATTTTGTTATATATTTAACACTTTTTAATATTATAACCTCATAATATCATCAGAAGAATAAGGAAAAAGTTACGGGGAAAATTTAGAAAAACGCCTCTTTAGGTTAAGGCATTTCGAAGTTAAATGCTTCTCATCAGAAGATAAGAGGGCCAGAATTATGCAAAATGCATATATAGAAAAACTGGTTTAATGATATTTAGATATGAATGAGAATGAAGGAATAGGATAAAATGGTAAATAATAATAATTAATCAAAAGTAGGTACAACATATAAGGATGATAGGAAGGGTAGAATATATGTAGGTAATAGTACAAAAAATTATAGGCCACTATAAAATAATGGGGAAAACTAAAGAAGAACCAATAATAGAAGAAGAAAACAAAAAAATAGGGAAGATAGAAGAGAAAGTGGAGAAAGGAGAGGAAACAGAAACAGCAAACAGATAAAAATAGATTAAAAAAATAGATTAAAAAAAATAGATTAAAAAAATAAATTAAAAAAAATAGATTAAAAAAAAACAATCTGAATCTGGAAAAAATGGGATTAGAAAAAAATGTTCAAAATAAGATCGAAGATAAAATTTAAAAAATTATATAATATAATCTATAAATATAAAAGCGAAAATATGTGTATGTATGTATGTTCACTTTTTGTGTATGTCCACAATAGTATTTTTTTTCGGCGGCTTCTCGAGGCTGTCGCTCGTTTTTAAAACTTTTTATATCATGTCGAAATCATAATATCTACGAGTTACGAATAGGGGTCGCATGTGTATTTAATTTGGCCGACTTTCAAAAGCTAAATATTCAACATTTTTCGATCGTCGCATGTAGATTTGCCTTTTTTGTATAATAAAAGTGAAACTAATACGAAGGTTGTTGCATCGTTCCCAGCGCCCAAAAGCAATCAGCTTTGATCAATGCAGTTTTTTCCTTATATCAGACAATTGCTATTCAATTTGGACAATTCCCTTTCAATGGGGAGGTGGTTTCCTCCTCCCATCATCTTGGGGAAGCCCAAACTGCCCCACAGTAAATGAAAAAACGATCCCGCAGTGAAACAAATTAAACAAACGCCAAAAAACTGCCCCGTCATCGTAACGCTCCCGTGATGACCTCATTAATCGTCCACCTGTTAATCAAACCTCCTTGACTTGACTCACTTTAATCGCTCTTACATTAATGTTGTCGCCGTAGCGCAGGTGTTCAGGCTCAGTTTATAGGCCTCGGGGTTCGAGCCCACATGCTACCAACCCCCCCATCTTTTTTTTTTTTTTTAAATCGCTCTCATTAAGTTTCCTTTTTGTTCTGATTTACCCCCCCCCCAAAAAAACACACACACACACACACACCTACAAATACCCGGGCAATGCCGGGTACCCCCCGCTAGTATAATATAAAAGTAAAATTATATACATTCCATTGAAGTTTAGGGTTCCGGAAATCGAAGAATATGGCAATTGTATTATTTATTTATGCCTCAGATACTTTTAAAGTTATTTTGTTATGTATCAACATTTGTAATGTTATTTCTATATCAGATATATTATGCTTTTATTTCACTGCATATCAGGAAGTTTTTATGTATCAAGCACTTGTAATGCTAATTCCTTATGCATTAGATATATTTTTTTTAATGTTATTTCTTTTTGTATCGGATACTTTTTTATTTTATATCTTTATGTATCAGATGCTTTCTAATGTTATTTCCTTGTGTATCAAATACTAGAAAAGAACTTCAACTCGTTTTTTTTTTATTGTTTTACAATGACATTTATGTCCTCATTCTCCCGCCATGCATTACTTCTTGTTACAGTGGTGACGTCTCTCACGTAATCGTTTTCTCGAACGTGCTCGCGGACGTGCTCTCGAACGTCATCTACATCTCTAACGTGATCATCTTCTCGAACGTGCTCCCTTCTTTTTATAGTCTTTTTTTTTTATTATTATTGTGACGTCATTTCGCTCACAGTGCGGTATTTTCATATAGTCGCCTATGCTATGTTATAGAAAGTCAAACATTAGCGAAACTTGAGAAGACAAGTCCTACCTAATATTGATTTCCCAGAACGGAACGTCGTGTGGAATGATGTCAGCAGAATCACCAGAGGATGCAAAGACATTTGATATGAAAAGAATCAACGTCTAAATCCCAGGCCTTGATCCAGAATAATAAAAGATAATCTAATAGCGGTGGATGTAAGATGTCTGTCTCTTCATCTGTCACGATTCTGTTTGAAGTAGCATTCTCATTGAGACGCGTGCAGATTGGATGGACATCTCTTAAAGAATACCCGTCCCCTTTAAACGCTTCTAGTCTCATATGTGATATCGTTTGATTATAAAGAATCCCATTTCTGTTTGGAATTCTTCTTGGATATAGATCTCATGAATAAATTGCAAATGGTGGAATTGTATCAACTCGTCTCAGCCAATGAAATGACAACAATTATGTCACGAGGTGCCTTCAATAAATTTCCGGAATTTGTTGTACAGGCATTTAAAATTGTCATAGATTCTTGAATATTCAGTATGTTATTGCTATACATCTTATGCGATGACTAACCAACTGTTATGATTTCACGTTCTAAGGAACAGCTACAGCAGGAAGTAAAATACACCCTACTAAAGCCTGATTGTCACAGTTGGTTTTCAAAAATTTCAAAAATGCAATCTGGACGTAAGGACACTTTAGAACAACACTATGCAATAAAATTCTGTTTTAAAGTTGGAAAAAATGCCACAGAAACGTATGGAATGCTTCAGACTGCTTTTGGACCATCTTGCATGAATTGGGCATCAGTTTTTGAGTGACATAAGAGATTTAAGAAAGGCGGGAGTCTGTGAGGGATGATGAGAGGTGTAAGAGGAGTAAAGAAGTCAGAACATCAGAGTTGATTGGCCAAATAAAGAATTTCATAGATAAGGACCATCACGTTTTTATAGAGACAATTAGTGCACAGTTTGATGTCAGAGTGGGAACTGTACACATAATTATTCGCAAGGAACTGAAGATGCAGAAGATTTGCATGAAGATTGTCCCAATGGTGCTCAGAGAAGATCAGAAAGAAGGACATAGTCATGACAAAGATGAGCATCAACACAGTTCCTCACCCACCCTATAGTTCCGAACTTGCTCCTTGTGACTTTTGGTTGTTTCCTAAGCTCAAAGAAAACCTTAGAGGCTGTCGTTATGAGATAATTGGGGAGATGAAAGAGGCTGTGACTCACAAAAGAAGACTTTCATGAGGCCTTCTTGAAGTTGTTGGAAGAGTACAATAAGTGCATTACAGCCAGAGAAGATTACTTCGAAGGGGACTAGAGTTTCATGTGTGTACTATCAATAAAAATACTCATAGGAAAAAAGTCTGGAAACTTATTGAAGGCACCTCATATTTATAGTTTTTTTCCTTCACATTATTTTCCTTACTGATGTTGCTATTTCTACAGCGTGATGCTTCCTGTCCCCCCCCAATACCACTCATGAAGTAGTTTTACAAATCTTTCTGCAATCCAACAATAATCGGACTTTCTCCTGTGATAGAAAATTACACACACCAGAAAGCATCCTATATCTTACAAAGCCACTATTCGCCCATGCATAGATTATTATTGTCACATCTAGGCTGGTCCATCAACTACCAGTCTCCCACTCTTAGATAGAGTCTAAAAAAAAAAAAGAGCCTCAAATCGCATAAGTACCGCACTATCGGCCAAAATCCAACCTCTGTCCCATCCATGCATGTGTGTTTGTTTTACAAATACTTTAATGAAATCTGCTCTAATGAACTCATAACACTTGTGCCCCCTTGATGTATATACATCCGACTGACCCGACAAGCAGCAAAATTACACTTCTTCATTGTTGAGGTCTCTAGATGCCGGAAAGCTTTCTACTGTAATGGTTTCTTTCCTCAAACTGTTAAACTTTAGAATTTCCTCCATGTTTCTAAACTCTTTTACTGTACTAACCTGCTGAAGTTTAAATGCAATGCGAACAGACATCTTGCTACCCAAGTCCCCACAGTCTCTTGGTAGACATGGTCCAAAATAGTAGTCCCTTACGTTCCAAATAACAAGATGCCTTGTTTCGAGGTGAAAAAAAAAGGCAGTCTAACGAACATTTAAATATACTCAGTCATGGATATGCAAGCAACGCTTACTAATTTGCATATTCCTTTAAAAAATGAGCGTTAATTAATTACTTATTCATTTTTATAGTTTCTTATTAGATGATTAGTTTCATTTCACTATTATGCTGAATTGTATTTATGCATAGTTTCTACATTCTGCATAATTGCATAGAATTTAAGATGGAAACGTTCTAATACACCGAAATATTTTTTTTATATATATTTGTATACAGAGAAATAAAAAGGAACAAACCGTGTGATGTGTTCATCAACGTTCCGTCTTTATTTAAATACTTCCTCTGAATGAATAAAAATAAAGACGAAACGTTGATGAACACATAACACGGTTTGTTTCTTTTCTTTTTATTTCTCTATTTTGTAGGAATACTATTTCCATTGTTCTCATCATATATATATATATATATATATATATATATATATATATATATATATATATATATATATATAAGTGACCTTGTTGGTATGTGTGTGTGTGAAAAATCTCTACCAAACTTCTCTCTGAATATTTTGTCCACAAAGTTCAAATTTGTTATATAGGGTATTTGGACCTGTAGCATAATTTTGATTTGATTTTGAACCGGAAAAATAGCTGCTAAAGCGTCAAAATTGAAAAATGACATTGATCTTGGCATGGCGTAATTCAACTATACTCGTTTTTTTACACTAATTAAAAGTTATACATTAAACGATGTTATTTTTTGTGTTTTTGCATGCATCTGGTTTTAGGTCATATGCTAACGGACAAGGCTGGATAGTTATAGGTATCAGTTTCGATTCTAGCTAATGGCACACAGGTAATTTTTTTTTTTTGCTTTTGAAATCATTATATATTATGTACAATATAATAATCGATAGAAAATTGGCGCTGTAATAATAAAGAGGAAATCTGCATGAATTAAAATATAATATTTAAGCATATTTTATAACCGGTAATACTGGACGACCTGCTAGTATATATATATATATATATATATATATATATATATATATATAAAAGTGAACGTGTCTGTGTGTCTGTCTGTCTGTGTACATTTCCCTACGCAATAACTCTGTCAATTTTTAGTCTATAGACTCGAAATTTGAAATACCGGGTACTGAGATTTGGGAAAATCGATGTGACGGGTGTCAGCCAGAAATTTGGCTGTTAAGGGGTCAAATTTCAACATTTTGACCTTTAAGAACTCTACCAAACTCCTCCGACAATTTTGGGTCTAGACACTTGAAATTTTAGATATAGGTTCCTTGAACCTGGATCTAACTTAATAAAGTGATTTGAGCCCGAAACTATAAATTTTAAGGGGTCATAATAGGGGTCAAATTAAAAAAAAAATTTACTCTTTTTTTTTTTTGCTCAGCATACACCTCCAAACACCCGGGCAACGCCGGGCTGAAATGCTAGTATATATATATATATATATATATATATATATATATATGTTAGTGGTCTTGTTTTCCATTTTCTCATGACAGCCCCAACTGTACTCACCACCAACTATACTCGCTCTACCTCTTTCTATCTTTATGCCTTGCTATGATTTCCTGGCTCATATCGTTAGTTAATTCATTTGTTTTAACCATTTTAAAACAGTAATGAAAGCGGCAACCTGCGCAGTGTATGAGAGCTGTTATCAACTGACCTGTAAGAATACAGAACCATGGGATGCCTTCTGATTGGTTGAAATATTGTAGTAAGATGAAACGACTGCTTAAGAATGAAATTTAACAGTGTGTTAAATACTTTTGCATATGAGTAATTTGATTTTTTTTGTTAATACAACTAAATATATCTTCATTTCATTTTTAAATAGATAATAGCTGTCCAAAGATTGAGTGTAGATTTCATTCAACTTGATATTTCTTGAAAAATACGATAAAACTAATGTATCAAATGCCTTTGCTAACCACGGTATATATGAACATATACATATCTGCCTGTACATTTTCAGCTCACCCTTGTAAGTGAAAATTGAGAACTATGTTTTTAATATTCTAATGAACAAAAGACATCGTAAAAATGTCATTAAAATACTATTTAAACAGTAGAACGATGGCTTCCCTGCATAATGATCTATAAAATAATTTGGAACCATAAACAGACGACCAAGTTTTTTTTTTTTTTTGTCGGGAAGTTTTTGGAAATGAAATGGTTTTAATGATTTTTAACTATTAAAGAGTGATTAATAAAGGGAGATAATTCGTTTATCATGTTTGCGATGATTGTTTTTGTGACACAGGACGTCGGACAAACGTATTAATATATAGATTACAAGTCAGTTCGTTCTGTACAAGAAGTTATTCCTCATGTTACAAATGTTTAAATCTCTGAAGGAACAGATCTCTACTATAGAAATTTTTTAACCGCTCACACCTGTGTGATTACAAGAGTCATGATGCCTGTTAGCCTCTCTCTGATGTTCTAGAGGGTTACCATACTGTGGGAACCAGAAATACCAGGTTGAAATCTGGCGTGATGTAGGCTTTTCTCGATGAGGTTAGATGGGCCTCTCCGAGTCTTAACTGACAACTCATCTAGTGTTGGTGACATGACATCCTCATCTGTGGCAGATACAGTTACCATTTATCTTGCTCCTGTTTTCCATGGATTATAACTGTTAAAGTTCAGACAGTGATATATGTGCAGTACAAGCATATATCATATACAGAAGCTTAGACGGTTATGTATGTACAGGTATCCCTTCAAAAGTCTTGTGGCAACGTATACAGACCTAATAAGTTGGAAGTGTGCAGTCTGAAATCCGCACATGGATGGCTTAAAGCTTTCGTTAGCCAGGAACTACTTTGGATGGAGATTTTTGTGACTGAGCAGCCATTTTTAGAGATAACGCTGTTTAACCAATGCATGGAAAAGGTCTAGAAAAAGTGACATAAACACCGTCTGTTCAATCTGAAGCTGATCAGTTACTTGCAGATGATGGCTGTTTACACTTGCATGGGAAATCATAGAAAAAAATAAAGTTTATGTAAAAGAAAGAGCTAACATGAAGATTGTAGCATGGAATGTGAAGACATTTCTGCTCTTCCATAATGAAGAACTGCCATTGTGACTAAGAAACTGTCAAGGTACAATGTGGACAGTGCTGCTCTATCTGAAACTCATCTCAGTGAAGAAGACCAATTAATTGAAAGAGGTGCTGGATGCACTCTTTTTCAAGTAACTTGATTATGTAGTAGAGCTGACATCTATTCAATGTAGCCTCCTTCAGCCTCAATAACCGCTTCAATATGGGCCTGGAATTGGGAGCATGCCTTTTCCACAAGTGCTGGAGGGAGCTTGGCGAATAGTGAACAAATACTTGGTGGATGGTGGCAATCAGGCTGGTTTTGTGTATTGTGGGAGGTCATGTTGGTGATGTTCTCGACGTATGATCAAACAAAGTAGTCCAGCGGGTTCAAGTAGGGGGGGAGGGGGTAGTGAGAGAAGGGTGCAGAGTCGTAGCACTCCTTCTGAAGCCAACGTTGGGTTTCTTTGGACTTGTGGGCCGGTGCCGAGTCCTGCTGTCACACCCAGGTCTGCCAGTGGCCACCTGATTGCACCACAGGATCACCACACTCTTTAGCACATCCAAGTACACTTTGGTGTTGACTTTCAAGCCGAGTTTGAAGATGTGAAGTGGCATGATGTGGCCCTCACTTGAAACCACACCAAAGACCATAATCGTGGCTGAAAACTTTCTTTTCATAACTCTGGGTACGCACTCAAGCATTGAACCATCCGGATTTGCATTTTGAGGGTGCTGGGTAACTAGCAGATGGTCTGCAACAAAAAAAGAAAACTGGAATCATGTTGTCTTTTCTATGGCAACAATTTTATCATTGCATCTTGTACACTTTTCGAAGCTAGAAGTAACATTACAAACGTAATGTCAGGTGGAACGATGTTTCCATCATCCTGGGAATGGCTCTGTTATTCGTCGCAATCCAGCGATGCATTTTGAGGGTGCTGGTAATGGTCCTGTTGTCATAACTTGGATCAGTAGCATGAATTGTACAGTGGCGCATCTTCAATCTCGCTTGTTGAACATTGTGTCACTTCCAGACATGATAGGATGGTACACAACTAGCCAACTAGTAGATGGTCTGCAACAAAAATAGAAAACCGGTTTTCATCAAACTGAAATGGAATTATGTCGTCTTTTCTAGGGCGACAATTTTATTGTTCCATCCTGTAGCATTTTCAGTTGTTTGTACGACTTCAGTTTGAATCTCCATCCTCGTTGCCAAATCGGCAGACAGAACGGGTACTGAAATGAATCTGTGTGTGTGCTTTTTTAAAACTTTTGAAAATAAATTGCATTAAGATAAGAGGTTTAGTTACTGCCAAAATAAAGAAAAAAATATCCTGAAGAAAATAAATGACTTTTAAAAAACCAAGATCAGAATCTTTAAATACCCTTGTTCTCTCTCTCTCTCTCTCTCTCTCTCTCTCTCTTCTTTTTTTTTTTTTTTTTTTTTTTTTTTTATGAAGCTTGGAATGAGATTCTTAAGATAGATGCGTTTTTAGGATTTGAATTGGAAGGTGACGATGATTAAGTGGATACGGACAACTCTAAGCGCCATGTTCGAGCCTTGTCGTAAGAATAGCAGCATCTTTACCTGAGATCTTTTCAACCTTCACACGATTATAAAAAGAATGATGAAATAAAATAATTATGCTTTAATAAAGCAAAACTTATCAAGATAATTGTGTGTGTGTCTATATATGTCTACGTGCTTATATTTTTATTAAGATTTATTAATATCTATATTTATGTAATTGCATATACGTGTGTAAGAGTAGATGCATATGTATGTGTATGTATGTATGTGTGTATGTACATCTACTTCGTACTGGAGACCTTATCTCCACATATATGTATATAAGTGGGCGTGTCTGTATATATATATGCATGCATATGTGTATATGTATCTATATATTTTGTGAGTGTACATATATGTATAAGAGTTGTGTATATGTGTGTGTATGTCTACTTATGAACCCATGTATATCTGTATTTACTTTGTTTATATATATGTGCGTGTACGTACGTGTCTGCACGTGGATGCCTAGAAGTGTACATATGTGTGTATATGTATATATGCGAATGTGCGCATACGTTAACCTATGTAATAAAAAACGTTATAAACGGCAAGGAACAAGCCGACGTATAACGACTACGAACATTTAAACAAACCCCGTACTTGTCAAAAAAAAAAATGCCATCTACACTAACCCTTTCCCTCTCTCTCTTTCTTTCCCTCTCTTTCCTTCTTGCTTTCTCTCTCTTTCCCTCTCGTTCTCCCTCTCTCATCTATTTAATATACCTTGCTGAAAAACCAAAAGCCAGTTAAAATTTAAAACCAAATATTGAAACTCTCCCTCCTCTCATTACCCCCTCACTTTTCTCTTTGTCACTTTGTCATCCTTTCCCCCCCCTCCCTATATCCATATATATCCACCCACGCCTACCTGAATCTGCTATCCCCCACACACAATACAATCGAATGTATCTTTAACCTTCAAAACTGAAATATTGTCAACACCCGCCTCTCCCCTTTTCTTTCTTTCTTTTTTTTCTTAGAAACACTTTTTCCAATAACTAACAATCACTTCTGCGAGGCCTGACGAGGCTGTTGGATCGTAAACATGGTCCAACATCTGGAACATATTTGCTCTGCAATAGTATTGAGCACTCTCTTCAAGTTTTTACTAATTACCAGCTTTACCAAATATATATATAACAGGGAGACCCAATGTTGCCCGAGATTGAATGAGGATCAAGAATATTTCACCCTCCCATATCTTACTGACATCGAAATGGGTGAAATTGCTTTCTCTAGTCGGGGATCCACTGCGGGTCACTTCCCTGCAGTGACTAAAGTTCACAATATGTCATCAGAACAATAAGAAAAAGTTAAGGGGAAATTTGAGAAAGTAACCTACACCTAAATGCTTCTCATCAGAAGTCAAGTACGTCCAAGGATGGAATACTGTTGCCATATCTGGGCAGGAGCTGCTAAAACAGCCTATCCTGCCTTGACAGAGTACAAAATAGACTTCGTGGCTTAGTTGTGGATGCCCTTTTCTCTGCCCTGCAACCTCTCTCCCACAGAAGAGACGTTGCGAGCCTATCCTTGTTTTATCGTTATTTCCATGGCAGGTGCTCGTCTGAACTCTAATCTCTGGTCCCCCCTCGCCAATCTTTCACGAAAAACACCCGTCTAGCTGAATCCACTGTCAAAAGTTTCCCCCACTCTTTATCTGTGCCTAAATCAAAACGCGGATTCCATGAACAAAGCTTCTTTCTTAGAACCGCACGCCTGTGGAACTCTGTTCCGTCTGCCTGCTTCCCACCTGACTACAACTTGGATGTGTTCAAGTCCAACGTTTACAAATTCCTAATGAACCGCCCCCTTAAGTAAAGACTTCATCAAATCTCCACACTAACGTAATGTACTTGCAATAACCCTTATCCCTGAGTGGCTTCCGGGCCTTGATAAGTGGTGATCACCATGTAAAAAAAAAAAAAGGACCAGAAGAGGAGAAGGACAAAATGCAAATATAGAAGAAGAAAAAAATGGCTTAATGACATTTAGAAATGAAATTAGAATGAAAGAGGATAAAATGGTAAGTATTAATTAAAGTAGGTTCGATATATAAGTGTAAATCGGAATGGGTAGTATATATGTAGGTAACAGTACAAAATAAAAAAGTTTTTTCTGAAGTTTCCCCTTAACTTGTCCTTAATGTTCTGATGATATAATGAAGTTATGTATAACTTTCATTCCTCATCTTTCATTTGATATTAAAAAGAATGATGGAAACCATATAGATATGGGGAAAAATGGCTGAAGAAAACGGACCACTATGCCTTAAAAAAAAAACAAAAAAACAATGACGCAGACCAATAACTACAAAACAGAATGACGCAAGTTAAAAATTGTAATATACTAATTCTTAATATTGCAAAGAAGGTGCTTAGAGGAAACCTCGGCCACTAACTGGCAAAATAATTTATTTGGCAATATGCATCACATGTGTCTCCAGGCAAGTTCGACTATGACCTGATTGGATCCCGAGTCTCAAATTAACAGTTGGTGGTCATTTAATTCATTTTGTATGAATCAGATGATTATATTGCTGGCATTGGTTTCCTTGACATTTTTCTAACCAGAATTCTTTCTATGAAGAACATTCAAAAAGTAATGCCTCCTATTTTTTATTCCGCCCGAATAGATCAGAAGGGATTACAAATTACATTGTTATAATGATTGAACTTATGCATTCATAACCTGAAAATGTTATTTCTCTGTTGCAGATATTGACGGTGTAAAACTCTAAGAAAGTAACCCCTTGTCACGAACGTGCATCAGAAGCAGAGATGCGTCATTGCATTCCTCCATGCAGAAAAAATTAAACCGATCAACATTCACCGGCGCCTGTTGAACGTTTACGAAGCCGATACAGTTGATGCCAGTACAGTTAGGAGATGGGCTCGTTGATTTTAGGGTGGCAACAGAGACGTGAGTGACAAAGTACACTTTGGACTTTTACAACTGAAACATCGAAAGAGGTTGGCAAAAGTTCCTGGAGAATGGTGGTGACCATGTAGTAAAATAAATTCTGGAAATTAGTTCGTTTTAATGGTACCACTCCCGTCTTCGTAGCTCTTCAAAATTTCAGGTTTTAAGTAAAAAAATAGAAGGTCTTACTTTTGAAATGAACAGTAGGAAAACATTAGGTGAGGAACTTACAGGAGGGACCACACAAAAACATCCTAATTGCCCGCCTGTGGAACTCTGTTTCGCTGGCCTGCTTTCCAGCTAACTACAATATGGTTGTACTCTAGTTCAATGTAAACAAGTTCCTATAAATAATCAAACTATACCCAAATTTCCACCACTAACGATTACTACCACTGTTGTCCCAATGACAATCGTTCACTCATTAACCTTTATCCTTGATCGGCCTTTGTTCCTTGATAAGTGGTGATCCCCTTGTAAAATAAAAATAAAACAAAAATGAAAGTGTTTTTTTTTTTTTTTTTTTTTTTTTGAGATGTACTCGATTCTAACGTGGAACATCCAGGTTGTCAGTTCGTGTTGTTAACATCGCAATGGCTGATGGTGATTTCGTTGAATAAGAGATTTTTGTAGATGAAGAATCAAAATGCCAGAATGCTCCGAGCGGGGATCATTTGCATATTCGTGATTGAAATATTCTCGACTTCGAGTGACTATATACACATGTTGCAATTGTGCAATGTTGCAATTGTGCATATTGTGCAGACGGCAAATGCATTCACTAATGAAAAGAATACTTCAAAGATAAACGAGAAAACTGCATTAGATTGTATTAATAAAAAAATTCATAAAAGTCATGATCAGTATATTAGAAAGCTATGTTTCTTCTATTTTGAATATGAATTTGGCGTTTTAATCTCACCGCCAGTACAGTAAATGGTCAAACTTTATAAATATACAGAAGATAAAGAATACAATGCCTCTGAATTTTTGAGATGAGGATTGATAATTCGTAATATTTTGAATATTCGGATTATTATTCTCATCTGGGTTATTATTTTTACAACGTTTCGGCCGATGTTACCCCCGACCTCCCTCAGATGTATCTTGTCGAAGTCGGAGATCATCATGTTGAACGCTAAAATCTTTCTGTCAAACTCGGCAAGCTGCACGGAATTTCAAACGGATCATGCTACCTCCGTGGATTAAATAAAGGGTTCCATTCGAAATTTCGTGCAGATTTCCAAAGTTTGATATAAACATCCAAGAGTTCAACAGAAGGATTCCCAACTTCGGCAAGATACACCTGAAGTAAGTCAAAGCTTCCATCGGCCGAAACGTTGTGAAAATAACACTCAAGATGAGAATAGCAGTCTGGATAATCTAAATAATAAAGAATACAAGTTTTCAAATTGAATGCTATAGTAATTTTTTTAAAAGAGTGAAAGTTTGGCAGAATTAAACTTGGTTTAGATTGATGCACATCTCCAGTAACAATCTTCTATAAATATAAAAGAGAAAATGTATGTATGCATGTATGTATGTATGTATGTATGTATGTGTGTGTGTGTTCGCTTTTTCTGTATGTCTAAAAAAGGCTTTTTTCAGAGAAGTGGTCGGTCGGTTCACAACTTTTTAAAACTTTTTATATCACATATAAATCGTAATATCTCACAGTTAACAACGAAGCTCGCCTGTCTATTTAATTTGCTCGATTTCGGGAAGATAAATATTCAACATTTGTCGCTCGCCGCATGGGGGTTAGTCTTTTACCTATAACATCTTGGGAAGCGTTCCCGCAGTAAATGAAATACTATCCCGCAATCAAACTTGACCTCATTAACTCATTAAAACGGGCACCTGCCAAATCCAAGTAATTAAGTAAATTCAAACGTGTTTCCGTTAGCATCTCGCGGTGGGGCAATCGTTAACGTCGCACGTTTTTTTTTCACACTTTAATTTACAACTTTGCCTCAAGGGTTCGGGTTCGATCCTCATACTTACTTTTTTTAACCCCCCCACCTCCGGAGTTTCCACACACACCTCCGAACACCCGGGCAACGCCGGGTACCCCTCGCTAGTATTTTTTATAAATGCTATTTGTTAAAAGCGACTCGTTTTAAGTTAGGAAACAAAAAATAAAATTTGGAGGCCATTTTAGTTAATAAGGATGCCAACGAAAGGAAATCTCATTTTAACGTTTAAAAGCAATTTTTTGTCATCTTTGTTAGTAGCGTGTACATGAGACCAACGAGTTAGTAACCGGAAGTGTTTTTGTGTGTAAGGATAGAATATTAGACTTTTTGATACTTGCGCACTTATTGAACCGTGCTGAAATAATAACGTTATTATTTAGAAAGCCATTCTTAACATGGAGAGAGGGGGTGTTTTGTAGCTGTTCTGTTATTTCACCTAACAATTTAATTAAAAAAAATGACATCGCAAAACTTTAATTTAACCTGAAAATATTAGTTAAACAATAAAGGCACAAGAACCGACTTTTTGAGATATATATATATATATATATATATATATATATATATATATATATATATATATATATATATATATATAATAAATGAAAAAAAGTTATATTCCAAAATTCATGATGTTGACCATCTTATAATATATTCTTTTAAATCATTCTTGACAGTATCTGTTTCATAGCGCAAAATCAATTCACTTTGACGGATTGATTGTTGCTATTTCTTCTGATGAGTTAAGGGCATAATAGATTCACTGATTGATATAATAATTAAGTGATTGATTTTGCGCTACGAAACAGATACTGTCAAGAATTGTATAAGTCAACTGATTTAAAGGAATAAATTATAAGATGGTCAACATCATGAATTTTGAAATATAACTTTTTATCATTTATTCTATATATTGCTCTGTAATCACATTGAGCTTCTTACATAAGGATTGATATATAATAAGAAAATATACTTCTACAGAAATATATATATATATATATATATATATATATATATATGCATATATATATGTGTGTGTGTGTGTGTTAATTCTGTAGATGAAAATATAAATAAAATATAATTCTCTTCCATGTTGTAGCCAGTAGTCGTCGGGACAAAGGAGGCTGGTTAAAGGAGAAAGAAAGGGAAAGGTTACGTGTTGTAGTGGGGGGGGACTAGGAGTGTGTATTAGTGTATCAACGAGAGCAGTTCTGTAGCATGATAAAGAAAGTTCGTGTAGGTACCGCACGTGGAAATAAGTGGGTGTTTAAAGATAACCATGTTGGCTTGTTGTACTTATGTTAACCTGAGACCAAAGAGCAGGGAAGAAAGAGGAGGAAGAGTTGCCGATTTCGCCTTTTATGTATTCGGTCACGGAATTGAGAGCTGGCTTGTGATTGGACAAGCCAGAGAGACGGTTAATTTAAATCTCGAGCCGTGAGATTTCGCCCCTGCCTGCTATTGTAACAAACACATGATGTTAGGTCTTCTTTGAACATTTTTCTTCTTGCAGCATTATATTGTCATGCATTTTTTCATTTGAGCAAAGAAGTTCTAATTTTTCTGAAGAGTATATGCACGAAAAGAAATGGCAATGACACATTTAATGTACACTGAGCTTCTAAGCAAAAAGGATTAATATACTCAAAAGGTGAAATATAATGGAAAAACATGTTTTACCAAAATAACACACACACACACACACACACACACACACACACACACATATATATATATATATATATATATATATATATATATTAGTGGTCTGTCAAAGTCACAGGGGAGACAACAAAGCAAAAAATAAAAAACCTAAGCAAAAGTCATCCCAAAGTAGCAAAACTACAGCTGGCCTGTCAGGACACTATATATACAAATGTAGGCAAATTTCGGCATATTTTATTGGTTCGAAAGTATAAATACTTTTTGACCAATTTTCATAAAATTTTAACCAACAATGAACCAGCAAATTTTTATGTAGTTTCCTTCTATAGAACCAAAGATACGAGCATTTCAATATTCAGTTTGGCTACCAGTATATATATATATATATATATATATATATATATATATATATATATATATATATATATATATATATATATATATGCCACTTTTCTTGGCAATCGGGATGCAGAGGCTTCTAAAACAATTTCTTTGTATGATGAAAGAGGAAAAAAGTAAAGCGATGGTTCTCGCTCCATCATATTGCGATGAAGCAAAATGTTGCCAAAATCTTAGATAAACTGTCCATTCTCCACAGCCACTTCAAGGAATTGATGAGATTTTACAGACCCACAGTGACACTTAGATTACATGCAACGAAAGGTAGAATAGTGGAATTGCTCCTGAGGACGGGAAAGGTTGGCATAAGTGGAAGCTGATCCTAATTCCGACGAAAAATATAGAATGCAAATACAATATTGTGATGTTTGATTATGTATATATTAGTACCGTAGAGGTTCATGCTGGTTATGTATGCACTTTTATGTTCAGAGCTAAAATTATGTTCAGAGCTAAATTTATGTTCAGAGCTAAAATTCTTCTGAAATCAACTATGTGAAGGTTACTGATCAATGTTTGTTTGGTAACACATCTACCACTGACGGCGAAATTAACGAAATGGCCACACCCCTTTTTTAGCAAAGTACGACCACACACCAGCATTGTATCTCTGAAACCGTCGGGCGTAGGTGGTCATGTGACCACTCAAAATGTCCGGAATTCCCATATTTTGGGAGTTCAGTAACACATTATTATATTACTTATGTGCATTATCCATATTTTTCAGTTTTATTTTGTGGATTTCGACAGTTTGTACTTTTACTACAACCACAAAATACCACACAAGTTCTTCTCTTTGCAAGTACATGTCTTTGTACTTGTACATGATTTCTCCGAATATTTGCTATATTTCACATGACAGTTTGACAGTTTCTCGTTCGTCTCGCAATCGCTTCTTCATTCATTAATCATCCGTGTTTCCGTCTCTCATCGACACAATTCGACATGTTTATATAGTCACAGGAGGTTAAGAATACGGATGTTTAATACAATTGCGTGAATGACAATTATATCATTCTCAACGTCCTGATGTTTCAAAACTTTGCTTCTGAATTTTTGAAACGCGGATCAATAATTTGTACTATTTGGACTTTTTCATCTTGAATGTTATTTTCACACCGTTTCGGCTGATATAGCTTCCGACCTTGTTCAGGTGCATATTGTCAAACTAGGGAATCTTTCTGTCGAAGTGGAGAATCTGCAAGGAACCGTGGCGTAACGGAAAACGTCTTTAGTAAAAATTCAGTTTTTTCTTGAGGTTGAATGTTCAATCCTCGGTGCAGACGACATTAAGAATACAATAACGAAATACTTAAGACTTTAACATGGCCGTGGCTGACGGAACGAGAGCATTCTACTTTTGTGGTTCCGCTCAAAACTCTGTTTAGATTCCCAAGTTCGACAGAAAGATTTTCGACACCTTAACAAGGTCGGATGTTAAATCGAAAAGCTCTACAGAATTTCAAACGGAATCCCTTGTTTAATCCATTAGAGTAGTTCAATCAACCATGACCGAGTAGAAGTCATGAGAAATTCTTAATTGCAGTCTTAGTATTGCCCATACCGAAGATTGAACCTTCAACATCCAGAAGATGTGTGATACAATGGATAAAAGTGTTGAGATAACTTCAGTTGCCGATTTTTCGTTGGAATTGTTGCAATAGTTGGAAGAACAATGTTTTTTTTTTTGAAAAGAAAAAAAATCCATCTCCCAACGATTGCTAGTGATCAAACAAAATGCCTGCTGACTTCATTTCCTTCCTCATCTCCTCTTCCACTTCTCACACCGTTTTTACCCCCCCATCACATGACCTATAAACATGTGACTCGGGTTTTGTATAAAAGCTTAGTCAATCTTCATGGTTTCTCTCTTTCAGATCCCACCTGAAGACACGTTCGTTATTGTTGCCGTTTTTACGTACAGCCACACAAGGCACAAACACATGGGCGCTTGCTTCTTTGATGACTATCACATCACATTGATAACATCATATCACATTATGACACCATATCAGATCACATTGATGACTATCACAAAAAGTACTGAGTATAATCAGTTGTAAGTGACAGTCTATAATCCCAATAATACAAATTATCGATCCTCGTCTCAGAAAAGTCCGAAACAATAGAATGAAGCTTGAAAAATAAACAAAAGTGATTTCTGAGTTAGTTAGGTATGTAGAAAAGCTAACAAATTAAAAATAGCTAGAAAATGAAAATAAAAACGACAGAGCAATGCTGGTTCTAATTAGGAAGGTGGGCGAGGCTTGCACCCCTTCCCTTCCACAAGATACAGGGAAAAAACTTTGTACCATCAAAATATATTGTGCGATAACAAGTTTGTTTTAGTTTTTTTTTTGTGTGTGTATTGCAGGAAACGGTGCTACAAGAAATACAAGAATTCTCCGCTAGAAAAACAAGTAGGTGTTTCCCTATTTCGTCTTATATAATCCCTGTTATTATATCCCTAGCAAAGAAATGGGACCAATCATGGTACAAAAGGTCTTAAAGTCACCATAACACCTCACTTCTTCTATGCAGCAGGAATTTGTTACTATGTTGTAAAAAGTTTAAAGGTGTCGTCCATGGGGAATGTCAAATTTTGCTATTTAATGAAGGTTCGAAATACAAGCGAAATTGTTTTCTGTGCTAGATAATTATCTGGAGAAACAAATAATTGAAAAGCTAGGAAATTATTTTAATCTTACGTGATTTCATCTCTGGGAACGATTCTATTTTTCAAGTTCTGTGTCATCATGACATGTGCTTAGTGTAGTGGAATCACAGGTTGAAAAATGAATGACAAGCTTGTTTTTTTTTGTTTTTTTTTTACACGGTGGTCACCCCTTATCAAGGCCCGGAAGCCACTTAGTGATAAGGGTTATTGCAAGCTTGTGTGCAAGAAGTGTAATAAGGATGATAACTCAGATGTGGAGAAAGTATATTTGGATGGCGAAGCTACTGTGGTTGTTTTTTTTTTTATTACCTTGATGATATTATTGAAGCACAGGTAAGAGTTGGTACTGATGTTGAATAGTATTCTGGGCAACACCAGAATTATTGCTGGTTGTGTACACACGCATATGGAGCTGGATGCACACACGCAAATATTGTTGACAAATCTTCAAACCAACAAATGTCATCAAAAGTCATAACAATTGAAAGAAGAGTGCATAAGCTTTGAAATGAACATTCTTTAATTAACAAGTTTTGAAAACAGTCATATTGAAATTTGGCCTTGGACGAATTTAATGAGGGCCAAGGGAATGCGGCATGGAAAAACGAAATTCCAATTTAAAGTTTTTATAAATAAAAACAAATGACAGACAAGAGAAAAGTAAGTCAGAGAGAAGGGAACCGATACGACCAGTTGTCATTTTGTGTCACCCACAACACTCCACTACGCCCCATCTCTCTCTCTCTCTCTCTCTCTCTCTCTCTCCATAGCACATTGAGAAAGAATTGAACAGAAAATAAATTGTCGTTCCTTTTTATAAACTTGCGTCAAGTGTGTTTTTTTTTTTGTGAAACAATTAATTTAATTATATACATTCGCCAAGAACTTAGAACTCTATTTAACAGATTAAATAGACGACACGGTTAAAATCCAAAGAACTACAGCATAACGTAACACTGATAACATTGCAAGAATTAGAAGTAGCTGGAATAAGTGCAGGGAACTTTTACCATTAATGATCAGCAGAGCATTACCACTGTTGACCATTGTGCTGCCGTGTTATGATGTATAGAAGTGAAACCTGGCCAATGAGGGTTGAGGTTATGTGTTGCATGGAGAAAAATGATTTGAGAATCATACGATGGATATGCAATGTGAATGTTAAGTACAGGCTTAGATATTATAACCTCATGATGATGATGATGATGATGATGAAAAATAGCACATTGGTGATTTTCATAGTGTGTCCTCATACAATACTAGAAATCTGTATATCTGTAAAAGTGAGAATGTGTGTGTGTGTGTGTGTGTGTGTGTACACGTGTGTGTGTGTGTGTGTACACGTGTGTGTGTACACGTGTGTGTGTGTGTGTGTGATGACAGTTCTCAACCTATGTACTCAACGAATTTTTGATCTACAGATTCGAAATTTGGTATATATGGTATTCAAACATGTGGGAAAATTGTTAATCGTTTTTCATCCGGTAAAAAGAGCTGCTAAGGGGTACAAATTGAAAAAAAACCTGGTACTTGGGGAGGGGGGTCATTGGATTTTTATTTGTTTATCAACTGTTTGTACGGCCATGAAACATGACAGATTCTTTATGTTAAGAATAAGTAGGTTTGAAAACACTTTTTAAAGATCTAGGAAAGCTGGTCTAATGGTTATTGTATTTGACTCACTGTCTTTATGTTTTGGTTTCGATCTCATCTTGAGTAATTTTTCTTTTACTTACAAGAAGTGAACTGTTTAGAAAAAATATAATACTTGCACGCATATGTCTCAGTTTCTTTCCGTTTTGTTTACTAACTTTTTAAAAAGGAATTTAACGTTAAGTTTAATACCTGCAGTATTTCTGTTTATTATAAAAAAGAATTCTGCATTAATTAATATATAATGTTTATGCGTATTTTACGACCGGGCAACCCCGGGTGCCCTGCTAGTATAAAATAAAATATTCTAATCCTTCACATCTTTTTGAAAATATTTAATTTTCATTTAAGGATACGACTAAATGCTTATTCTTTTTCAAGATGACCGATGCGTTCATTTATGTCAATATCACATGCGTTTTATGACACTGCCATAAATGTATCCATTATGGAACCATTTTCTAGTTTTGTGTTTTGTCAAAGCAAATACCATAAAATGTCCCATGGAACCATTTCTGCTAATAAACAGGCTTTTATTGCATTAAGGCACCCAGCAATCATTAGATCTTTGAATTGACAACAGGAGAATATTAGAAATGTCAGCAATTAATATTGGTATACGTTTGTTATAAATATTTTTTTTTGTATCTAGAGTTGAGGACATGCGTTGCATGGCGGGAAATAATGAGAATGATATGATAGATGTGTAACGTGAGTCTTAAAGACAGACTTGTGTAACAGAGCACGGACGTGCATATGAGAGCAGCAGCAGCAGCAGCAGCAGCAGCAGCAGCTATATGCAAATGACTGAGCCTTGTGAAAGGTGACTTTACAGTGAAGAAGAATGAAAGAAAACGATTATAATAAAAGAAAAACGTGGGCCGAGAAGGACAGAAATAGACATTTAGGGTTTTAAATGCTTTTAGGGCACAACCTAATAAAATAAATAATTCCACACAAGCTTCTGAAATGACGAACACAACAACTTCATAAAATGTAACACAGAAAAGGTTTATTAAATAGAATGTGATATGTTCCTTGTCAAACGCTGGTCTCCGGCTACCTGGTGCTATCGCGGTGGTTATTCCCAGTGGAATCGTCGATACCGGTAGAAATAACACCGAGGCGGAGAGAGAGAAGAAAAGGTAGGTCCGTTCCGATTGGTGTCTCTCTCAGTAAAGGACGAGTTCTTATTCTTCAAACTGGACGCTGGCCGAATTCCTTAGTGGATAGGAAGGATCAATGCGCCGTACCCCTGATTGGTCAGTATGTGGCCAAATAACACAGGGGAGAGGCATTGATTCGTTAAAAGAAAAAAGTTCCATTTGTTTGTGTGGCCTGAGAGTGACAGCAAAAAAACGCGCCCAGAACATGGTCGGTCAAAGACAGAGTACCATGTATAATTTATTTTTTATTTAATTATTTGGACTCTTATCCTCATCTTTTAGTTGTTGTTTTCACGACATTTCGGTCAAATATTCCTCTGGCCATCGTCAGGTAAACCGTGATGGGAGGAATGTTGAATCCCCCAGCTACATCCACAGCAATTACTGCATTGAATAGCCGTTGTCACCGCACCACGGTTTTGGTCAACTAATCCTCTGACCGGCTTTCGGTGGGATTGAAACCGCTGCTTCCAGACAATGCTCACCTGGAAGCATGGACATTCCGTATCTCTATCCACTGCGGCAAATTACTCATCTCCAAAATGACTCCAAATTAATTCAATAAGAGTACCATGTGTTCAACACAGCAGAGTTTTGTTAAGCACATTGGAGTACCAGAAGACTTTTGAACAAGAGACAAATCATTATGCTGGAAAGTACCTGTAAATATATGTCTGTTGTTTCACTCCTTGTGACTGTCTGCATACAACGTGTGGGTCTCGAGTGTTGATATGTAATGACTACATTACACTTGGAACTGATGACGACAGAGGAAAATCAAATGTAGATAGAATAGAGAAATGTGTGAAGAAATAGG
This sequence comes from Euprymna scolopes, assembly GCF_053919585.1. Lineage (NCBI taxonomy): Eukaryota > Metazoa > Mollusca > Cephalopoda > Sepiida > Sepiolidae > Euprymna > Euprymna scolopes. Next base: position 53,116,113 of record NC_136504.1, read on the forward strand.
AGATTGTTGAGTTTGTTTTTTCCAAATTTATGGAGTCTCAAATCAGGTGACAACCGGGCAATACCACCATTAGTTGATGTGGTTACCCATGAAAAAAAAAAAAAAAAATTGCTTTCTCTTTTTTGGTTTGTTAGTGTTGTGGAGACGCCCACTAATTAGCATACGTGGGTGAAAAGATATAGATAAAGGTATCAAGTCAGCAAGACCGGGGAGCTGTGTTCGAATGCCGGATAGGCAAGACGCCTGTTCCGGTTGCTCCATGAAAGACTTTAATACGCCCTCTGCCGGACAATCTTCCAACTGCAGTACAACTGCACCTTTGTAAATATGTATTATCTTTTCGTCTTAATATATTTGTTTTACCTTTACTTTCTGCGTTCGTGTTGTTATTGATACAGACAAAACAGTTAGGATGGCAAAATATTATATAAACAGACTCTCATTGCATTAAGTCACTCAACAACTATTAGATCTTTGAATTGATGTCAGGATGTGTGGCTTATGCAGACGAATCATTAATTCGAAATTAGTTTGAAATTCCATATTGATTCCCGAATTTAATATAAAAATTTCCAAATTCAAAAAGATGCACCTGAAGGTACGTCATAACTTTTAATTTTTAAATTAAAATTTTTTCTTTCTTTTTACTCATATTCGCTCCAGTCAAGACAAACTACCACTGAGACGTAAGAAACTACTGTGAATTAGGGATCATGCCTACAGAAACACTCTAGGTAGGGAATTGAGCAGTGAGATGTCTGTTCACATTGCATTTAAACTTCCGAATGTTAGTACAATCGAAGAAGCAGTAGACAGAGAGGGAATTCCAAACTCTACGGTGAAGGGGTGAGATTTTGCTTCTTATTGGGTTAGTCGAGATTATTTACATTGGGGGTGGCACCAGTGCTACGAGTTCGTCAGAGCACATATCATTAAATCATTTGTAAAACAAGCACACAGATGCAACATTGTGATGATGAGACAGAGGTTGGAGCTTAGTTGATAGTGCGGATCCTAATTAGATTGGAGACCTTTTTTGGATTCTGTTTAATAGAGAGAGAGAGAGAGAGAGAGAGAGAGAGAGAGAGGGAGAGTAATAGTTGATGCATCGTCTCATATATGGAAGCAGTATTCCATGTACAGATGAATAGTGGCTTTTTAAAGATACAAGATACTGGCAGGTGTATGTTGTTTTCTAGCATAGTAAAGGGATCCCACCATCTTTACAGCAGCCCTGGCAATGTAATGTCTTCTTTTTTTTTATCGCATTACACCCCAAACAAGGCACAGTGCCACTTTGATGTAGGGAGCTACTATCTGGGACATAATTTGCAGGGGTACTATGTAGGGAGTTGTGCAGCAAGATGTCTGTTTGCATTACTCTTGAACTTCTGCTTGTCAGTACAAGTCAGGGAAGCAGGACTCCGGAAGGAATTCCAAAGTCTAGCAGTTCTAGGGAAGAAACTATTAGAGTAGAAGGCTTTCTGGCATCTGGGATCTCTACTGTGTAGGGGTGGGATTTTGCTGCTTGTCAGGTTTGTCGGGCGTATTTACGTCTAGAGGGTACAAGAGCTTGTAGTTTGTCAGAGCACCTACCATTAAAATACTTGTAAAACAAACAGAGGGATGCAACATTTTCTTGATGGGACAGAAGCTGAAGCCTAGCTGATAGTTCGGGACCTATTAGGTTGGCGACTCTCTTTTAAACCCTGTCCAGGAGTGAGAGACTATTAGCAGATACACCAAATGTGGCAACAATGCTCCATACATAGGCAAATTGTGGCCTTGTAGAGGTACGGGATACTCTCAGGCATAAGCAACTTTCCATCATGGTAGAGGGAGTCCACCTCCCCCGCAAGGGAGGACTTTTGTGGCCTTCGGGCCAAGATCAAAGTGTAGTATCTGTTCCGGCAGATGCTGCAAGCAAAGACCATTGCCCTTGTGGCAATCTTCTGGTCCATGTAGGGGAAACCCTACTTGGGAAAGCTGGCAAATCACTATCCAGCTCCCATTTCCCACCTCTCGGAACCTGGCCCCCTTTTCCCTTCCCCCCCCTCTCTCTCCACATTAAAAAACGGCCTTGTGCCTAATTTGCTCAGTGGGGAAGCAAATAAATACAGCCTACCTTCCTTGCAGCAGTCCCGGCAATACCATCAATGTATCTGTTCCAACTCATATTCCCTGTGGATGGTAAGCCGAGGAGTTTGAACAAAGTATTTTCAGGTAATGTGTCATTAGCCATGGCTATCATCAGTGGTTGAGAAAGTTTCTTGTAATTATTAAAGGAAAGAAGCTTAGTCTTGGCAGCATTGAATATTACCATTCATTTTTGTCTCAATTCCTCGACACACTGAAGATCTTCCTCTAGAGTTTCCACCGTTGCCTTGGATATGTGTTCATTCGTTTTTACTTTGTGGTTATTATAGAGTGTGGTGTTGTCAACAAATATACCCATTTCAGAGACAATTTTATCAGGGTATGTGAAGATAGGACAATAGTCCAAATAATCCAAATTATTGAAACATCAATTGGAAATTTCCCATCAGTAAAAGATTCTATGACATAGATTCTGATGATAAGACTATTTTGTCTTTATAGTTTTGTTGTTAGGGTTAGGGTCAAGTGAGGGGCAGAGTTTGTTTTGTTGTTAGTAGGTTCGTTATTTTCTAGTCGCCACAAAGAATCTTAGAAGTTGATAATTTTTTTATGGCCATTTAATAATCTAAATTACATATTACTTTTTTTTTATTATTTAGTTTTTTTTTGTCCACCTTAAAAGTAAACCATATTGCCATTTGAAAACATAAGGATTACTGCCACAGGGTTCAGATCTATAGGGGAAGAGTACGCTAGACTGAGAGTTGGCCAGCAAGATGTGTTTGTTCACATTACATTTAAATTTCTGCATGTTAGCATGGTCGGGAAAACAGTGTGCAGGAAGGGTATTCCAAAGGCAAGTGGTCTGAAGAAAGAAGCTACCAGAGGAGAAAATATTTTCGCATGTAGGGATTTCTACAGTGAAGGGGTATTATTTTGCTGCTGGTCGGATTTGTCGGGGTTATTTAAGTTGGGGGATACAAACGTTATTTCCATGGCAGGTGCTTGTCTGAACTCCAATCTCTGGTCCCCCTCGCTAATCTTTCACGAAAAACACCCGTCTAGCTGAATCCACTGTCAAAAATTTTCCCTACTCTTTATCTGTGCCTAAATCAAAACGTGGATTCCATGAACAAAGCTTCTTTCTTAGAACTGCACGCCTGTGGAACTCTGTTCCGTCTGCCTGCTTCCCACCTGACTACAACCTGGATGTCTTCAAGTTCAACGTAAACAAATTCCTAATGAACCGCCCCCTTAAGTAAACACTTCATTAAATCTCCACACTAACGTACTGTACTTGCAATAACCCTTATCCCTGAGTGGCTTCCGGGCCTTGATAAGTGGTGACCACCGTGTAAAAAAACAAAATAAAAAAAACTGCAGTAAGTTAGTCAGAGAATATTCTGTAGAAATACTTGTAAAACAAACACAGTAATGCAACACTGTGATGATGCGACAGGGATTGGGATTTGACAGACAGTGAAGTATCCATTAGATTAGAAATTCTTTCTTTTTTTTGAATCCTGTCCAAGTGTCTAGTACACCAGCTCAGATATAGCAGCAATATACCATGCGTGAGTGAATAGTGTCTTTATGGAGATACAGGATACTGGGAGTTTTCTAGCCTAGTAAACGAAGACTACTTTATTTCAGCAAACTTGGAAACATCTTCTATGCACTTGTTCCGACTCACGTTGCGTGAGAATGTATTGTTGGAGGAGATATACGCTCTCTAATTATTTTCCTCTTTCGTCTCGGTTTTGTAAATTTTAAAAATTAAACTTGTGAAATAATATTTTTTAAAAATCTGACCATGTTTCTCTATTCAAATTCCACACTAACCACGCAGCTCACATTGATTCAGACTTTATGGCTACTATCATCGAATGTGTAACTTTGCTCTCTTCACGAGGGCTGACTCCTTGGGTTAATACCACTAACCAAATGAAGAGAGAGAGAGAGAGAGAGAGAGAGAGAGAGAGAGAGAGAGAGAGAGAGAGAGAAATTAAATTACCTTCTATGAACGAAAGCCCTAGAAAAAAAAAATGATTTTAATAATTTGTGCTAGGTAGACGAGTTCTTGCTGTGAATATTTATTATAAAAATTGTATAGCATTATTCGGTTTTCTAAATTTTTAAATTATACTTTCCCTTTTATTTCTTTCGAATGGTGGCTTTAAAAGAATACAGGATACTGGCAAATGTGAGGAGTTTTCTAGCCGAGTATTGGGAGACTGCTTTTTTCAGCAGACCTGGCAGCATCTTCTATGTATTTATTCCAACTCATGTTGTGTGAGAAAGTCGGAGATGTACGCTCTCTAATTACTTCCCATTTCTATTTTTGACTTTTGACTTCTACTTACATTGCAACTGTGTGCGTTTTTAAAATTTTTATTATTATTATGATGCGTTCTTGTGACCTCATTTAATATCTTCATAATTTTCTAAAGTTCTTATAATATCTATTTATTACTTGTGTCAATATTCATTGGATTGAGGCTATGTATATATTCATGTCGGTCCGTTTGTACACACGATCTATTCACAAATTATCAATGAATTTCCAATGAGTTCTTGGGAGAAAAGTTGATTAAATTTGAGTGCCTTTCAGTTTTATATATTAAGAAAACAATTTTAAATGTGTTTAAATTGAATTATGTGTGTGTGTGTGAGTGTGTGTGGACGATGGTATCTAGTTGGTTGTTCGTTCCATACATAATGTCCAAAGATTCTCAAATTAATTCCGATGAAATCTTGTGAAAGACCGCCTAAGGAATAAATTGATTACATTTTACAGGGACAGATGTTGAAGAGAAGAAGAAGAAGAAGAAGAAGAAGAAGAAGAAGAAATAATAATAATAATAATAATAATAATAATAATAATTACTACTACTATTATTATTATTATTATTATTATTATTATTATTATTATAAAAAAAACCCCAAAAAACCAACCAATTCCTTTGAAAGACTTTTCTTTTATATAAAAACAAAATCCAAATCCGCCAAGACTTTGATGAAATTCCTCCAACACATAACAAATATAAATCCTGCACAAACGTAATACTTAAAAAAAAAAAAAAAAAATAATAATAAAAAAAAAAAAGTTGTATTAAAAAAATAAAGGTGCTACAGAAAGTTACAAATTCTGTTGAGAATAAAATATACTTTTAATGAGGTGGCGATAGTGAAATGAGTGTGCCATGTTCGAATCCTGTTGGTATCACACTTTCACTAAAATATTCACAGCAAGAACTCGTCCACCTATCAAAAAAAAAAAAAATGATACTTCAGGTGCGTAAATTATTTGACCTACATAAAACTATAAAAAGCTTTTTTTGTGATAAAACACATTATTACACCCAAAGACTTAAATAAAAGCATAAAAAACCTTCATTTTTATTATTTTTTATAATTTATTAGACTCAATGGACAACAGTAAAATTTTACATATAATATCGGCTATGTTTTTTTTTTAAATTTGAACTAATTGAAAAAAAAACATGGCTGCCATTGCATGTCACGTTTTACTCTTGTCCATGGAGTATTATAGAAAACTAGCGAGGGTACCCGGCGTTGTCCGGGTGTTGAAAGGTTTTATGGTAAGAGTATCGAGAAACGGAGCCCTAAAAAATGTTTCAAATGTTGGTCGCGTGTGTTAAAAGTTTTAGCGAGACATAGAAAAATGCATACTAATAGACGTTTGAGATTTGTATTATAGACTAGCCTGGGTTCCCGGCTTTTCCCGGATGTGTTGAGGTGTGTGTAAGGGAGGGTTGCTTGAGCAAGCAAAGCCCTAAAAAAATGAATTAAATAAACTCAAAATAGCAGCAAGTACCCGGCTCGAACCTATAATGCGCAGGAGGAAAAGGAAGTGAAATAAAGCAAACGGTTTCATCGATGCGTCCACCGCCGTTGTTATATCACGAGCATTCGGAATAACCTATTTTATTCAACGTCGTTCACGCGAGGCTTAAATGACTTGCAAAAATGTCGACGAAAAAACTAACTCCTCCTTGTAAAAAACGGCCCAGTTGAGGGCGAAAGGATTAATGTTTTTGACCAATTTTTGGATATTTTCGGCCGAGAGACTAAGCTCTCAAACGATACCAATTTTGTCAGTGTTAGTCGCGTGTGTCAAAAGTTTTAGCGAGACATACAAACATACATACATTCTAACAGACGTTTGAGATTTATATAATTACAGGTTACTAGCGGGGGTATCCAGCGTTGCCCGGGTGTGGAGAGGTTTTATGGTAAGAGTATTGATCAACGAAGCCCTAAAAACATGTTTCAAAAATAAAATTAACCAACCCCCTAAAAAAATGTAAAAAGCAGCGAGTACCCGTGCAAGCGCAAAAAAAAGTAGTAAACAGACAAACAGGCTTGAACCTGTAACGCTAAGAGAAAAAGGAAGCGAAAAAAAAGCAAACAGTTTAGTTGCCGCACCCACCATGACATACGACGTCATCGCCGTTCAAATTAAGCTTAATTATTGCAAGGCGCATGATGACTTTGCAAAAATGTCGACGATAAAAGTGACCCCCTCCTTGTAAAAAACGTTGAGGGTGAAAGAATTAATGTTTTTGGCCAATTTTCAAACGATACCAATTTTGTCAGTGTTGGTCATGTGTGTTGAAAGTTTTAGCGAGACATACATACATACATACATACATACATACATACATACATACATACATACATACACACTAACATAAGATTTATAGATTAGAAAAAAAATAATAAAAATGAAGCTTTTTATGGTTTTATTTAAATTTTTGTGTTTTATCACAAAGAAAAGCTTTTTTATAGTTTTATGTAGGTTAAATATTTAACACACCTGAAGTGCATATTCACCCAAAAAGCAAACTTTCCTTACTTCCTCTATGTGCCTAGCGCCAGGCAGAATTTCCATGGACAGGACTTACCATCCGTAGAAACCCTTTGCGGCTTGACTACTTCCCTGCAGGTTACAACATGGTCGTCTTCAAATCCCATGTTAACAAATTACTGTCATAAACCTCTCCCAATAAGTAAGCAATAAGTTCATTCTATTAATTATTTTTAATACTCCCATTTTTTTCTTTAATGGGATTGCTTTAGACAAGGCATGAAGCCAGTTGATGTAAGAAGTTAACAAGATTATCACAAAGACAGGAGATGCCTATCAGTGGTAGGCTTGAAAAGACCGAGGTTATTGGTAGGAGGAAAACAGTCAGCAGGAAGGGAGTTCTACAAGCCTGCAGTTTTTGGAAATTAGCTACTGGAATAGTAGTATAATTGTATTATCAAAACAGAGGATTGATGGAATCAACTAGAATGATGAGCCAAATGATTTGGAACCAGAGAAGCAGGTAACACATGCCATAATAGTATTGCCCGGGTGTTTACAAGTTACAAGTATGTGTTGAGCAAAAAAAAAAAAAGAAAAAAAGAACTGGTAGTAGGCAGGCAGGTTCAAACCCTCGACGCGAAGGTAGAAAAGAAAGTGAAAGAAAATCTGACGTCTTACCGCTACTCCATGACGTGACTGGAAGTGTAAAGCGTTCAAATCTAACGTAGTCAATCAAAAAGATGACTTGCAGAATTGGCGTTGCTTTGGAACCTCCCACGAAGGTCGCTTTTAATGTGGGGGGGAAAACCAGCCCCCCCCCCAAAAAAAAAGGGAGCACTCTGGCAGTATTCAAATAAATAGTAATTGTTTCCCCTACATTGACCAAGGACCAATTACAGAACAGATAAGGAAAGCCAGACGTCAAGTGTTTTCATTCGATTAGTTTCACTTTATTCATATGAAAAAGATAACCAAATATTTGAAACGACAGCATGGTGGGAATTTTTTAAAACTCAATAAAAAAAAAAAGATAAAGACGATATCCGTTTGAGAATCTGAGATCTAGGAAATATAAGAAGACTTCTCCCGGAATGTTACCGACGCAAAAATCCCCAGCCAAAAAGCCTTTCGTGGACATACACAAACGCACATGGCCATTTTGCCTTTTATATATTAGACTAGGGGAGGGGTGCCGGGCATTGCCCGTGTGTTTGTCGGTGTAAAAGAAAAAAAAGTTTTGGTAGGTAGATATGCTCGAATCCAAAGCTTGGATGTAAAGGTGGAAAAGAAAGGGGGGGGGGAACTGGCAATTTACCCGCGTGGCCATGACGGGAGATGAATGAAAAGCATTTTAATTTAACGATTAAAAAGTTAAATGACAGGTATGTGAATTTAATGAGGTCAAACATCACGTGACTTAACTTTGGCGCTGCAAGCCAGTTTCTGAGTATTTGTTTGTTTCCCCCGCCAAGATGTTGGGGGAAACAGCAGGGAAGTGTCCAGACAAATAACAATTTTCTGATATAAGGGATTTCCCCCACATCGATCAAACCTCATTGCTTTTCTGGACTTCCAGGGAGCTTGGTTATGCTACAGATTCAGTTTCACTTTTATACTGAAGAGCCAAACAAACACGTGTAGACCAAGAAATATTGCGAAAATAGCATGTAAAAGTCGCCCAAATTAAAGATACATGCAACCTCGTTTCGTAAATTGTAGATATTATAATCGAGGTAGCATATAAAAGGTTCTAAGAAACAGTAACCGCCTCGAGCGCCTCCCCCCTCCAAAAATTTTGCTGGACATACACAAAAATGCACACACACACAAACACACACACACACACACACACATTTTCGCTAACAACAATATGCAGAAAAAAAAGGGTAGGATCGACCAATTCAAAGATACATTTCTGCATCTTCTCAAGAACTCTAGAAGGGGACAGAGAAATTCACCAACTCAAATCTGATAACAGTACTCCATACATGGGCGGATAGTAAATTCGTAGAGAGAGAGAGAGAGAGAGAGAGAGAGAGAGAGAGAGAGAGAGAGAGAGAGAATAGCCTCAGGTGTGAGAAAATGTTTGAAGCGATACAGAGAATCAATTTTACTAGAAATAGAATCTTCACTCTTCAACTAACAATCTATCTATCTCATTAACCTCTATTTCTTAAGTGGTTTTTTGGTCTTGATAAATATTGACCCATTAGTAAAAAAAAAAAAAATCATGATGTTCCTCTTGTCAGTATCTGTCAGTAGAAAGAATCAGAGTAATCTACGATAACAAAAGGCAAAAAAAATCATATCATGCTGATTCATACGAAGTGTTTGTTTTATTTTTTAATGTGTTTAGTTGGGAGGTGACGATGGTTAAGTGATAAACGGCACAGACTGACGACCTGGGTGTTCCCAGTTCGAATTTAATTCATTCCACAAAAATCACTTTCACTTAGGATGTTGGCAACCTCCCGTTAGTACCTGATGTTTTTCTAGAAAGCATTCTAACTAGGAAAATATCGGGGAAACCAATAGAATCTTCAGATGATGATAGTAGTGACGGGACGATTCTAAAATTTTTCGTGATTCTGATGCAATTACTGATTTCGATTCCGATTCTTTACAAGCCTCTAAATATTTAGCTATAGAGTTGTTTTTATTTTTTGTTTTTTTTTGGATTAGCGTAAATACGAAAGTAGTTCCAAAAGTAAGGCTTCGTATTTTTCTTAACTCAAAACCTAAAACGTTGAAGAGCTATGAAGACGGACGTTCTACCATTAAAACGAGGAATATTTTGTGCTCTAGAATTGATGTTTCTACACCACCATTCTCAATGCACCTTTTGCCAACCGCTTTTGATACCTCGGTCATAACTTTGTCAGTCACATCTCTGTTGCTACGCTGAAATCAACGGATTCAACTATCTGTGTTGGCATCAATTGTATCGGCTTTGTAAACGTTCCAAAACCGGTGAATGCTGATTGCTTTATTTTTTTTTTTTTTTTTCGTGAAAGAATTCAATATCGCATCTCTGCTTCTAACGCATGTCTATGACAAAGGTTGCTTTCTTAGAGTCAAACACCGTCAATATCTGTAACAGAGGGATAAAACTTTCAGGTCACGAATGCATAAGTTCAGGCATCATAAAACTTCCATTTACAATCCCCTCTGATCCATTCAGGCGGAATAAAAAAATAGGAGACATTACTTTTGTAACACCCCTCGTATATTGTGTATCATAATGCAATCAATATGCTATAATCAGTATTGTTCAAATCATACCTGATGTCTACAACGTTCAGTTACAGTGGTTCTTTGACGGTTCTGTGGTCTGCAATGATGTCTTTAATGAGAAAGAAAAGAAGCATTCCCGTCTTGCCATTTGGCACAAATAATCATGAAGGAGAGAACACCCATTCTCCGATTCTCAAAATTTGGAGGAAGATCATTTTTATTCGGGCAATATTTCCTAGATCTTTATTTTTTCGCTTTTACCAAAGGGTCACCACATAGCAAGGCCCGGAGGCCACTCGAGGTTAAGGGTTAATGTGTGTATTGTAGTCATTGGGATAGTTGCATAATAATCGTTTGGAACAGTAATTTTTTTTTTTTTACATTTTCACCCCAAACAAGGCGCATTGCCACTTTACTATCAGGGGCAGCAACTACTGGGGCACTATGTTGGGATTTGGGCAGCAAGATGTCGGTTCACGTTGCACTTGAACTTCTGCATGTCAGTACAGTTGGGGAAGCAGGAACTTGGAATGGAATTCCTGAGTCTAGCGGTTCTGGGGAAGAAACTACTGGAGTAGAAAGATCTTTTACATCTAGGGATCTCTACTGTGTGGGGGTGGGATTTAGCTGCCTGTTGGGTTTGTCGAGGGTGTCTACGTTGTGGGGGCACAAGTGTCTGCAGTTCGTCAGAGCATTCACCATTAAAATACTTGTAGAACAGGCAGAGGGATGCAACGTTTCGTCGATGGGACAGAGGCTGAAGCTTAGATGCCAGTTCAGGGCCTATCAGATTGGCGACTCTTTTTTGAACCTTGTCTAGGAGCGAGAGACTTGTAGCAGATGCACCAGCCCAAATGTGACAACAATACTCCATACATGGGCGAATGGTGGCCTTATAGAAGTACAGGATACTTTCAGGTGTCAGTAGTTTTCTAGCACGGTAGAGAGAGCCTACCTTTTTCGGAGCGGCCCTGGCAATGTTTTCAATATAATTGTTCCAACACATGTTTCCTGTGAACGTTAGGCCAAGCAGTTTGAAAAATGTACTCTCAGATAGGGAGTCACTGGCCATTGCTATTGGTGGCAGAGAAGGTTTCTTGTAATTATTGAAGGAAACCAGTTTAGTCTTGGCAGCATTGAATGTGACCATCCATTTATGTCCCCATTCCACTACAGATTGGAGGTCATCCTCTAGTGTTTTTGCCATTTCTTTAGATATGTGTTCAATTTAGGTTTGCAGACCGGTAATTTGTTTGAGTCACCAGCTCTAGGAAGGTTGTCATCCAAGACTAGAGAGGCCTCCCTTCCCTTCGGTTTAGTTTCAGAGTTTTCCTTCTCCTAGACGGGTGATCTGGGAAGATCTACTGGGTCCATCAGCCCTGAGAGGGTTTGCTCCGTGCCTGGGTCCTACTCCAGGTATTTCTGCGACCCCACTTGGTTAGTTAATGTTACAGGGTTAGTTTGAAGAGGTTATATATCTAATGAATAGTTACACTCCTCAAAGTGATTTAGGGGCATGCAATGGAAGCGGTTTTGTGGGGAGGCTTGTTAGAAACGCGTTAGTGCAGATTAGGACTCTTACCTGAGGTTTTCCAATTTGGTATAATTAGATCATTTACAAAGACAGCTGAACAAGAACTTGTTTACGTTGGACTTGAAGATAATGATATTGTAGTTAGCCGGAAAGCAAACCAGCGGAACAGAGTTCCCCAGGAGGGAAGTTTCATGGAATCCATCTTTAGGGCTAGGCAACGATAGACAATGCAGGGAATTTATTGATAGTAATTTGGCTAGATGAGTGTTTTTTGTAAAAGTTTGGTGAGTGTGGAGCATAGATTGAAGCTTAGTCGAACACTTCCCACGAAAATAGCGATGAAGCAGGAACAGAAAAAAATCATTCTTACGTGATCTTTTTCTCACTTCTGTTTCTGCCTCATACTTTGTTTCCTCTTCTCTTCCGCTGCGTTCTTCTGATTATGATGTTGTTGATGTTGAGATTGATTGTTTCTGTGAAATCTTCTATTTATCGTCCGTTCTATAGAACTAACTACCAGAAGGCTGATTGGGATGAGCTTCCCAGCCTTCCTATTTGACGTTTCCTGGGGTCTTAGTTTTGGGATGTCCCTGAATAATGATGCTATAGTAGATACTGTAGCAGACGGGATTCCAAGGAACACAAGCAGGAGCGAATTCTCACGGCTTGAGATTTTGAATATACTTCCTTTCCGGCGCGTCCAATCAGAACTCACGTGACCAGTTTATAAAAAGTTGAACCAGAATCTCTCTCTCTCTCTCTCTCTCTCTCTCTCTCTCTCTCTCTCTTCTCGAATCTTGGACTGACAACTGACAACAACTTTACGTGGCATGAACCTGTCTCCAACTTCTCTCCTGGAACTGAACACAATTCACCCGGGCCTTCGGGCCTGGGGTTCAACCAAGACGTGAATATAAACAAGCCAATATGGCTACCTTCTCACACAGACTTCAGTGCAGTACACACACAAACTCTCTTTCTCGTCCTACAGGACTGTTTCTAATCTTTTGTGACACGTTTCTACTACTAATTTAGACACAAACATACATGAACTCTTCAGTGGTCCTGTATAATCATTCGTTAATGTCTCTGCACAGGAACTCTTTCTAATACTAACCCTTTCTCTATACAAATTTACTAATGAAGATAATCAATAAAGCTGTTTTCATATGTTAGAGTGATACTTCTAGTCTTGCCTTCATTTCTACAACATTTTAATTCCTCATCGTAATTTTCAATTCAAACTCTGTTCCGCTGCTCTGCTTTTCAGCTGACTACAATATTATTATTATCTTCAAGTCCAACGTAAACAAGTTCTTGTTCAGCCGTCCTCGTAAATGGTCTAATTATTCCAAATTACTACTTCAAACGATTAATACGCAACTGTCCCAATAACTACAATACACACATAAACCCTTATTCTCCGGGCCTTGATATGTGATTTTTTTTTTTTTTTTTTTACATGGGCGTCACCACTTATCAAGGCCCGAAGGCCACTAAGGGATAAGGGTTATTGCATGTACAATAATCAATGAGATAGTGTTGTAGTAATCATTTGTATTGGGGGTTTTGATAGAGTGTCTTACTTAAGAGGGCAGTTTGTCAGGAATTTGTTTATGTTGGACTTGATTACTCCTTTGTAAAAAAACAAAAATAGAAAAAGAACTTCATTCTCCTCTCTGGTTTTCATTTTCTGTTTGTGCTTCTATCATTGCCTATCGTAGTTATTTTTTTAATCAATATCGTCAGAATGGTTGTGTAGCTTCCAGATAATCATGCAGAAGAGCTACCGATGTCTTTAAAAGAGCAATATCTGAGATTAGTTCTAACTATTTTCAAAGAATCCCTGATTCTATCCGATGTTAAAAGGTTGGCTCTCGTGATTGTTGCAAAATCTATAAAAATGTTATTAATGTTGACAAGTCTAAGGCTTTCGGTCCTGTTGTCGTTCTCAAACATTATGTTCCTGAACTTTCTTCTATCTTCTCGAAATCATTTAACATCTGTTTGTTTCAATCCTATTTCCCTTCTTGTTGGAAGGAGTTCCTTATCGTGCTTATCTTTAAAAATGCTGGTGAACGGTCGGATCCAACTAAGTATCGTCCTGTTAGTTTCATCTCAATCATGAGCAAGGTTTTTTGAAAGGTTGGTTAATAGCAATATTTATTTTCTGGAAAGTTGAGACATGTTTAGTGATGTTCTTTATGGCTTTCAAGTTCTCCGTTCAACTGCTGATATTCTATTGTAAATGAGCACATCTATTGGTTTATGGATAATTCAGAAGAGGGTAGGGCATCGAGCTTAACATTTTGGAGTCATTCGGCAGAGTATGGAATTCTGGTCCTTTACACAAATTAAGGTCTTCTCTTTCTGATTTAAGCTAGCGAGTAACTTTGGATAGTGTTTTTTTCGTTCTCTTTTCATATCAATGTTGGTGTTTCTCGGAGCTCTATTCTAGACCCAACTCTATTTATTCTCTATATCAATGATCTTCCAGATTGTCTTCTAATATCAATGATCATTCAGAAGAATAACATCTCTGCTGATGATAGTACTCTCAATTCTAGTACCGCTTTTTGCCCATCTATCTGGAATTAGTTGAAATATGCAGCTGATCCAGAAGTTGACCTGTGTTTGGTTGTCGATTGGGATACGAAATGGCTTATCTTGAGGAAAAGTCGACTGAAACTTCTTGGCCTTTCTTTCTTATCAAATCTTTCTTGAAGTTCATACGTTTGATCCATTGTTCTTCCTGCTTCTCTTAAAATCAGTTCTTTCTATCGCCCCAAACACAGTCTCACACCTGAGACTATTCTCTGCCTCTACAAATCTACTATGAGACCATATATAGAGACTTGTTGTGATATAGTTGGTTTAATGAATCCCTGTTCCATTTAAGAGTTCTTGATAAGGTGTAGTAACGTATCTCTAATCTGATTAGCTCTACTCTTTATTCTTCTCTGCACCCTCTTTCTCTCTCTTTCTCTCTCTCTCTCTCTCTTACACACACAAACGTGATATTGATAGTCTCAGTCTTTTCTGTAAATATTATTATCTTGTACCCCCTCGACGTGAATATCCCCGACAAACCCGACAAGCAGCTAAAGTCCACTCCTTCACAGTAGAGATCCCTATGTGTAAGAAGAATTTCTACTCCAGTAGTTTCTTCCCCAGAAATGCTAGACTTTGGAACTCCCTTCCGGGATTCTGCTTTCCCAACTGTACTGACATGCAGAAATTCAAGTGTAATGTGAACAGACATCTTGCTACTCATCTTTCATAGTACCCCTGCAACTACTGTCCCCGATAGTAGCCTCCTACTTCAAAGTGGCACTGTGCCTTGTTTGGGGTGAAAATTGAATAATAATAATAATAATGTTTTCTTCAGGATTTTCTAATTTAGTCCTTGTTTTTTTTTTGCTCCAGTTCGTTTAACTCGTCGATCTAGTAGTCTCCATCAATTCGCTGGTTTAATATCTCATTGTAATACAGATTACTATTTCACCAGCTTCTTTCCAAGACTAAGGTGAGTAAGCATTTCCCGTATTTACAATAATCATATTTCGTTCTTGTTATCTCCCCCGTGCCTCGTCTTGAGCAATTTCAGTAAAAAAAAAAAAAAAAATGTAGAGATGCAGGAAGATTTATTACTTTGACTGCTGCCTAACTTTCTACCCCGGTTGTTTCCCTATAGATCTGGCGCCTACCACAGAAGTATGTATGTTTCAGTGGCAATATGCACTGTTTAGGGTGAATAAAAAGCATGTAAAACAAACTTGAATTTAAACCAAGATATTCAAATACAATCAACTTCGAAAAACAGTTAAACCCCTCTTTTCCAACGAAAAAAAAAGTCACCTATACCTTCTCGCTGAAAGATCATCTATAGTTTTTCGTCACTGAACAATATTTTTTCCCGGAATTAATTCCTAGTTTGGTCACGTAAATTTCTTCGAGTTGAGAACAAACGACATCGAAGTTTTGTTCGTATTTCTTCCACAAAGAAAACTTTCGCTTATTTTGACAGCAGAGAAAGAAAAAGAAAAAAAAATTAAAGGTCGGAACTTGTCTTAACTTTTAGCGTTGTACTTGGCCGGCACAAGATACCTTTTCTCTTCCATAACTCGCTTGCTTCTTTGCTCCTATTTTTCAACTGACAACGTGAACGAGATAATCTACCAGTCACGAAAAAAGACGTCTTTTTATGCTGCCACCTCGCACCCAGATAGTGCCCGAATTTACATTTATCTTCTTATTTTCGTATTATTTCTTATGTCGGACGGGTTGCAGTTCAAGTATTAGTGCTTCTCTACAGAGGGCACACCCAACTATGGCCGCTTCTTGCTGTGTCTCGCCACACAGTTATTACTAGGGCTATAACAACAGCATATTCTTTTTCATTGTTTTGACTCTCGAGTATATATCAGACACTGTTAGACAACCAAGAACCACATCACTCTATATAAAAGCATATAAGATATTACCGGATACATACTCGAGAGTCAAAACGATGAAAAGAATATGGTGTTATCCTACCCTAGTTATTACATATACCGAGTACAGTTCTTGTATTAATTGCCCAGTTGCAATAAAAACGAAACTAGCAACACTAATGTGTTAAATTTTACAACGTTTTAAATTTGTCAACCCGGCTGTGCATTTAAATGTCGCAAGAATAACAAAATGGGGGGGGGAAAAAAAAAAGAATTCTTAAGAATTCGAAAAACAACAAAGAAGAAACATTAAAAAATTACACAGATTATATTGATTTAATGTTAGCAGCTCAATTTCCTCGAAGGAAATGATAATTTCCAGACGAACATTGCCTGACAGGATAGCCATCTTGTTTGCCTGTGAGATTATACAAATCGCCAGAAGGAGTTGAAATCATTTTTATTTTTTGTTTTTCATTGAAATAAAGTATTTTTTGACAAATAATTCACAATTTATTTGAGTCTTAAACATAGCATTATTTCTACAATTCTGAAATTAAAATGAAAAAATAAAAACGTATTCTTCTAGATTTTGAAGGTCCAATCAATACAATCTCCATGGATTAGATAAAGGGTTCCATCCAAAATTCCTTGTAGATTTCCGAGTTCAACAAGGTACATCTGAAGAAGATTGGAGGTTACATCGACCGAAACGTTGTAAAGATGGCACTCAAGATGAGAGCAGTAGTCTGAAGAATTCAAATAACATGAAAAAAACAATCTGCATCTCTAAAATTCAGAAACCTAAAAAAAATTCTCAAGATATTTACAACCGGATAAAAATTATGAGATATATAACATATAACAAATTTTAAGAGGTAAGCGCCATTTTTATAATGTTATATAGTGCATTAATCGAAGAAAACACCCATATCCATTTGTCTTTTGTCAGGCTGTTGCAAATGTAAACAAAAAAATAAAACAATAGTAACCTTTTCAACATAGATTAGATATGAAAATCACACTGGAATATAGATTTTCAGGGGACAATAAAATATATCACTTTATCTACAACTAAGTTCAATCCATCAATGAATGTATTAGTAAAAAAAAAAAAAAAAATGGGCAAGGTGCAATTAGCCATAGAAAAAGACACTTAGAAAATATTGCATCTACATGCCGTTTGTTTGTTTGGATGTTTGCCCGAGACAACTTTTAAACGTAGATATTATAGGCATCATCACAACTACTCTAGTAAGCTGTTCCAGGAAGGATAGAGAATATTGCCTTTTTTTCTATGGAAACAAAAGTGACGATGCTTAGGGTTCTGTGAGTGAATCTGCCTAGATGTTGGGATTAAAGACTCTTCCCCGTTGATGATGACGTACGCCAGACTCAGGTTTCCGCAAATTCTTCACTGTCTAAGGACAGATTTATTCGTTGAAGCCGTTCTTTGTAAGTAAGCACGGGGACTCCCGTCAACATCCTATTTACTAAGATGCATCAGGTGTACAATATCTTTTTTTGAGTTCATTCGATTTAAAAACAACAGGTATGAGCTGTTTGTTTTATGACATATCAACCTATTTTTTTTTGTAATCCTGAAACCATACCTTTCTGAGGCAATTACAAATATAAATGATTAGCAGGACCTGTGTCCCGGGGTTGCCCAAGGAAATTGTAGAAACCACAAATTGCAACCACAAATAAATTGACAATAAATAAATAAATAGATAAATAAAAAATAAAACAAAACAACAACGAAAAATAAAACAAAACAAAAACAGCAACTTCTTTTTATTCAGAATTCTATCCACACTATACAAAAGGTAAACATAATAAATATCTAAAATAAAAATATTATTATCCTCTCTTCAAGAAGGATTAGGCTTCTATTTTTACTTACAGATACTAATGTGTCATGCTTAGACAGTATTGAGTGTAAAAAATGATATCTGTCGGTTGAAGGATTCGAACTCAGTAGCAAAGGTATCTAACTCTGGTGTTCAACCCCTAGGCTACCATCTATTAACAGGATGAAGAAGAGAAATTAATTTTATATTATATCAAATAAGCAGATGTATACAATAAATTTAGTGTTCAACAGGAGTGAGACCGGAAAATTGCAAAATAATAAATATTTATTATATATATATATATATTTATTTTATTCCCCCTTTTCTGTTCTATTTCTTCCTTCTTTTTCACTTATTTAAATGCTGTTTAGCAACATATAAATGCTTATGTAGAACAAATAAAAAGTATATCTTACCCTACTTCAGTATTGAGCACTTTTGTATGAACTTCGTTAAAATTCCTTGGTTGCTTCACCTGTGGAAAATATTAACCTGAAACTTATATATATATATATAGAGAGAAAATAAAAAAGGAACAAACCGTATTATGTGTTCACCAACGTTTCGTCTTTATTTCGAGACTTCCTCGAAGGAAGTCTCGAAATAAAGACGAAACGTTGGTGAACACATAATACGGTTTGTTCCTTTTTTATTTTCTCTATTTTGTCGGAATACTATTTCCATTATTTTCATCATATATATATATATATATATATATATATATATATATATATATATATATATATATAAAATATAAAGCTGAATGTGTGTGTGTGTGTGGTCACGAATAGGCTCCTATATGGTTGACTATTTAAAAAAAAAACTGATTACGTATAATGATAGAAAATGTATCGAGACACAGGAATGGGTATGTTTGATCTGGCAGAACGGTGGTTCATTAAAATTGTGGGGTCTGTGTTCGCGTCTGGTCTACAAAGTATGGAAATAAAAAATTAAAAAAAAAAAAAAAAACGTTTACAGATGTTTTTGATATAGATGTACATAATAATACTTTGTTAAGTATGTTTTAACTTAAATAGGGATGGTATAATAAAATTGTGGGGTCTGCGTTCGCGCCTGGCCTCCATAGAATGGAAATAGGCATAAACTTTGATAAAGACTTTTCATATCTATCTACGTAAGTATACTTTGATAATTATGTTTCAGTTTGAAGAAATATGGTATAATAAAATTATGGGGTGTTCGTTCGCGCCTGACTCCATAGAATGGAAATATGTCACAAAGTTTAACAAGGTTTTTTAATATATCCACAGAATATTGTGATAAGTGTTTCAGTGTGTACAGGTATGGCATAATAAATTATGGGGGTTATCTATTTTATTTTTACTTTCATCATATTTTGCTTTGGCTTTGATACCCCCGAATTCGAAGCTATCTCTTTACAACCCTTCCTTTTCATAACCTATCATACTTTCATAAATCAGAGTCCATTTTCTGTAGGCTGTTTTTGAACCCAGTCAACGGCAGGTACTTTTGCTAGCATATATATATATATATATATATATACATATATATATATATATATATATATATATATATATATATATATATATATATATATATATATATATATCACCCTGCACTGATGATTCCTGAAAGGATGAAACACTAGTGTCTGTAGGTATATAATAATTATCATAGTAAATAATTATGTCAGTCCCTTTAAAAAACTCGTTTCTTATCGTTGAACATTTTCAGTTGAAATAAAGTCGGTCACTTTAGCTCGCATGTGCAGATCATCATATAATGATTAGATCACTCTGACAGACGTTAAAAACATTTAAATGTAAAATGTTTACATTTCAACGGTATTTTTTGCTGGCTGAATGAATTTGGTCCTTCTGTTGCCGGGTTTGAATCTATCGACCGGTGTTAATCGTGGCACCCTGCACCAATGATTCCCAAAAGGATAAAACACTAGTGTCTGTAAGTATTTAATAATTATATATATATATATATATATATATATATATATATATATTGTATTTTGTGTACAGAAAGTTGTTAGATGAGACAAGTCATTGGTACCATCGGTTTCAAAAGGTCCTAATTATCGGGCTTGAAACCGACGGTACCAATGACTTGTCTCATCTAACAACTTTCTGTACACAAAATACAAAATATAAATACGTTCTTATTTTCGGATTTTCCTTTTAATTGAGCACTCTGCTGGATTTCTTTTTCAAAAAAGTAACTAATTATATATATATATATATTAAAGATCCATTAAAATGCTCCAAAATGCTTGAGGAATCTATATATTAATAAGATAGCGTGTTTTTTATTTATTTTGTGTGTCAGACTTACATCAGAGTGACTGTCGTTTAATTGTTATGGACTTCCATTTCTTGTAATAAATAATTTTACCAAGAATTCTTCATAAATTTTGGTTTCGGTTTCAATTAAAGCTGTTGGCACTTAAGTCATCTATTTTTTAATAAATAATTTTACCAAGAATTCTTCATAAGTTTTGGTTTCAGTTTCGATTATAGATGAAGAAACTCAAGTTATATATATATATATATATATATATATATATATATATATATATATATATATATATATATATATATATATATTTTCGGCTTCAATCAAGCTGATGCATCCAAGTCACATGGACATATATTGAAATCGCAACTTTATAATATATAAAAATCGATAGAACATTAATTCTATAATAATATATACGAAATCTGCAAGAATTAAAATATCATACTTAAGCGTACTTTACAACTGGGCTACGCTGGGCATCCCTATTAGCTTAGATAAATACTTGTGCAGGTTTAACAAAAGAGCTACAATAATATTAGAGCGTCTCCATTTACGCTGAACATCTGCAGAATGCCAACATCAATATATTACATATAAATGATACTCCCGTGGAAAGTTTTTAGGGCTCTAAGCTTAGCTTTTGTCCATGACCACAGAATGGTAGTATTTTCATATTTTCACCAAAACTGATGCACTGATAACGCACTGATTCATTAATTTATGTTCAATATCTATTGTTAAAATTTCACAAAAATCAGAGGTTTCTAGATTTTCACGAAAGGATTCCTTCCCTACCCCTGCTTCACCCCCTTTTACATAAAATTAATTTATTTTTCTATGAAAATTGCTTCGGACAAGGCGTTAAGCCACTTGTTGCAAGGAGCTAATAAGAACAAAGTATGATTATCTCAAAGACAGGAAATGTCTATTAACCTTTTATATAATAAATAAGAGTACATTCGGGTCTTTCGTCCTAACAAGATTCTGATTGGCTTGTTAAGCCATAAATACTAACTGGTGGAGCCACCTGGGAGAAAAGTTTCAGACCAGCTTATTATTCAAAATGTAGCAAAGTCCACTCAGCTACTTCAAATGTATACATTTCTTTTGTGGGACATATCAGCCTTAGTCTTGTAAACAACTAAACTGCAGATAGAAGGAAATTTGTCCGCAGGAAGAGAGTTGCACAAGATTGCAGTTCTTGGAAAGAACCTATTAAAACAAAATTAAACTAAATATAGTCTATATTACTCACTTTCATGCCTAGCAACTGTGTTCCAAAATTCAGAATGATCGGTTAATTAGTTTAGTAGTGGATCGCATGCAGAGAAACATATAAACATGTACACACACCTAAACTTATAAAAAGATATGTGTTTATGCCACAAGTAGTTCCAGAATATACATATATGCATAAGTTTTTAGGACTCTAAGCTTAGCTTCTGTCCATGGTTACAGAGTCGTAGAATTTCCATATTGTCAGTAGAACTGACGCACTGGTAGTTTCGGTTTTCTTGTAGTACCGATGCCAAAAAAAAAAAAAAAAAAAAAATGCATCCCGAAGAGATAAGCTGTCATTTTGTCGTGATAAACACGAGACGGCTTGTCATTCATCGAAGACAACTGAATGTTTTTCAGTCTGTTAGCATTTCGATTTTCCTTCTTTACACCCATCGCTTTCTGCAATCTCTAATATGCTGTCACGTGGACATACCGTTTCCCGCCATATCACTGAAGTTAAGCAACAATGAGCCTGCTTAATACCAGATGGGTGACCATTTGGGAATACTAGGCGCTGTATACGGTGGCAGGACAGCACTGCTGTCAAAGGAAAAGTTAGGTGCCTCCTTCCCTTCGCTAGTCTGTGGGAGACCCCTGAGCATGGTCGAGAACCCACTTATCCCCCCCCTCCCGATCATGTTAATGTGAGATGACTGATGTAATACAGAAGCAATCAGGAATAATTCTGTTCATGGTTTTGTATCTCGTTGTGCTGGGCAGAAGATCTCTCTGGGTACAATG
Source organism: Euprymna scolopes (assembly GCF_053919585.1). NCBI lineage: Eukaryota > Metazoa > Mollusca > Cephalopoda > Sepiida > Sepiolidae > Euprymna > Euprymna scolopes. The sequence goes on from NC_136504.1 coordinate 53,138,415, forward strand.
GTCAGGACAATCGCCCAGTATGGGCACTGCTCAGACAGAAAGAAACTGCAACCTGCTGTCTGTAAAACTCCAAAGAAAGCTGTGGAAATACATCAGATAATTTCGAGAAAACAGAGCGAATGGATGTGTGATTGATGAGCAACAATGAATTCATTAATGCCTCAAGGGAGAGAGATACATAGAGAGTCATAGTTGTCAATGCTTGAATCAGACAGGACATCACTTGAGTGAATGAATATGCTGTCGCCACTATAGCCATGTGCGGAAACTTTAAAGAAAATCTCTGATGGTGCAGTGGTTAGTTCTAATCTTGTAAACAAAAATGTTTGAGGTTAATCTTTACAAAGCATTCGGGAATAACCGCCTTTTTACGATGTTTATATAAAAAAATAAAACAAAAAACACACACAGAACAGCAATATAAACGGATGAGAACTCAGTTGTGAAGAAAGTGGGCACTTCTGCATTACACGGACAGCACCATTTTTTTGTGCATTTCACTAAAATGTCATCAGGTGGCGCTTCTCAGTCAAAGTTAGACTGACAATTTTACTTTAATTCAAAAAATGTTTCAGAAAAAAAAAAAAAAAATCCAATGTTGCTTTAATTCAAAAAATGTTTCAGAAAAAAAAAAAAATCCAATGTTGCTTTAATTCAAAAAAATGTTTAAGAAAAAAAAAAAAAAAATCCAATGTTGCTTTAATTCAAAAAATGTTTCAGAAAAAAAAAAAAAATCCAATGTTGCTTTAATTCAAAAAATGTTTCAGAAAAAAAAAAAAAATCCAATGTTGCTTTAATTCAAAAAATGTTTCAGAAAAAAAAAAATCCAATGTTGCTTTAATTCAAAAAATGTTTCAGAAAAAAAAAAAATCCAATGTTGCTTTAATTCAAAAAATGTTTCAGAAAAAAAAAAAAAATCCAATGTTGCTTTAATTCAAAAAATGTTTCAGAAAAAAAAAAAAATCCAATGTTGCTTTAATTCAAAAAATGTTTCAGAAAAAAAAAAAAGATCCAATGTTGCTTTAATTCAAAAAATGTTTCAGAAAAAAAAAAAAATCCAATGCTGCTTTAATTCAAAAAATGTTTCAGAAAAAAAAAAAAAAATCCAATGTTGCTTTAATTCGAAAAATGTTTCATTTAAATTATTAAATTGTATGGGAAAAATCCAATTATACTTTAATTCCAAAAATCTTTTCTTACGTAAACTTTTCAATAAATGCTTTTACAAATATATATTGATACATTTTTAATACACCGTGTTATTTGACCAAGAAGAAATTTGAGTTATTGCCCCCTAAAAATGGAGCCGTCCGTGTAATGCAGAAGTGCCAGAAAGTGTATTTAGATGGCGGAGGCATCTGTTACTTTAACTAACAGAACAAGAACAGGGATGGAAATCAAATATGCAATAAAAACATGTTAACAAAGGTAAGACTTACTTATCATGTCCGCGATATCATAAAAAACTTAAGACACCTCAAAGGCGTGTGGGCCTTATCTCATCCCTGCTATACTAATTAAGAAATGTTCAGCCAAGCTATCCCCCATACTTTCCAAGTTCTAAAATCCGTGATTTGTCTTACTGAATCTTGCTTCCCTAATAGCTGGAAGATGGCCTCTGTGGTACCAGTGTACAAGAATTCTGGTGAAAGAACAGACCCTCTACAATTATCGTCCCATTAATCTCCTCCCCGTCTTTGCTAAAATCATTGAGACCTTAATTAATCAAGTACTCGTCCATCACCTGGCAAAAGCAAAGCTCTCTAAAAAACAGTATGGATTCAGGCAATATCTTTCTACTACAGATATTTTAATAGTCATCTCTGAACGCATTTACCATGCACTAGATAAGGCAGGCGAAGCCAGGGCTGTAGCGCTTGATATATCCAAGGCTTTTGACAAAGTCTGGCACAAAGTGCTGCTAATGAAAATTAAATCATACGGTATAACTGGACATATACTAAATATAATTAGATCCTTCTTAGACAATAGAAGCATACAGGTTGTCATTGATGGACGTATATCCAAGCAGCATAACATTAATGCAGGAGTGCCTCAGGGGTTGATCCTTGGACCATTATTATTTCTGATATTCATAAACGACCTCCTTAATAATATTGTGCCTGAGATGGGTATATTTGTTGATGATACAATGCTCTATAATATGCACGAGGGAAAAACAGATGTACATAAATCTAAGACAATGGCAGAATCGTTAGAAAATGACCTCCAGACTATAGTGGAATGAGGCCGCAAATTGATGGCGACATTTAATGCTAGTAAAACTAAAGTGCTCTCCTTTAAGACGCCTCTCCAACCACCTCTATCCATGATCCATTATAAATAACATCCTACCTGAGAATTCTACCTTCAAACTCCTCGGCCTAACATTTGCAGGCAATATGAACTGGAAGGACATTGCAAGGGCTGCTGCAAAGAAGGTCGGTTCCCTCTATTGAGCTAGAAGACTACTCACACTTGAGAGTATCCTCTACTTCTACAAGGCCACTATTCACCCATGCATGGAGTATTGTTGCCACATCTGGGCTGCTGCATCTACCACTAGTCTCTTCCTCTTAGATAGGGTCCAAAAAAGAGTTGTCAATCTAATCGGTCCCACTTTATCAACTAAGCTCCAGCCCCTGTCCCATCGCCGCAATATTGCATCACTGCGCCTGTTTTACAAATATTTTAATGGAATGTGTTCTGATGAACTCATTGCACTTGTGCCCCCTTGACGTACATGTCCCCGATAGACAAGCTTAGCAATAAGATCTCGCCCCTTCACTGTTGATGTCCCTAAATACCAGAAAGCTTTCTATTCTAATAGTTTTTTTTCCCTCGAACAGCTAGACTTTGGAATTCCCTTCCTGCTGCCTGCTTTCATGGCTGTACTCATATGCAGAAGTTTAAATGTAACATAAACAAATATCTTGTTAATCTTTCCTAGACATGGCCCCAAATAGTAGACCCTTACGTCCAAGTGGCGATATGCTTTGTAAGAGGTGAACAGGAGTAAAAATAAAAATACCTGGGTAAGTTTAAACATTTAAAGCGTATTTTTTGCTAAAAAACAAACCCAGTGTCCACTCTATTGAGTTGGAATAAAAAAAAGGCTGCCCATAAGCCCTTTACAATGACCCTTGATTATTGCTAAAAATTGAAAATTAAACAAACGCTGGTAGCACAATTTAAATAAATGCCAACAATCCAACGAAAATGTTATGTTCTACCAGTATTTTGTTTTGATTTCTGAGCGATTAGACAAGATTAATAAGTTAGAATGGGCTGGAAATTATTATAGTTTTACATTAAATTCATGTGCGAAAGTGCTTTCCTATTCGAAATTAAATTAATTGTTTTTTTTTTCCGACATGTAATCCATTTAAAAAGTAGAATCTCATGTTGTGGGAGTGATTTAGCTATTTGCTGTTGTTGTTGTTTTTCTTCTTTTTTTACGCAATAGGAGTAGTCACACAGGCCAGCATCAAAGATTTCTCTTTGAGAACAACTTATATATATATATATATACTAGCATAGGTGCCCAGCGTTGCCCGCGTGTTTTGAGGTGTATACTGAGCAAAAAAAAAAGGTCAATTTTTTAAACTTTGACCCCTATTATGACCACTTAAAATTTATTGTTTTGGGCTCAAATCGAATTATTAAGTTACATCCATCTCCAATGAACCTATATCTAAAATTTGAAGTGTTTAGACCCAAAATTGTCGGAGGAGTTTGGTAGAGTTCTCAAAGGTCAAATCGTTGGACTTTGACCCCTTAATCGCCAAATTTCTGGCCGAAAACCGATCACATCGATTTTCCCAAATCTCAGTATCCTGTATATCAAATTTCGAGTCTGTATACTAAAAATTGACAAAGTTATTGTGTAGGGAAATGTACACACACAGATACACAGACAAACAGACACTTGAAAAATAAGCTATCAGGCATTAAAACGGTGGGACTTAAATTTAACTTATTTAATGCTAGGTAGGATATAAGTCAAAATATGTCTAGATTGTTTATCATTAGAAGGTGTTAAGTAGTATATGTCAAGTTAATGGACATGTAACCTGGTTGTGCTTGTATGCCAGAGGTGAATGAGTAAGCCTTACATATACATGTTTGTCCGACAGTTGGAGTGGGAGGAGTAGTGGTTGTCAAAATCCGGGGAAATAATGGTGCATCTGCTACCAGTCTCTCGCTCCTGGACAGGGTTCAAAAGAGAGTCGCGAACCTGATAGGTCTTGAACTGTCATCAAAGCTTCAGCCTCTGTCCCATCGATGAAATGTTGCATCCCTCTGCCTGTTCTACAAGTATTTTAATGGGGGGATGCTCTGATGAACTACAAGCCCTTGTACCCCCTCGACAAGCAGCAAAATCCCACCCCTACATAGTAGAGATCCCTCGATGTAATAAGGCCTTCTACTCTAATAGTTTTTTCCCAGAACTGTTAGACTTTGGAACTCACTTCTGGTTTTCCAACTGTACTAATATGCAGCAGTTCAAGTGTAATGTGAACAGACATCTCGCTGCTCAACACCCCTACATAGTATCCCTGCAACTTATGGCCTCGATAGTAGCCTCCTAGATGAAAGTGGCAATGTGCCTTGTTTGGGGTGAAAATGGGAGGAAAAAAATGATAATATAGCTTCCAACTATTTTTCCTTCTCCCTTTAGATTTTTGGCTGTATTCTGGGAAGATTTTATATTAACAATTGTGTTCTGACTGCAAGATTCATTTGGAGTTCTGACGATGACATAAAAATGCTGGATGTTATAGATTACAATTATCCAATCTATCAAGTTGGATGTTATAGATTACAATTAGTCAATCTATCAAGTTGGATGTTATAAATTACAATTAGCCAATCTATCAAGTTGGATGTTATAGATTACAATTAGCCAATCTATCAAGTTGGATGTTATAGATTACAATTAGCCAATCTATCAAGTTGGATGTTATAAATTACAATTAGCCAATCTATCAAGTTGGATGTTATAGATTACAATTAGCCAATCTATCAAGTTGGATGTTATAGATTACAATTAGCCAATCTATCAAGTTGGATGTTATAGATTACAATTAGCCAATCTATCAAGTTGAATGTTATTTTTTTTAAATTTTTTATTTATTTTTTTTTTTTACAAAGGCATCACCACATTATCAAGGCCCAGAGGCCACTCAAGGATAAGGGTTAAAGAGTGTACAGTAGAAGTTGGTCAATATAGTAATCATTAGTAATGAAAATTTGGTAAATTTAATAACTTATATGGAACGGCTCATCAAGAACTTATTTACCTTAGACTTGAACACAACCATATTGTAGTCAGCTGGAAAGCAGGAAAACGGAAGACAATTCCACAGGCGTGCAGTTCTAAGAAAGAAGCTTTGTTCATGGAATCTATGTTTAGGTTTAGGCACAGATAAAGAGTGGGGGAAATTATTGATAGTGTTTACAGCTAGACGAGTGTTTCTTGTGAAAGTTTGGCGAGGGGGGACCATAGATTGAAGCTCAGTTGAACACTTTCCATGAAAATAACGATACCTCAGAGACAAACTCGCAACATCTCTTCTGTGAGATAGAGGTTGTAAGGAGGAGAAAAGGACATCTCCTACGAGGCTACGAAGTCTATTTTGAACTCTATCAAGGCAGGACAAGTCCTTTCTAGCAGCTCCTGCCCAGATGTGGCAACAGTATTCCATCCTTGGACGTACCTGGCTCTTATATAGATAGAGAATAGCATCAGCAGTGAGATATCTACTGGATCGATAGAAAGATCCCACCATTTTTCCAGCGGCCTTGGCAACAGATTTGATATACGTGTTCCATTTAAGATCAGGAGTAATGGTCAAGCCCAGAAGCTTGTCAAAACTTGAGGCCTCCTGAAGACGAGAGCCATTCATTTCAATTGATGACAAATGTGGATTAAAATGCTGATGATGTAAAGAGAGAAGCTTGGTTTTAGATGCATTAAAAGTAACCAGCCACTCCTTTCCCCATTGTACTACATGCTCAAGATCAGAGGAGAGAGAATTGGAGAGTACTTGCTCGTTTACTGTCTTAGATGTGGTACCATAAATGGTAGTGTCGTCAGCATAAATGTCTACAAATGATGTAAGGATATGATTTGGAAGATCATTAATGTAGATCAGGAAAAGAGTTGGGCCCAGGATGGATCCCTGAGGGACACCGGCATTAATACTGTGAGCTTCTGATTTTTGCCCCTCAACTACTACTCTTATGAACCTATCAGAAAGAAATGATTTAATAATTGAGAAGACTTTTCCAGCTATACCATAGCTAGAGATCTTATGAAGTAAACCTTTATGCCATACCCTATCAAAGGCTTTAGATATGTCAAGAGCAATTGCCCTAGAAAGATTGCCACCGTCGAGAGATTTGCTAATCCTATGCGATATAACTGTAAGGACATCTGCTGTAGATCTAGCAGAACGGAAACCATATTGAGTGTCACTAAGAAGGTTATTTTTGTTGAGATGTTTGATTACTTCTGTATTTAACACAGATTCTAGCAACTTACTCATGACGCACAGGAGACTTATTGGCCTGTACTGAGAGGGGGATGAGCGATCACCTGAATTCTTAAATACAGGGCATACTGATGAGATTTTCCAGGGAGATGGGAAACTATTCTCCTTAAGACAACGTTTAAACAGTTTTGTAAGTATGGGCGCTAGTTCAGGTTGAAGTTTTTTGAGTACTATAATTGGAATACCATCAGGGCCAGTTGCTTTACTGGAATCAAGGTTTTTGATTAGCTTGGCAACATCACGTACAGATATACGTATATCACATAGCGTGTTTTCTGATACAGGAGGAAATATTGGGGGTTGGCGGTCTTGGTCGCAAAGGGTAGAATTAGCTGCAAAGTTCTTGACAAAGAGTTTGGCTTTGTCTGATGCTGACGAGATTACCTCAGGTCCATTGATAATAGTTGGGATGGAGCACACGCTTCTGTTCAGGATTCTGTTTGCTATTTGCCAAAACTGGTGGGAACCAAGCCGCTGCTCAGCTACTTTGGACTTAACAGATTGAGCATAAAACTCTCTTGCGTTCCTTATTACTTTCTTACAATGGTTGCTGGCAGTCCTGAAAACGGCTTTAGTTTCCATACATCTATTACGTTTGAAGCAGTGGAAAAAGTGATTTCTGTGCGCAATGGCAGCAGCACATTCTGGAGAGAACCATGGCTGGCTGTTAGGTTTTTGCTGAAACTTTTTAGAGGGTATGAAATGGTCAATACCTACAATTAACCATTCAGTTAGGTCTAATACTATAGAGGACACATCCTTTTTAAACATGGAATGCAGAGGTAGATCAGATATAAATGTACGGAAGCTATCCCAGTCAGCCTTAGTGTATCGATATACTGTACGATGAAGTGGTACGTCTGGGGACTTATTACATTTCATTTTTATCTTAATTGATACAACAGAGTGGTCGGAAGATCCAAGAGGCGACAGAACAGAAACTGAACATAGTTCAGGGCAAGTTGTGAGAAAAAGGTCTAGTAGGCTCGCATACTGGCCGTCATTATCTGGCACACGGGTTATAGATTACAATTAGCCAATCTATCAAGTTGGATGTTATAGATTACAATTAGCCAATCTATCAAGTTGGATGTTATAAATTACAATTAGCCAATCTATCAAGTTGGATATTAGAGATTACAATTAGCCAATCTATCAAGTTGGATGTTATAGATTACAATTAGCCAATCTATCAAGTTGGATGTTATAGATTACAATTAGCCAATCTATCAAGTTGGATGTTATAGATTACATGTCCTTTTTAATATGGAGAATAAGAGTATTTCTGATCTGAACTTACAAACAAAAATTGTCCCAGTTGGCTATCCAGTGGCCATACACAGAGATATTCACTCTGCTAGCTAATCTGATTCTTCACAGCCAATGCCCTCATGTTCATCAGATAGAGGTTTACTTGACCTCTAATTCACCTCCTTCTCTCTTTATTCGTTTTTGGAGGGAATCAGCTATCTTTTCTCTGTGTATTAGAAGATGAAACAAAGAAAAAACATTCTGTGTAGCTTAATTGCCATATCATTTCACAAATCATTATCTTCTCACGTATTGAGCACTGTTGAAGAAAAACACTGAAAATAAATATATAACATTTATTTTGATACATGAAATAACAATAATAATGTGTGTGTGTGTGTGTGTGTGTGTATGTGTGCGTGTCTGGTCACGAATAGGCTCCTATATGGTTGACTATTTTAAAAAACTGATTACATATAATGATAGAAGATGTATCGAAACACAGGAATTGGTATGTTTCATCCGGCAAAACAGTGGTTCATTAAAATTGTGGGGTCTGCGTTCGACTTGGTCCACAAAGTATGGAAATAAAATTTTAAAAATTAAAAAAAACGTTTACAAGTGTTTTTGATATAGATGTACATAAGAATACTTTGATAAGTATGTTTTAACTTAAATAGGGATGGTATAATAAAATTGTGGGGTCTGCGTTTGCGCCTGGCCTCCATAGAATGTAAATAGGCATAAACTTTAATAAAGACTTTTCATATCTATCTGCGTAAGTATACTTTGATAATTATGTTTCAGTTTGAAGAAATATGGTATAATAAAATTATGGGGTGTTCGTTCGCGCCTGACCTCTTTAGAATGGAAATATGTCACAAAGTTTAACAAGGTTTTTTTAATATAGATCTACAGAATATTGTGATAAGTGTTTCAGTGTAAACAGGTATGGTATAATAAATTATGGGGTTTATCTATTTTATTTTTACTTTCATCATATTTTGCTTTGGTTTTGATATCTCCAAATTCGAAGCTATCTCTTTACAACCCTTCCTTTTCATAACCTATCATACTTTCATAAATCAGAGTCCATTTTCTGTAGGCTGTTTTTGAACCCAGTCAACGGCGGGTACTTTTGCTAGTATATATATATATATATATATATATATATATATATATATATATATATAAATGAGATAAGTCACAGATTAGAGATCAAGTGACTCTTAATCACCATTTAAATAACTTTTAACTAACATTTTCAAGATTTGTGTTGAAAATCAAAATACTTGTTTATTCACAGCTGAACATTTTGCTAATTGCATTTCATTTCCTTTGATGATATGAGCCATTATTGAAACTCCATGGATTAAAGAAATAAACATAATTTTTCTCCATATATTCTTTGTTTCAAGCAATAAATTCTTAGCTTAAATATATGTATATATATATTTTAATCTACAGAATTTAACTTTAACCATTAAACACACACACACACACACACACACACACACACACACACACACACACAGATATATATAATCTCAAACATTCTCTTTTTTTTATTTTGAGAATAGTATTTGTTGATCAGTTAGCGTGTAGGTTTGCCATTTCTGAGCGAATATTCCTGGCTTCATGATTGCATTTCTATAAAAAAGAATTGGATATTGATTTTATCCACAGCATGTGCTCAAGCTAACTTGGCCTGTAATGGATGACAACTTAAAATTGACCACAAGGGAGAATTATTTAAAGAAATAAATGTTTTTAAACGAATCAATTCCATTAGCCAAAGCATTAAAATACTATTTTCCCCTGTATTCTCCCCCTCCCCCTTTCCTATATACATGCACATTATTTCTGAATATGCATAACATTTTCGAAAACATACTCAATCCTAATACGGGGATTGTTACTGATACAAAGGTTTACGCCGCTGGGGACATTCCATATCAATATGAACACAAAACGGTTGCATTTCTAAAATGCCTCCATTCCGTTTAGAGATGAAAATTCTGCTTCATGATTGTGAAGTCAGTATAAGATTGAATTCTTACTTTGAAATTCTAAATAATTCTTAATCCGACGCCTAAAATGGACCAAAAATCTGACTTTTTATTTTAAAGTTCTCCAATAGTCCAACTGTTTATTGATTAAATAAAATCTGACTTTGGCTCGTAGCATTCTTAGTATTTGGTAAATAAAGGACACTTAGAACTATTAAGGTGTAGCTAGGTAATGTGTTTTATATTTCTCTAGTGATTATTTTATCTTCAAACCTAGTGTTTAATCAAGCAATCATATTGAATTTTATTTTTATTTTATTTTTTTTTCATAATTTTTTTTATAGAAATCACTCTAGACAAGACATGAAGCACCTTGATGTAAGGAACTAAAAAGAAAATATTACTTCAAGTTCAAAAATTAACCAATGATAAGTGTTAATAGATTTCGAACTACAAAACAGCAATTCTTCCCTCTTTGTCAGAGATATTGCTCATAGAATGTGAGAACTAAAGGACAAAATAAGGAAAAACCTAAGGCAATTTTCTACTCTCTTAATTGTTGGAAAGGACAGCAAATGTATTTTGTTTAACCTTTCTCAAATTCTTTGGCTATCAGTCACAGGCAACGTTGCAGAGTTGTAAGGTATAAAGTCCAATTCTTACCCCAACCCGGCAGAATTCTAAAATATCCAATTTTGATTTTTTATTTCAAAGTCTTCCAATATTCTGACTGTCTATTGATTAAATAAAATTTGACTTTGATTCTTATCATTCTTAAGAGTCCGATATTGGTTACAGAGTTTATTTTTCTTCCTTGGTTGGTCATGAATGTAACGGTCCCACTGAACCGCCATAAAATTAATGGTGCCATATATATATATATATATATATATATATATATATATATATATATATATATATGGCACAATCACGTTGACAAACTGTTCTCAAACAGATCACTGAAGTTAAGCAACATTGAGCCCGGCTAGTACCAGATGGGTGACCATTTGGGAATTCTAGGCGCTGTATGTGCTTTCCGCTTATCTTGGCATTGTTTTCAGTCATTCTAAAACTCCACTTGCCACTGGTATTCAACAATGTCGATTCAGGAGAGGTGTGGTTGGAGATTGCGCACCTCCTGCCACAAAAATTTCACGCACAGGCACCCCTACGCGGGTATCCATTGCCTGTCAAAGACTAAAGGAACCCTTTATATACATATATATATATATATATATATATATATATATATATGTATGTATGTATGTATGTATGTATGTATGTATGTATCTGTTTTTGAAGATTTCTAACAAAACAGATCTATAACATATGAGAAAAGAACGTTTTTTCAAATTGTGAATTGAACTTTATTTATATATACATATATATATATATATATTATTTGAGGGTAAACAGTTACATATGGTCGCTACAAATAGCCATCTGTTTCAGTCAATGAGACTTCCTCGGGCGACCCGACGCCACAAAGAAAATGGAAAAAAAATGAAAGAAATTGAAAAAAAGAAAAAATATAGAATATAGATGTATATTCGTGTGTGGTTGTATTTTCTTGTATCTACATATATATGTGTATATATAAATGTGCATTCGTGTGTGATTATGTAATCTTGTATATATATATATATATATATATATATATATATATATATATATATGGTCTGAATATCATTGAACATCAGGCAAATGTAGTATGTTGGTATTGTACTGTTTATATCATATTATATTATATATAAATGTTGTGTGTGTATGCCAGCATGTATATAGATGTGTATGTGTATGTGTGTATGTGTAGGTATGTATGCATATAAAATGACTACAAGGTTTGTTGGTTGCTTGATTTGTTTCAATTATCATATGTATTTACGTATGTATATGTATATATGCATTAACGTGTGCGTGTGTGTATGTGTATATGTACATATTTATATATGTATGTATATGTATGTTAGTATCGATATACACACATAGATTTATTTGTGTGGGCTTTACTATTAGATTGTTTAAAATACTTATTAATATTATTATTATTATATATATATATATATATATAAGGGTGTGTAATATATACGTTTTTGTGATGTGTATATGTATATTTCTGTATGTAACATGCATGTATTTATATTTACGTGTAATATATGCACATGTATATAATATATAATATATGCATATAAAAACTGCTTGATTGGTATTAATGCACGGCTCACTATTTGTTTGTAAATAAAGAAGCAGATCAAACACTGTAAAAGCGGTGGGCGAGTGTTTATTTTGTTACAGGAAAGGCTGTCCCCTTTCCATGTAAATAAGAAGAACATTAGATAAGTGAAAATGAGATTAGAATAAGCCGAGACTCGAACCTTTTAAGCAAGGTTAAGAAAGCGGAATGTTAGAATTTAGCTATTGTTAAATTCTATTATAAAATAGTTAGATATTGTTTATATTGTAAAAAGAATTGGTTGTTTGTTCTTTTATGAAAACTGAATTAAAAATGTCAGCTAAAAAGAATGAACAATACAAATTAAAAATATATTGTAAAAAAATAGGTTAGTTGAGAATTCTTTTTGCAGTAGTGTGTTTTTGGACAAATGTGTGCTTAGCCACGTAAGTTGGTCACGTTTTGGAACCACACATCTGACGTCATAGCAAAAAAGGAATTCTCAATATAGGGACTACAATTAGTTTTCTTGGCCTTCGGGACAAGATCAAAGTGTAGTATCTGTTCTTCAGATGCTGCACTTCTATTTCTTGTTCTCTTTCGGTGGAGGAGAAATCCTTCACGACTGAGACAATTTTTATTTTTGTACCTTTTCTCCACGTTAAAAAACGACCCTGGTGTCTAACTCTGTCCCGTGGGGAAGCATAGTAAATAGGTACAATTAGTCAGATTAGGTAGTCGGGCAGTTGAGGCAGGACAGTTGAGTCTGCTAGTCAGAGGATTAGAGTCAGAGTCCTTTGGAAGCGAAGGAAAGAACATTACACTATGTAGATCCAAATGTAAATTCCTGACGTCATCATCATTCGACCGGTCCAATGAAATAAAGAATCACCATCGATTTTTGTAACTGTTTTTCTCCGTGTCATCATTCCACAAATTGAAGGCAATGTGTTAATCATCTTAATATGAACTTCATGTAACCCTTACAAGAAATGTATCTCTCCTCCTCTCTAATACATGTTATAAGAAACATCACTGACCTGTAATATGTATAAATGTCTCCTTCCTGTCTCCCCCCTCCTCATTGTTATATATATGTCCCCGCCGTCTCTCGTCAATATGAATTTCCCGACCATTTTTAATATGAACTCAGCGTCATTCTTTTTAATGAGTCCCCTACACAACAATTTAAAATGGACATTTTTTTTTATTTTTTTATTTTTTTTTTTTATTCAATTTTCACCCCAAACAAGGCACAGTGCCACTTTGAAGCAGGGGGCTACTATTAGGGAATTAATTAGCGGGGTCATTATGAAGGGAGAAGAGTAGAAAGATGTTTGTTAACATTACACTTGAACTTCTGCATATCGTTGCAGTTGGGAAAGCAGAATCCCGGAAGGGAGTTCCAAAGCCTCGCAGTTCTGGGGAAGAAACTATTGGAGTAAAAGGCTTTCTTGCACCTAGGGATCTCCACTGTAAAGGGATGAGACTTAGTAGCTTGTCGGGTTTGTCGGGGGTAGTTACGTCGGGGAGGTACAAGTGTTTGCAGTTCGTCAGAGCATTCACCATTAAAGTATTTGTAGAACAGGCAGAGGGATGCAACATCTCGTCGATGGGACAGAGGTTGAAGCCTAGATGACAGTTCAGGACCTATCAGGTTGGCGACTCTTTTTTGAACCCTGTCCAGGAGCGAGAGACAAGCAGCAGATGCACCAGCCCAGATGTGACAACAGTACTCCATACATGGGCGAATGGTTGCCTTATAGAGGTATAGGATACTGGCAGGCGTAAGTAGTTTTCTAGCACGGTAGAGGGAGCCAACCTTCCTTGCAGCAGCCTTGGCAATGCTCTCAATGTATCTATTCCAGTTCATATTCCCTGTAAACGTTAGGCCGAGGAGTTTAAAAGAAGTACTTTCAGGCAATGTGTTCTTGGCCATTGCTATTGGTGGTAGAGAAGGTTTCTTGTAGTTATTGAAGGAAACAAGCTTAGTCTTAGCAGCATTGAATGAGACCAACCATTTTTGTCCCCATTCCACTACGGATTGGAGGTCATCCTCTAGTGTTTCTGCCATTTTCTTGGATATGTGTTCATTTGTTTTCCCCTCATATCTGTTATAGAGAGTGGTGTCATCGGCAAATATACCCATCTCCGAAACAATATTATCAGGGAGGTCGTTTATGAATATCAAGAACAATAGAGGTCCAAGGATAGACCCCTGAGGCACTCCCGCATTTATGTCATATTGTTTGGATGTACGACCGTCGAGGACAACTTTGATTTTTCTATTACTTAAGAAGGATTTAATTACATTATGAATTCTTCCAGTGATTCCATATGATCTAATTTTCCTTAGAAGACCATCGTGCCATACCCTGTCAAAAGCCTTAGATATATCAAGGGCCACCGCTCTACCCTCCCCTGTTTTATCCAATGAACGGTATATACGTTCAGAAACTACAGTTAAGATATCTGCTGTTGAACGGGCTTGCCTGAATCCATATTGTTTGTCAGTCAGGAGTTTAGCAGCTGTTAGGTGCTGGACTAGGACTTGATTTACTAAGGACTCAAATATTTTGGCGAAAAGCGGGAGGAGGCTAATGGGCCGATAATTTAGTGGGTCAGTTCTTTCACCAGAATTCTTGAAGACTGGTACCACAGAGGCGGTTTTCCAGCAGTCGGGAAAACAGCATTCGTTAAGGCATTTATTGTAAAGTTTGGACAGAACTGGAGCAACCTCGGCAGAGCATTTTTTTAATAGCACAGCCGGGATGAGATCTGGTCCACATGCTTTAGAGGTGTCTAGGTTTTTTATAATAGCATGTACCTGAGAAGGGGTGATTTTCAAATCGTCAAGTGTGGCGTCTGTTCGCAGAGGAAAATCAGGGAGTGAGTGGTGTACCGAGTTCAGTGTGGAGTTTGAGGCAAACCGACTGGCAAGCAGATTAGCCTTGTCAGTTGCCGTGCAAGCAACCTCATGATTGTTTGTTAGTGGGGGAATAATTGACTGTCCATTATTAAATACGCTGTTGTAGATTTTCCAAAAATCCCGGGTTCCTAATTTCTGTGCTTCGATGCACTTTCTGGTGGTTTCAGAGTAATCTGACTTAGCTGTGTCTATCACTCTCTTACAATTATTTCTAGCTTCTATAAACTTCTGTTTATTTGAGCTGGACTTATGTCGGTTGAATCTGCGGAACGCATGCTGCCTTTGACAAATGGCAGCTGCACAAGCAGAAGTAAACCATTGGGGGGAGTGGGGCTTGCTATAGTATTTCCGTGCGGGAACATGTGCTTCAATAGCAGTTTTGAACCATTCAGTTGTCTCATTTGCACACTGTTCCGCTGGAAGAGTAAAGATATTTTGCCATGGGGCATCTCTGATGAGCTCCCTGATGGCTTCCCAATCAGCCTTTTTGTAATACCTCGTTGTTTTGAGTAGTGGGTCTTCAGTTTTAGGGCGAGAATTTAGGCTGATTTCTATCATTATCACAGCGTGATCAGCATTCCCGAGTGGGCTGTGGGCATTTGTTGTACAGTCATTGGGAACCGTTGTCAGAAAGAGATCTAGAAGTGAGGCATGTTGATCGTGCTGGTCTGGGAAACGTGTCGGAAATGTAAATCCCATGGGCCAGAGGTTAGAACTGCTCAACTTGATAGTTGTAGATTCAATCCCTGGCTAGGGAAAGGTGCTGGTCTAGCCACACTAATGAGCTCTGATACAGCGAAACAGTACTGTATGTGAAAGAATATATATATATATATATATATATATATATATATATATAGAGAGAGAGAGAGAGAGAGAGAGAGAGAGAGTATATATGCATGTAATACATACACATGTATATGATATATAATATGTACATACTAGCGGAGGTACCCGGCGTTGCCCGAGTGTTTGTTTCCGGGACGGGGGGGGGGGATTTTAAAAAACTGTTATGGTAAGTAAGTAGGAAGGATCAAACCCGGAGTCATGAGTAAAAGTAGGAAAATAAAATGTGAAAAAAAACAAAAAAAAAACATCTGCAACGTTAACAGTTCGGCCACCAAGAAAAGTCCATTCCAGTTGTTTAGGAAAAAAAAAAACAAAGAAAAAAAAACGACTACGGTAGGTCGGCGCGAACGTGAAAATATAATGTGAATTGTCCAGCACGCTAACCACTACGCCACAGAGCACTGCAGCTTAGTTTAGTGATTTTAAATAACTTTACATGAAAGAACTACGAAGCCAAACCGGTGTTCTCTTGTCAACTGTTCCTTGTAAACGATCCCCAAACGGTGTTAAATGGTGGCAGAGGGAGGAGGAATTTATTAGAGAGAAAATATTTTACCACTTCCATTGATCTTAACCGATTTTGGCCGTGACTTCTCAGCAGAAAAAGTATAGAAATCTAAGATTATCGAGGAATTTGAGAAATAATAAGCCTATAACACACCTCAGATATTGTTCTGCCGTTTGTGCATATTATATTTGCATGAAATATCTTGATTTTTAATCCTATTAAGGTCAAAATCCGACGGGAAAAAATGAGTTCATTTTATTTATATAGAGAAGATAAGTGTGTACATATAGTATTGTGCCTAATATTAATATGTGTATATGTTTGCGTAATATATACATATATATATGCATGTATATGTAATACATATATATGTGCATGTACACGTGTAATGCATGCGTATATATATATATATATATATATATATATATATATATGTGTGGGTTTAAGTAATATATGCAAATGTGTGTGTGATACATATATATGTTAATGTGTATGTCTTTATACTACCTTACATGCTCATATATATTGATGTATATGTATATATAATGTATGTATGTGTATGCGCGGGTATGTGTATATGCACACGTAGGTGTATATGCACATATATGTGTGTATGTGCACATATATGCGTATGTATGCCTGTGTGTATGTATTCTTGTGTGTATGTATGCTTGTGTGTGTATGTGTACATATGTGTGTACGGCTATATACCCTTTCTTTTTTTTTTTTTTAATTTTCTTCCTTTGAATGTTGTAAGACTGGCTATGGGGCAGCCAAACCAGCTGCCAATGTTGCCCTGCTTTTTATTGAAACCAACCGAGAGCTCTTTTTAATATCCTCGTTGTCCCCTTAAGTGCAATTGTCTGGATTTCTTTTGCACTTGGTTCACCAGAAATATTAGTTAGGTAGAACTTTAGGTTCTTCTTCATAAGTCCTGTGGCAACTATAATAACTGGTATGATTGATATCTCCCTAAGATTCCGGTTTCTTTTCATATTATACATGAGACTTTGATATTTGGTCTGTTTCTCTCTTTCAGCTCTGTTCCGACTTCCATCATTAGGGACACTCATTTCAACCAAGGTTGTGTATGCATATGATTATTTATATGTACACGTATGGGATGCATGTGCAGTATATATAAGTGCGTTATATATAACTGTATAACATAGACATATATATACGTACATTTGGAGATGTATGCATATATATCTGTATATGTATGCACACTAATTTTTGTGTAGGCTTTACTATTAGATTGTGGTTCAACGAACACTTAAAAAAATAGATATAATGAAATATCAGAGCAGCTGTTAGTCTGTTACATTGAAAATATATTATTTCATACTCCCGTTTTTTTTCCACCAATTAAAAATCGCTTTCCTCTAATTGTAGATTACTCTCATAAATGTTCATCAGATACTACGTTAATTGGTGATTAGTCAAGCGCATCCATTTTGTTTGAGAAAATCTCTTCATCAAAATGGTCGCGCATGAAACACGTTCAAAAGATCATCTTTGAAGATTAAGCAATACATATTTCCCTATCGCAAAATCATAATTAGATGAAAAGATGTTTAACAAATAAAAAAATAATGTTGAAAGCAGTCTCATCAAATTCATAGATCTATTTTCTTTTCATGTTGCTTTTTATTGTGCAGTGACTACACGACTCCTCCGCCATTGTTGTGAGATCAATTATTTCCAGCTGGCCAGTAAACCATTTCTAGGATCACATGTTAATGTCTTGTGGCTTAATCTGCTACCTTGAAGTTTTAGCTTTTAGAATGTCTACTCTATGGAAATACTAGTTGAAGTACTCGTCCATGTCCAGTTAAGGCAAACATCGTATTATGTGTTTCTCGCTAAAACTTGACAAATATTCAACAAACCTCCTATAAAGTTGGAATTTCTTTTAAAGTGGCGTAATATATAATGTGGGATCTGAAGAACAGTGTGGGGTGTGACAGCAAATCAAAGTATAAAATCATATAGTTTTAACATTGTTGTCATCAATTTGTGACACGGTACATTGTCTAAGTTTCAGAACACTTTTCCCTTCTTCATTTATGGCTGTTTTATGGCGATTTCTTTACAAATAATCACACACACACACACACACACACACACACACACACACACACACACACACACACACACACACACACACATATATGAAAGGCGATAAAAAATGAAGAGGAAAAGTATAAAACTATAACTTTTCTTTATTCGTTTTCTATTGGTGTGCAGGAATACGAACTATTATTATTTAAAAAATCCATTAAAAAAACATCTTTTTACAAAAACATAATTTTCAACCGTACTTTCGGTCTTAGTGTTATGAAAGAGATGTGCATGTACGGGGGAAGGGGAGGAAGGAAGAGGAAGGAAGAGGAAAGAGGAGAGATATAGCCAATGGGAAGGTGCCATGTCAGTCTTAAATACATATAAGTACGCAAAAATGCACATGCATACAATATCTATCTATCTATCTATCTATCTATCTATCTATCTATCTCTCTCTCTCTCTCTCTCTCTCTCTCTCTCTCTATATATATATATATATATATATATATATATATATATATATATATATATACACACATATATAAGGCAAAATGTGTGTTAGTGTGTGTGTGCGTGCGCGTTTTTTGTGTATGTCCAGCAAAGTCTTTTTTGGGAGGCGGGGGGGGGGGTTTACATTTTTTTTAGAACTTTTTATATACTATCTAGATTATAATATCTACGATTTACGAAATGAGGTTGTGTGTATCTTTTATTTGGGTGACTTTTACACGCTATTTTTGCGATATTTTTTACTCTCCGCATGTTTGTTTGGCTTTTCCGTATATAAGCGAAGCTGAATCGGTAGCAAAACGATCTCCCTAGCACAAGTGCCAGGGACGTCCAGAAAGCAATGAGCTTTGATCAATGCGGCCAAAACCCATCATATCAGACAATTGCTATTCAGCTGGACACTCCCTTTTTTATGAGGAGCTGGTTTTCCCCAACATCTTAGAGGAAACAAAACTGGCTTGCAGCCAAAGTTAAGTTTCCCCTATGTCATGATGTTTGACCTCATTAAATTCACGCACCTGTCACTTAACTTTTTAATTGTTAAATTAAAACACTTTTCAGTTCCTTCCTGTCGTGGCCGAACGGTAAGATATTAGGCTTTTCACACTTTCTGTTCCACCTTCTTCTTTTTTCATTTATTCTAACAAAGACATGGCCAATGCAGGGCACCCACGCTTAGGCTCCTTCAGTCTTTGACAGACTGTGGATACTCACGAAGGGGGTGCCTGTGCATGAAATTTTTGTGGCAGGAGGTGCGCAATCTCCAACCACACATCTGAGTCGACATTGTTAAATACCAGTGGCAAGTGAAGTGTATGTACAGGACGACTGGAAACAATGCCGAGATAAGCAGAAAGCACATACAGCGCCTAGAATTCCCAAATGGTCACCCATCTGGTACTAACCAGGCTACACGTTGCTTAACTTTGGTGATCCGATGAGAACCGGTATGTCAACACGATTATGCTGTATATAATATGTACCCATGCGATTTTGGCCTGTATAATAGCACCCATGCTAGAATACATATAAAAGAAAAAAATTTTAATTCAAAATTAAACAGTAAATCAAGATAAATAAACGTGCATTTAACTGTCTAATATTTTGAATTCCAACAACAATATTTATTTCAAAAGAGAATAAAAATCCAAATGATATAAGATGTTTTGAGGAGAGATGCTGTAAAATCTTTTGTAAGTCAACGGCTATTTTTAATTCGAAAAAAGGAACAAAAACATCGCTTTCAACTTCAACTGTATTTTGAAACAGATACGAAACGTTATTACTTCTGATATCCTCAATTCCTTTTGTGATCACACAAAACGAGTTGTGCAATTTTTAAAAATGTTTTCCAGAACAACTTTCGGATTTGGACAGCCTAAGTGTTCAGCATTATTTATGTCTGTAGAACCTCATTTATCGTTATTTCTAATAGTATTTATTAAATCATTACCTTGTTTGAACAGTATTTTTTCTCATCAGAAAACAATGCCTCATCAACACATTCCATTGTTTTGAAAAGGTGCAGCAGTAAAATTTACTTAAATAACTAATTTATAAACTAATAATCCAATTGGCTCAAAGTTATACATGTGCCATTTGAAGGTTAGTACTTGATAAAAGTTATGTGGATGTCTTATTAGCAGCGCCATCTATGTCTCAGGCCTGGAACATATTGAGGACTCTATTATATAATAAATTATGATACAAGAAATATCATTGCAAATCTAATTGTAGTTGTGTCGCAATTAAAAGGGCAACTTATTGTGAAAATGTGCCCCTTTAACATCTGAACTGAATAGCTCCCTGAAAGCGTCTGCCTCAAGTAAAGGCTAATTCCTAAAACAGGAGTATCTCCTTTGGTCTCTTTTTAGGTAAATGTAGATAACATCATTCAAAAGAGGATATTCGCTTCCATCTCACCAAAATGAAGTGCCTGTTGATTGGCCAAAGAGAAACGCCTTGCCCAATCAGAGGAAGCGTTTGTGTTTTTTTTTTTAATATAAAAACATTTTTTTTTTTCATTTTTTTTTTTTTTTGCTATTGGGTCACTATTTATCAAGGCCAAGAGCAACTCGAGGATAAAGGGTAGTGAGATGGAATGACTGTTGGCTGAAAGATGAGGAACACCAATAGTATGAATTATGTTTTAGGATACAAGGGAGATAATTCATTGCTGCAAACGTGATATCATTCAACCACGGTAGTGGTTGAATATATGCTTAAGTCCGAAATTGAATGAATCAAGACACATTCAAACCCCCACCACTAATTCCGTTCGCAACCAAATTTCAACAGGTTATATAGTTGGATAGAACACCTCATTAGCTACATTTTGAAAAAAAATTTCGAAAATTTGTTCAGTAGAAAAAAAGTTACAACAAAATATGTGGGTTCACAAACAGGAGAGTAAGTACATAAGTGACTAACGCTTTTTTTTTATTTTGCATAACTTTTTTTGTATATAAATATTTTTTACTGCTATTTTGCCGATATGACATGTTAGCGTAACGGTTAGAGTACCGGGGGTAGGTGGAAAGATTTTAGGTTCAATCCCGTGTATCGTTTTTTTTATAATTAAAAAACCGAACTTTTTTTTTAATAGCTAATTTTTTTTAACTCTCCTTATGATTTTATAGCAAAAAATGGTGAATTTATCGATTAAAAATATTAGTGAATTCTATGATATACATATTCTTTGAACGAACTCAAATTTTTCGTTATCACATTTGATGAAAAATGTAGTCCCATTTTGACAATGCGTCTGACCAATGATGCTTTTGAACCCGCGACCAGCACTGCGATGTCATCAGCAGCAGCCTGGGCATAAATATTCCTATTTTTAAACTCCTTTAAAAGAGGATTCAGCATACAGTTCCATAGTAAAGGTGATAAAATCCCACTTTGGGGGTTTTATTTAACTACTTCCCTTTTAACAGTTGCCCTCAGTAGTTCTACTTGAACTGTTCTGTGCCTCACCATATACTCAATACATCGGATGAGTACTGGTGGCACATTGAGTTCTCGTAGCGACTTGAACATACTACTGAAGGGTATGTTGTCAAAAGCTCCAACGATATCTAAAAAGACACCGAGTGCCATCTTCTTTTTTGTTAGTTTACGCTCTATACAGATCACGAATTCATGAACCGCAATCTCGGTAGAGACCCTGGCTCGGAACTACTGTGATTGAATGATAAATATTCCATAAATGTGTGTTTGAGAGCTAATCTTTTTTGACAATCATTAATAAATATTATAAATGTATATATTAATACAATAGCAATGCCTGGAAAAATCATGGATTATATGGAAAAATGCGCGCATGAAAAGTAATATTCTTAAGATTTTATTAAACCTGGAAAAGTAAAGGACAAGAAATTCAACCTGGAAAAGTAAAGAACAAGATATTCTAGTAAAGTAAAAAATAAGAATTTTTTAGACTTAAAATATTGCAGCTAAAAATAAAATTTGAATATTGATAAATATTTTATTTATTATTTGCATATGTTGTTGCTTATTGTTGAGTTAGAAAGAATTAAATGATCCTAATTATGATATAATAAAATTATTAATTTTTTGTAAATTATAAAATTATTAATTCCATCTACTAACTAACTAACTAATGAATTAATTTTATTCAAACAATTTTCACTACATAAATATATGCAAATAATAGGGGGGAAATAAGTTCAATCCAGCGACTGACACCCTTTATAACTAAACAATAAACAACAACATATGCAAATAATAAATAAAATATTTATCAATATTCAAATTTTATTTTTAGCTGCAATATTTTAAGTCTAAAAAATTCTTATTTTTTACTTTACTAGAATATCTTGTTCTTTACTTTTCCAGGTTGAATTTCTTGTCCTTTACTTTTCCAGGTTTAATAAAATCTTAAGAATATTACTTTTCATGCGCGCATTTTTCCATATAATAATCTATTTAGACAAAATGTGATATAATCTATTTAGACAAAAAGTGATATAATCTATTTAGACAAAAAGTGATATAATCTATTTAGACAAAGGGAAGTAATCTTTTTTTTTATAACATTAACTCAAGCAGAAACGTAATTTTTAACATTAAATTTAAGAAAATAAAAAATGTTCATTTAAAATGTGTGAACATTTTATATGGATAAAAACAATTATAAATAACTTAGTAGGTAGATAAATTATTGAAATTTTTGTTAAATCAAAAATTCAAGATACAGGAATTAAATTTACTTATTCTCTAAGTTAAGATCGAGCAGATATCAGCAGCAGCGGTATTTAGTAAGTTTTTTTTTGTGCAACTTAATTAAACTTAATTAAACTTAATTAAAAAGATTTTAATTAATTAGTAAGCTTTTTTTTTCGTTCAATTTAATTAAAAAAAAGCAAACATACAGAAAAGTCTTTATCATCTACGTACCCATCATGGAATGAAAATGCCATATTCAAAAATCATATAAATTGATCAAATAGTTGTTTTTATATTTAAAAAAATCAGTTTTTTTTACAATTCTTAGCGATTTTAATAGTAAATCATAGCCATTACAACGCTGCTTTTGAGCTCAGTAGTTCGAATTATGTTGAATCTTTTTTATTTATTAAACATGGCAGACCAAGACACAACATTTTGCTTCCTCAGCAAATTTGATTTTTTAATTAAAAAAACTATTTGATCAATTTACGTGACTTTTGGAATATGAAACTTTCGTTCATTAATGGGTGTGCACGTGATAAAAAATTTTCTGCATTTTTTAAAAATTACTTTGAACTCTGGACTTGCACCTTTATTTTTTTTAACATTTACTATCAAATTGAACTATGTTGTGTAAAACCAATACGGCATAATCACGTTGACACACTGGTTCCCATTTGATCACCAAAGTTAAGCAATGTTGAGCCTGGTCAGTACTAAAATGGGTGACCATTTGGGAATTCCAGGTGCTGTATGTGCTCTCCACTTATCCCGGCATTATTTACAGTCGTCTACTACTTCTCCTTGTCAAGCAGTGCCGATTCAGGAGAGGTGTGGCTGGGGATTGCGCAACGCTTGCCTCACAACTTCACATGCAGCTACCCTTACAACGGGTATCCATTGCCTTTCTAGATTAAGTAAGTAGAATAAGGAAACTCTGCAAACGAAAACATCTTTTCATATCGACACACCGGTTCTCGTTAGATCATCAAAATTAAGAGTATTGAGTATTTAGGGAATACTTGCTACTGTATGTTCAACAACATTTTCTAGAAGGAAAAAAAAAGTAATCTCCCTTGACCAGGATATACATGCGATGGGGGGGGAACGCTTAGTTCCAATCTATGCCCCCCCCTCTCGCCAGACTTTCACAAGAAACACCCGCCTAGCAGAAAACACTATCACTAATTTCTCCCCACTCTTTATCTGTGCCTAAACCTAAACTTAGATTCCATGAACAAAGTTTCTTTCTTAGAACTGCACGCCTATGGAATTATCTTGCATTTTCCTGCTTTCCAGCTGACTACAATATGGTTGCCTTCAAGTCTAACGTAAACAAGTTTTTGATGAACCGTTCCATATAAGTTAACAAATTTACCGAATTTCCATTACTAACAATTACTATATTGTTCAATTTCTATTGTACACTCTTTAACCCTTATCCTCGAGTGGCCTCTTAGCCTTGATAAGTGGTGATGCCTATGTAAAAAAAAAAAAAGACTAGACAGAGGCATATGGTAGCAAGGCAAGCAGGCACAAGAATTTAGATTTAAACAATACATATTAATTATATACACGATATAAAGATGTGCATGTTGTTATCTGTGATGTGAATTTGTTAGGATAGATGATTCCTCAGTGTTAGGGTGATGTCGTTATTAGCCCTGTATCAGGTGTGACTCGAATGTGATCAAGGGGGATTGGTGGTGAACCGAGAGCTGACGGGGACGGCGGGAGTTATTCACAATTTATTGGTACCAACTTTTAAAAATATCAGTACTACTTATTTCTTTCTTTCTTTTTTTTTTACTCACATTAACCCCTAACAAGGCATATCGCTACTTGGACGTAAGGGGCTACTATTTGGGACCATACTTGGAAAGATTAACAAGATGTTGGTTCGCGTTATATTTAAACTTCTGCATATCAGTACAGTCAGGGAAGCAGATAGCAAGAAGGGAATTCCTAAATCTAGCTGTTTAAGGAAAGAAACTATTTCTGGCATTTATGGATCTCAAGAGTGAAGGGGTGTGATTTTGTTGCTAAACGGGTTTGTCGGGGACATGTACATCGAAGGGGCATAAGTGCAACAAGTTCATTAGAGCACATTCCATTAAAATATTTGTAAAACAGGCAGAGAGATGCAACATTGCAGCGATGGGACAGGGGTTGGAGCTTAGTTGACAAAAGGGGGGCCTATTAGATTGAAGACTCTTTTTTGGATCCTATCCAAGAGGGAAAGACGAGTGGTTGATGCACCAGCCCAGATGTGGCAACAATACTCCATGCATGGACACTTTGTCTTTTTATACGCAAATAGAAACACGTCATTATTTGATACCCCCCTCCCCCAAACATGTTCATCCGTCGCAACGACGAAGACCATCTGATCATTTTTGACGGTTGATAGATAACATACGCTGAATTGTGAAGTAAGGGTTGCGCACTCACTACCCACTTCTCTCTTGAGTCGGCACTGTTTGATTCCAATGGCAAGGAGACAATATAGGACGACTGGAAATAATGCCGAGAGAAGCATAGAGTTTATACAGGATCTGGTGTCCTTAAATGGTCACCCATTTTAGTAATGCTTTTGCTTAACGATGCTTAACTTCGGTTATCTAACAGGAACCAGTATGTCAACATGATTATTCTATATATTAGCTTTAGGTACACGGAGGAAGAAAGGGGAATTCTTTACAATGGTTGTAGTTAGATGAGTATTTGCTTAGAAAAATAATTCCTTGTATTAATGGTTAAAATTCCATTTTATAATTTTTGATTAATATAGGAAAGTAATGTACATGTGTGTGTGTGGTGGTGGGGGGAGTATCGCCATTCATGACTATCATGCAAGAGTAGGTGAGACCCGCCTGTTCCTTTAATTGGCAAATAGTCGTATCGGTATTTCTTAAATCTATCGTAGCCAACACGTATCACCGCAGAAACTGTCTGTTGAGAGAAAGAAAAAGATATTCCATATAAAACATTCGTAATGCTATCAACAAATTTCCATATGTCTGTCAGGACAGATTTTTCCAAACTGTATTAACAGATTCTGAAAAGTTGGCAGTTGCAAATCTACACACGAAACAAATTTAAATCTTTCGTTGAAGCCTTCAAAACGAATATGAGATATCCATTTTCTTTTTCTGTTTTAAACATAAAAATTTGCATTTTTCTTTTTTTGTTCATTATACAGATCGGAAAGTGGCTGTAATTTATTACTAAAATATAATTCTTACAATAAATGAATATAACAAGAAAGCGTATAAGAATGAGACTTTATTTAGAATTCAATATCAGTATCAGTGTTCGAAACTAGCTTTTTGAGACGTCTGGGAACCGCATCAACTGATTTTAAAAGGGGCGTTTCTTTCTTCCATTTTTTTTTTCTTTTACTGATGAGTCAACACTGCCCCCCCCGGCCCTCTGTGGCCTCGGGCGACAAGATCAAAGTGTAGTATCTGTTCCGACAGATACTGCAAGCAAAGACCATATGTGGGGGTAACCCCACATATCAGACCTTGGTCAATGTAGGGGCAACCCTTCATACCAACAGTTACTATCCAGCTCCCATTTCCAACCTCTCGGGAGCTGGTCCCCCTTTTCCCTCCCCCCTCCCTCTCTCTCCACATTAAAAAACGGCCTTGTGCCTAATTTGCTCAGTGGGGAAGCAAATAAACCAACACTGGCCTTCGGGCCGGGATCAAAGTGTAGTATCTGCTGGAACAGATACTGCAAGCAAAGACCATATGTGGGGGTAACTCCACATATCAGACCTTGGTCAATGTAGGGGCAACCCTTCATACCAATTGTTACAATCCAGCTCCCATTTCCCACCCATCGGGAGCTGGTCCCCTTTTCCCTCCCCCTCCCTCTCTCTCCACATTAAAAAGTGGCCTTGTGCCTAATTTGCTCAGTGGGGGAGCAAATAAATACTTCAAAGTGTAGTATCTGTTCCGGCAGATGCTGCAAGCAAAGACCCTATGTGGGGGCGACCCCACATATAAGACCTTGGTCAATGTAGGGCCAACCCTTCATACCAATTGTCACTATCCAGCTCCCCTACTCCCTGGGGAGTTGGTCCCCATTTTCCCTTCACTCCTCACATTAAAAATCGGCCTTGTGCCTAATTTGCTCGGTGGGGGAGCAAATAAATACCGGGTCAAGATCAAAGTGTAGTATCTGTTCTTCAGATGCTGCACTTCAATTTCTTGTTCTCTGTCAGTGGAGGAGAAATCCTTCACGACGGGGACAATTTTTTTTTTGTTCCTTTTCTCCACATTAAAAAAAACGACCCTGGTGTCTAACTCTGTCCCTTGGGGAGACATTGTAAATAGGGACTAATGAGTCAATACTTATGAAAGGCTAAGAACAATTTGAAGACTAGGGTTAACGAGGTGGATCGATTAACAATGAATAGTGATGAAGACTATGAAGCAACATCTTTGAAGTGTCTGAAATGTGCCTGGTGAATGAAGTGATTGTTTCTATATTTTTTGTTCTTTTTACGTTTAATTTTATGGAAATCTATATATTAATAGGATCGCCTGTGTTATTTATTTTGTGTGTCACGCTTACATCTGCGTGACTGTCGTTTAATTGTTACTAGCTTGGGTGCCCGGCGTTACCCGGTTGTTTGGAGGTGTGTGCTGAGCAAAAAAAAAAAAAAAAAAAAAGTGGTAGTAGGCAGATAGGCTCGAATCCGTACCGGAAGTTACGTATGTTGGTACTCATGCAGAGAGTGATCCAGACGTAACTCAGAGTCCCCCAGGTCCCTCCCCCCCCTGAACATGACGTAAACAGCCGGAGTAAGCCAAGCGTCGCCGAGGAAATTAAGCCGACCGTCGCTGCTAAAAGCATAACAAGCAAAGAAAACCTACCTTAAATTTTAAGTTTTATTCTTACAATAAATGAATACAACAAGAAAGTGTGTAGCATGAAGTTTTAGAACTAGCAGGCTGCCTGGCATTGCCCGGTCGTAAAACACGCTTAAATATGATATTTTGATTAATACAGATTTCGTATTTATTATATTATATTGGACCCAATATATAGTAATGATTTAAAAAGTTAAAAAAAAAAATGACTCTTGCGCCACAACCGAGAATTGAAACCAAAACGTTTAGCTTACGATTTAACTTTTTCCTTTGATGTTAATGCCTGAGCTATGAAGACATGTTTGCTACAAGGCTACAAATTAAAACATGAATGAATAGCTATTACGTTACGCAAGCATTTTCGTAATGCCGTGGTTCGACCTTCACCTGGCAAATTTCAGTTTTTAAAAAATTTTCACACTTTTGCACCGATTTTCCCTGGCTAAAATCCTAATATAAAGTTTTGTATCGGTTCGAATACCCTATATATGAAGTTTCATGTCTGTAGACCCAAAAACTGACAGAGGAGTTTGGTAGGCAAATCTTTTTAAACAAAATTATATACGCATGCATAAATATATATAGATTCAATATAGGTGCCAACATTCGATACTAGCTTTTTAAAATACTTGGGAATCGCATCAACTGATTTCACAAGAAAACATTTTTTCTTTTTCGCTAAGGACTCAACAATTATCAAAGGCTAAAAAATACATTTGAAGATTAGGATTAACGAAATGGATACATTAACAGATGAATGATGATGAATACTGCGAGAGGATTTAAAATTTCCACATATCATCAACTTAAAACAACAACTGACCCAGAAAACATTTTTTCCAATTTTCAAAGGTATCACTCAAGGAATAGTAAAAATAAAATAAAGAAGCCGTTTCAAAACTTTTGCTATCCTCTCTTCATTTTTTGTAAAAATTATATTTCATGAATAGATTTCAAATAGGAGGCGTTATTTTCGATCACCCAGTAGATTCAAAATTCACAGAAAATTTTTCTCAAAACAATACAAAAAACCCATGACACAATAGATATAAATGTTAAGTAACAATGTGTTCTAAGTGATTGTCTTTGGGGCTTGAAGATTTAACCCCCAATAAGGGCGATACTAAGAATACAATTATGAATTACCTAAGACTTCATCATGTCAGCCATGCTCAAGAAGCTTCCAAGGTCCAGCGACCTTTATCTGACTTCAACGTAGGAAGTCCATAGAGAAATAGCGTGGGAGGTGGGAGGGGGAGGGCGCTGATGACTAGGGCTAGGACAACAGCATATTCTTTTCATTGTTTTGACTCTCGAGTGTGTTTCCACAGAGGTCTTATATGCTTTTGATGTTGTTCTCGATTGATTAACTGTGTCAAACTGAGTCGGATATATACTCGAGAATCAAAACAATGTTGTCATAGTCCTACTGATGACCAGCTTGTCAAATGGTTGGGGTTTTCAGAAGAGGAGATCTGCTCCCAGTGGAGTTGGGCGCCAGGTTCGAGTCATCTTAACAGCTCTAAGTTTTCCTTGGCGATTGACCCGCAATGCGTAATTCCACAATGCCATACTACACAGTTCCGGATGAGTGGAAGCACCCACATGTCCCTGTTGTGTGACTCCAGCAGAAGAAACGCCAGAACATGCTTTCTTTGAATGCAGTGAAATCCAACAGTACTGAATGGTGGTGTAAATAAGACCTGAGGGGTTGACTCTTTTGCTGATCAGGATCCTGTCACATTCTTTAAACACCAATTGAAGATCAGGATCAGATGTGATAGAAAAAATAAATTACATTCCGTAGTTTTTGAATGAAGGTGAATAAAAGTAATGAGCCAGGAGGAGTCCAGTTTAAATACATGTTCCCTACTTAAGTATGGCGCATGTGGTTCCTGGTCTTGTCGGTCCCCAGATCATCTGAAGTAAGCCTTTTAGTTTCTTAGCTAGTCGAGTGAATATCCAATAGGAAACCTCCAAGATGCTTACTCCCCAATTTGTCTTTTTGCTCCTGCCAATCTCCAAATTGGAAAGATATCACTTACTCTCCAACTCCCCCATCCCATTCATTTAGACTTGACCCAAACTAAAAAATGGCTTCCTTGTTTTCTATTTCAAACAAGACGAAAAACGATGGGTAGTCTATCGTTTATAACGGGTAGAGAGGACTTACTAACACCTTTTTTATCCACTTCAAGATAAAATGAAATTATTCTTAACTAGCTTTTCAGCCTGGCGTTGCCCGGGTGTTTGGAGGTGTATGTTGAGCAATAAAAAAATAAAAGCGGTTAATTTTTTAACTTTGACTCCTATTATGATCCCTTAACATATACTGTTTTGAGCTCAAATCAAGTTATTAAGTTACATCTATGTCCAAGAAACCTATATCTAAAATTTCAAGTGTTTAGACCCAAAATTGTCGGAGGAGTTTGGTAGAGTTCTCAAAGGTCAAATCGTTGAACTTTGACCCCTTAATAGCCAAATTTCTGGCCGAAAACGGATTACAAAGATTTTCGCATATCTCAGTACCCTGTATATAAAATTTCGAGTCTGTAGACTAAAAATTGACTGAGTTATTGCGTTGGAAAATGTACATATGCACACACACATTCGCTTTTATAGATATAGATATAGATAAAAACGATTTATTTATGTACATATTTATTAAAACAGAAATCGATTTAGGAATCTTAAATAGGACAACCCATAGAGTAAATGCGGTATTATGGTCATTGAAGATTCTTGATAGGAAAATGATAGACATACATAAGGCACAGTGACAAGGATGACCGTAGACCCACCCTCCCTAGACCTTTGAATAGCCTTGTGCTTGATTTGTTTAGAGGAATGCATATTTTTTTTAAAAATGAATACATTTTAAAAGTGTAGTATCTGTTCTGATGCTACACTTAGTTAATTCTGTCGTTAATCAGTGAAGGGGACACTCTTCTAAACTAAGGTAATTTTTAATTTTTGCTCCTAATCGAAAGTGCCCCTTTCTGAGGAGCTGGATATTCTCGCACATTAAAAAACGACCTTGTGTCAAATTTTGCTTTCGTGGGGAAGCAAATAAGGAGTAGTTGTTGAAACGTTATTATTTATTCATTTAGATCTATTGTTTAGTATTAATGCAATAGTTTCATTTGAAAAAGAAGTTGAGATAAAATAAAAAGTGATACATATATATCTCTACTATGATATAAAAAGAACTTTGTGTGTGTGTGTGTATGTGTGCGAGTTCGTTCCCTATGGACTCGAAAACGGCTGAGCCATTTTTTATGAAATTTCACAAAAAGGTACTTTATGTGGCTGGCAGTGTTCTTAGAAAGGTTTTATGTTGAAATGTCTTTGATAATTATCGATAATAAGTAATCGAAATAATTCAATAAAAGAAGGAACAGAAAATTGTGACTAAAGTTGACACCCGACACAGCCTAACATTGCAAGTGCATTTCAGAAGTTTTATTACCCCACAAGAAGAAAGACATGACTTATAAAATCAAAAGTAGGTTCTTTGATATGACAGGCGCACGTTCGAAATGAATTTTTCTGTTTAAAGCACAATTGTACCATGATACTTGACTTTTTCATTTTAAACTAAAATTCAAGACATCATCCCCGTACAACCAATAAGGCCAGGCATATAAAATCAACAGTATGTTCTTTGGTATAACAGGGGCGCATTCGAAATGAATGCTTCTGTTTAGAGCGCAACTGAAACATGATACTTGGCTTTTGCATTTTAAACTTTAATTCAAGCCATTATAGATATAATTTAAAAAAAAAAAATAAAATCAACAGTAGGTTCTCTAAAGTGCAATGTAGACAACAGTATATTGTGGAATAAGTCACTGCAGAGAAGCATGTGAAGCTTCCTCCCGGTGCATTGCAATGGATCTCCAACTAGAGCAGGCAATCAATCGATTTGATTGAGAAATGGGCGATTACACTAATTTCGATGACAATAAAAAAATATGGGAGTGTGAAACATTCGTTGATCATCATTCAATACCGGGCGACGTCGGGTCACCCTGCTAGTTGTTATTAACCACATATGGGAAATATAATATAGGATTTTTATACAACAATGTTTGTCATCATCCATTTAATCTCATTTAATATTTAGAAATACAACATTAGGTGAATATAAATAAAGTTAAACATGTGCATAACGTTACGTAGTGCCAAGATATGTTGTTTGGTGGACTTTGCGTGTTAAATAGGAGTACATACGAGTGGTGGGTGAAGGTTGTTCGAGAAATATACAAAAATGTTCTAAGTCACGTTAGAATTTACATCAAATTTAGCGACAGCTTTAATGTTTAAAGTTTAACAGAGCACTGACGCGTGGATAGCAGCAGTTGTTGTATGCAAATGATCAAGCCATGTGCAAGGTGACGTCACGCCGAGGAAGAAAAGAAAAAAGATTATAAAAAGAGAAAAATGTTTACTCTTGAGGCGAGGGGCAGAGAGAGATGTGTTACACACGTAGTCGAGACTAACAGGAAAAGACGCGTCCTATACATGGTCGGACAAAGCCAGAGTACCACGTGTACGACACGGCAGAGTCTTGTTAAGTCATTATAGTATGAGAAGACTTTTGAAAAAGTGACAAAGTATGGAAAGTACCTGTAAATAAATGTCTGTTGTTTAAATTGAAAAAAAAAAGAATCAAAGTTTTTTCTTGTTTTTGTTTCTTTGTGACTGTCTGCATACAACGTGTGGGTCCCGAATATGGACATGTAACGATTACGTTACAAAAGTAGGAGTACTGAATCTATTGCATTAAATCAGTCATAGAAACATTGTCCAATTCATTTTTTTTTGTGAATATTAGGTACAGAAGAAGTGCAATGAAAGTTGGAAGAGGATAACCAGTTTCATATTATTTGGATTCTTCGAACTACTGTTCTCATCTTGAGTGTAAAAATAACAATCAAGATGAGAACAGTAGTCCAAAGAATTCAAATAATATGAATACCCAATCCTTATCTAAAAGAATTCAGAGATGCGAAAACCAGTTTGTGTGCAAAAGTGTAAGACAATATGTAAAGTTACACGTTAGCACGTCAACATTCAACATCGTTGCAAGGAAACAAAGACGAGGAAAGAATTCGATTCCCTCTTTTTTTCAGTTTAAATTGTCATGTTGTGTTGTGCATATATGTGCAATAATGAGACTTGGAACACGTGTGTCTGGTTGGTAATAAAGGAACTGAAATAATGGCGTCCCGCTTTATTAAAGATTGCTATGCGCATGTGTGCGTGCATACAAAAGTTAGATCAAGAAACCAGAACGAAAGACTCTATATAAAAGTTACTGAAACGAAAGAGCAGCGCTATCATTACGTCTCCCTTTCTCTGAAAACCAAGATGACTTAGGCATGTAAAACAAAACAAAGAAAATAGAAAAGCTGGTTCAGGGTAGACTGTCTGAACAGCTACATCGAAGCAGGGGATTATTCTGCCCCATGAGATGCTTGCTGGGAGGTTATGAGTATGTGCTCATCATAAGTTCATTTTTGATGGTGGTCGTACCACCCTACCACTACGGGTACGTTTTTGAGTGTCATTTAGCACGTTTGGGGCTGCACACACAAGTGGATCTACAGATGTCGTACATTTTTGTAGAGCTGTGTTGGGGAGGTCTTGGGACATTTGTGGCGTAGGCGTCACTGGAATACTTCTTATGTGCTGTCGGTTTCTTCGCAGCACATGCCCATTGACATTCTCCAGAAGTTAGGAGCGGTGATCATCTGCCTGGGATACTACAGTCGCTGGGTTCCAGCTTCCAGACACAGGATTCTGTACCCTTACCCATTCGCCATGGTATAGGGGTGGTAGATCTTCCTTGAGTGCATGTCGGTCAAAATACCTCTTTTGGTTCTGCTGACGTTGTTGGAATATGCTGTATATCTGATCCTGATCATGGTTGTCATTTCTGATTTTGGTGATCAGTGGAGATTGGATTCATCTACCCACGAGTAGTTGTGCAGGGCTTGATATGACACTTGAAATTGGGGTGCAGCGACAGTGCAGCAGTGCAATCTCAGGAGTTGTTCCCGACTGCTTAGCTTTCTTGAGAATGGTTTTGATAGTCCTTATTTGATGTTCTATGAAGTCATTCCCTTGTGGTCTCCAAGGTGATGTGGTCTCATGATGGAAACCCCATTCTTTGGCGAATTCGAGGTAGAGATGACTTGAAAATCGCTGACTATTTTTGATGGTATGCCAAACTCTGAGAAGATTTGGTGTGTGATGTTCACTGTGACAATGCTCAGTGAGTGATCAGGTAGGCGTTTGACTATAGGATACTTTGAGTAATAGTCAGCTATGATCAACCATTGACTTCCATGGAGATCAAACAGGTTTGTGCCAACTACATCCCATGGTTTTGTTGGGATGTCATGTTGCATTAGCGGCTCTTGCATTTGGAAGGGCTGATGCTGTTGACAGATACTGCATGACTTTGTGAACTGTTCAATGTCTTTGTTTATATTTACCCAATAAACAGTGTCCTTGGCAAGGAGTTTTGTTTTTTCCTGTCCTAAATGAGCAGCATGTAGTTGTTCTAATATGTCTTTTTGAAGTGTCTGGGGGATGAAATTTGTTGTCCTTTGAGGATAAGACCATCATCAATTGAGAGCTGATCTCTTAGACCTCAGAACACTCTGATATCAGTGGGCAGCTGCTTGATTGTCTCTGGCCATCCCGTGATGATGGTCTCCCTCAGCTGGTTAAGCAGAGGATGCACTGTTGTACACTGTCTCAGCTGTTTGATGCGATCAGTGGAAAAACAAACTGTATCAATCCGGACATCAAGCTCGATAGGGTCCACATTACAAGGTGGTTGTAGGCGCGATAGTCCAATAGATGTTGTCAGATCCCTTGTTATATGTGAGTCTGAAGTTGTATCCTTGGAGTTTTATTAACATTCTTTGCAGATGTGCCGGGGCTGAGGTGAGCGGTTTGTCGATGATCATAGTAAGGGGTTGTTGGTGATGACTTGGAAATGGTGGCCATAAAGGTATGCGTGGAACCTCTGTGTGCCAAATACGATGACCAGTAGCTCACGTTTGATACATACATGTTCTGTCTATGTGAGGCTCTCATTTGGTTGTAATGGAGCTGCACCGATTCCATGTAAACTCGCATCACAGTGCATGTATATCAGTCTTTTAGGGTCGAAATAATGAAGCAGAGACATTTCAGATACTTCACTTTTTATCTTTTTGAAAGCTTCCTGATGGTGTAGTTCCCACTGGAAACCAGAGTTCTTGCATAATAGGCCATGCAACACTGCAGTCTTGGAGCTGAAGTCCTTGACAAAACGAGATAGGTATGTCATCATACCCAAGAATTGTTGTAGTTCCATCTTGTTATGTGGTTCAGGTATATTCTGTAAGTCACGTACCTTCGCCGGGTCTGGTTTTAATCTGCTGTGTGTGTACAGATTTCCAAAGAAGGATATTTCTTGGCATTTGATCTTGCAATTCTCCGAGTTTAAGGTAAGGCCTTCTTCGGTAGCGACTTCCATGAAACGTCTTAGGTTTTTGTCATGTCCCTGCTCTGTCGACCCATATATGGTGATATCGTCAGCTATACCACAAGCACCAGTGAATTTCTCGAGTATTCTGTCCATCTCGAGTTGGTAAATGTCCTGACTGACACACAAACCGAATGGCAGTCGTTTAAAACAATACCTTCCAAATGGCGTTTGGAAGGTTGTTAGTGGCTGGTTTTCAGGGTCGAGCTTTATAGACCAGTGCAAATCGGTGGTTGAGCTCTTCGACAGTCGGAATTTGGTGGTATGGTCGTATGAGAGCTTTGTTTAGCGCTCGTGGGTCTAAGCAAACCCTAACTGTGTTGTCACGTTTGGTGACATGTGAGAGAGCTTACCCAGTTTGTGGGTTCATTGATGCGGTGAATGACTCCTTGCGATTCCATGTTGTCGAGTTCCGATTTGATTTTTCCAGGCATGGCTGTAGGTGTCTTTCTCAGTGGGTCTATGTGGCATGGTACATTGGGGTTGACAACAAGCTTGTGCGTGTTCCAAAATTCACCAATATGGTCGAATCTGGCAGGGTAGAGATGCATTAGGTAAACTATACTATTGATGGGTTGGTGCTGGGCTGAGATAGCACAGTTCATTGTCATTACCCTAAGAGCTACTGATGTTGACATGCCCAATATGGCTGCTCCTGGTATATCAACCACATAGAATTGGCTATCCAGCCATGGGGAGTTTTTATACTTGCATCTAATAGTTGTAGTGCCATAAAAGTTTATCCTGGTATTGTTGTAGGCTGTTAGTAGCCATTGTGTTGAGATGAGTGATCCGGGCATTGGGTTTCCAGCTTTGTCTATACTGCTAGGGTACATGTTGTGGAATATGCTTAGACCGATAAATGTCTCATTTCGAGGATCTTTCATGTTTGCTGATTTTCCGCAGTTGTGATG
The DNA here is from genome assembly GCF_053919585.1 of Euprymna scolopes. Lineage (NCBI taxonomy): Eukaryota > Metazoa > Mollusca > Cephalopoda > Sepiida > Sepiolidae > Euprymna > Euprymna scolopes. The sequence continues at coordinate 53,174,805 of NC_136504.1, forward strand.
GTGAAGTTCTCCATTGCTGTGTCTATATCAGTCACGGCTTGGTCGTCCTGTTTGTTTTCCTGCCAAACTTTCGTTGTTGGTTATGACTGTTATGCCAGGGCCTTCCTTGTTGTCTCTTGGTTTTGTGCTTTCCTGAGATGCAAACTGTAGCACAGTGGCCTGTTTTGCCGCATGTGTAGCATATGTCATTTTTGACAGGGCAGTGTTCTTTGCCAAAACGGTGACCGGGTCCATAATTTTTGCAAGTTTGTCCGTATTTTCGGTCAATCCCTTGCCATTGGTGTGTACCACAGTTTATTGTAGCTATCTGTGGTGATCCCTGTAACTGGTGGAGCTGGTCGACATAAACTGCTGATGCCTCGTGTGAACGAGCTAATCTAACAGCTTCCTCAATTCTGTAACTCTTTGATTTGTTTAATAGTTCCTTTTGCAGTTCGGGTATGGGTGTGCTGGCAATTAGTAACTCGACAAGGCGTTAGTTTAATTCTGAAATCACATTTTTTTGCCAACAGTCGACATCTGGTGGTGAAGATGTCTGTTGTTTCATTTGGTTTCTGCTGGTATTTTCTGAGTTCCAGTCTACAAAAATGAAATGAATATCATTTGTGGATCCTTGCGATCATCATCCGACATCGACCAACTGTTATACCGGCGTAAACCTTCTTCACCGGTCGCGAGAAGAATTAGAGGGACTTTATCCTTGTGTTTCGTCGCTTTTACGGTGAAATAAAGTTCCATTCGTTGTCGAAATAGTTTGAACGATTTGGCAATACATGTCGAGCCCCAATCAAAATTAGGGACGTGCAACGAAACTGTAGCCATTACGATATGAAAGTGTGAAAAAAGTACAGACAATTTGTGTGTCGTGGGAGGTTAGGAAAAAAGAAATTTAAAAAATCCGAACGCGTGGTAATTCGTTCAGCGTGCAAGGGAAGAGAAAAACAATCTTTTCTTTTTTTTTTTACTCACTCTTTTACCCTTTCTTTTTTCCCTTTTTCTTTGTCCGTGACATTATAAGATTATGTATTGTATGATAATAGCACTTGCAACCATGTCATGCTGTGTTGTGCATATGCGAGGGGCGTGCAATAAGTAACGCCCCTGACCCACTTCCAGTTGTCTGATCTAGCTGAAATTTTGCATGTGCAATGATTTATATCTCTATGGCCGGAAGTCTGTGGAAACAGCTCCCAGACCTGGTCGCCCCCCTTCACCTTCTGCCATTGATGAGGCATCTGTCCGTCAAGTTGAGGCTTCCATTTTGGAAGATCGGCGCATTACTATTCGCCAAATAGCCCAAGATGTCAAGATTAGTACAGGGTCTCTGGAAACTATCATTCATGACCATTGGCATATGCATAAGGTGTCTGCCAGATGGATTCCCAGGTTGCTCACACCATTCCAGAAGCGAGAACGTGTCGAGTGCTCGAGGATGAATTTGGAGATGTGCCAAGAAGATGAGTCAAAGTTTTTCAAAAGACTGATTACACAGGATGAAACCTGGGTCCATCACTATGATCCAGAGACCAAAGCCCAGTCAATGCAGTGGAAGCACTTGGACTCACCACCTCGAAAGAAGGCAAGGGTGCAGCCCTCCACTGGCAAGGTCATGCTCACAGTCTTCTGGGACCAGGACGGAGTAGTGATGACAGATTTCCTGGCAAAGGGTACCACAATTACAGGAACCTTTTATGCTTCACTTTTGAGAAAATTAAGGGAAGCTATCAAAATCAAGAGGCGGGGAAATATCAGCAAAGGTACCCTCCTTCTGCAGGACAACGCTCCGGTCCACAACTCGCATGTTGCCCAATCAGAAGCATGGGCGTGTGGTTATGAAATTCTTCCCCATTCTCCCTACTCTCCTGACCTTGCACCCTCTGACTTTCAACTTTTCCCAGCCATGAAGTTGTTTTTGAAATGAAAGCGTTTCCCAGATGATGCCGCCTTGATTTCTGAAATCATGCCGTGGTTGTAGGACCAACTTGGGGTGTTCTACAAAAACGGTCTCCAGAGCTGCATCAAACGATGGCAGCAATGCATAACTCTGGGTGGTTCCTATGTGGAGAAAGACTAATAACTGTGCCAAGTTTCGTTGCTCTACTACTGTGGGAAGTGGGTCAGAGGCATTACTTATTGCACGCCCCTCACATGTGTAATAATGAGACTTGGAACACTTGTGTCTGGTTGATAAGAAAGGAACAGAAATAATGGCGTCCCACTTTGTTAAACACTGCTATGTGCATGCAAGAGTGCATACAAAGTCGGATCAAGAAACCGGAACGAAAGAGTCCATATCAAAGTTACTGAAACGAAAGAGCAGCGATATCATTACATAAACAACAGACCTTTATCTACAGGTACTTTCAGAATAACACCTTGTCTCTTATTCATAAATCTTCTCGTACTCCAATATACTTAACAAGACTCTGCCATGTTGTACACGTGGTACTCTGTCTTTGTCTGATCATGTTTAGGACACGTCTTTTCCAATCACTCTCGGTCGGCCCACCGTGTGTAACACATTTATCTCTGTCCTCTCTAACCTCATGGGTCAACGTTTTTCTCTTTTTATAATCTTTTCCTTTCCTTCTTCCTTGCCATGACGTCAGCTCGCACACGGGTCGGTCCTTTGCATATGTTAGCTATTGCTGCTGCTACTGCTGCTACCATACGCGTGTCCATGCTGTGTTACAAATGGAAATAGATGAGAGATTTGGAAAAAGTATATATGGATGATAAGGCTGTCGAGGTTGTCAAGAAGTTTTATTTCCGTGGCGATGCCATTAGAGCACAGGGGGGAGCAGGTGCTAGTGTGATTGCAAGAATTAGAAGTGAATGGAATAAGTTAGGAGTCATTATTAACTAGCAGTAGTCAAAGGGAAGAGTCACTCAGGCATGTGCACGAAGTGTGATGATATATGAAATAAAGGCCTGATCACTGAGGGTTGAGGACATGTGTTGCATGGCAAGAAACGATATGAGAATGATACCATGATCAATGTATTATTTCGACAAGCTATCACCGTTCACCATGTCGCAGTGAATAACAAAGCTACACGCGGTCACTTTTCACTTGGTGGAGTGGGAGGTCATCTCTTTATCAAGGATCGGGCCCACTCAAAGACAATGTTGTAATCAGTTGGGAAGCAGACTCATGAGATTGTTTTCTGCATATAGGATGTCCAGAGGAGTTTTGTGCCCATGTTTATTTGCTTGCTCTCTAAGGCAAAGTTAAACACACGGTCGTTTTTTTTAATGTGGGCACATTAACTGAGACAAAAATTAAAAACAAAATTACCTCAATCTAGAAGGATTTCTCCTTCACTAACCGAGGACAGAAGAAATGAAGGGAAGTCTTAGAACTGCACGCCTGTGGAGCTGTCTTTCGTTTCCCAAATAACTATAATATGATCATCTTCAAGTCCAACATAAACAAATTCTTGATGAGCCGTTCTCCTAAAGTAATCCAATTTACCAAATTTCCACTACTAATGATTACTACGATATTGTTCCATTGACTACTGTACACTCATTAACCCTTATCCTCGAGTGACCTCCGGGCCATGATAAGTGGTAACTCCTTTGTAAAAAAAAACAAAAAACAAAGTCAGGACAGACACTACACTTTGCTCTTTGCCAAAAGAAAGCTTTGTGTCATGCCAACTATTAATTGACTATTTCAAAACTTAATTGACTATTTCAAAACTTAATTGACTATTTCAAAACTACCATCTCTTTAGTCATCACATAATACAATATCGTTTTCCTGAGTTCCAAATTATTTGTTGGCTTTTGTCATACCACTCATGATTTGCTTTGACATCATTTTGGCAACCTAGGCACTATCTCGATGTTACTAAGACCCTTATTGTGATAATAATTGACAGCTAAATATCCTTCAAATGAATAAAACAAATGTCACTTTTTGAAATGCATTTATTTAATATCGTACTGCTTTAATTGATGGATGATATAATTTGATTTTGGAACAATTCATTTTAAAATGAGTAATTTTTGCCATGTCAACATCAGATTAATCACCATCTTTGCTGATTGAATGAAATTGTTTTTATATGAGTGTAAAGTAATAATTATATGCAAACATAAAAGCCATTATCACCACACAAGCAGTAAGGCCAGGCATATAAAATCAACAGTAGGTTCTCTACAGTGCAATGTAAGGAGTCTTAGATAGGTTGTCAGTTGCCTGAGGCGCTCTTACCAGAAAATTACATGTTTTTCAGCCTTTTTTTTTTGTACTCGACCAGTACAGAATGGGTTGTTGGCTCTTATCATTATCATCATAGCGATGGTTCACTTTGACATCATTCTGACAACCTAGGAACTACCTTACAGACCTTCTTTGTCGGAATGAGGCAAGGTGCAGTTCTTGGGAGTATGCTTTGCAGACATTAACTCCTCCTTCAGAAAAGAACATGGCTTATTGTGCCTGGGGAGACCCTACCAGACAATACCTACAGGTCTGTTTTCAGCTATTTTTGTATTCGACTAAAGTGACCTCTCGAGAGACAGATTTACCCCCACCTTCTAGGCGTTGTCATATTTTGTTGCACCAAGAAATAATCAAATATGTTAACTTAAATTTTAACCCCAATATGCAGACAACCTAGAGACTAGACAAACTTCGTGAAGGAAGGTTCTCCTTGCTCTTAGTTATTTTTGTAACCCACTAAAATATTCCCTGGGGAAGGGTGTTTAGTCTTGTCGAACCTTCCGACATTGTGTGATATTTTGCTGCAGGGGGAAACTATAAAATAGGTTCATGTTAACTTCGTTTTTTTTTTTATATATTGGTCATTTTGATGTAATGAGCTACTATTTAAGATTATGTCCACAGGAGTACCATGTAGGGAGTTGAGCAGCAATATTGTTTATTCACATTATATTTAAATTTCTGCATGTTAGTACAATCAGGGAGCAAGAAGGGAATTCCAAAGTTCGAGAGAAGAAGCTGTTAGAGAAGTGGTGTGCTTTTGCTGCCTTTCAGGTTAGTCGGCAGTACTCACATCGAGGGGGCACAAGTGCTAAGAGTTCATCAGGAGTTGGATCTCGATTGACAGCTTAAGACCTATTAGATTAGAGACTCTGTCTAAGAGGAAGAGACTAGTAATTGTTGAAACGCGACTGAACACATGGAAATAAATAACTACAACACGAAAGTAAAATAGAACAGATATATTGAAAGCAAGAAAGTATGTACAATATTTACATAGAATCCATTGGTATCGTCACGGGGAGATCATTCCTGGAGAAGGTGTCGGCTGGGTAGTCCTCGTCTCTCGATCTCGTTGTCTCTCTGAGTCTCTTGGTGGGTCCCTCGTACTAACGATATTTATATGGTTGACACTCCACATATGCTAATTAGGTGGATCCTGCCACAACAGCAATAAATGCACCTGCTTAAATGTGACGACAATACTCCATGCATGAGTGAATGATAGCTTTCTAGAGATACAGGATACTGGTAGGCATGAGTAGTTTTCTAGCATAGTAACGGGAACCCACCTTCTTTGCAGCAGCCTTAAAGTCTAACTGAAAGTTAATAAAAAAAAAAGATTTTATTAGGAGAAAATTTAGCAAAATACCCCCTCCCCCGGATTGCTTTGGCCTATTTTTGTATCCGAAATAATATGCCCCCCCCCCATGGAAGCTAATCTGATTAATAAAGACTTAGTATTTATTATAACTCTTTAATCTGTAACAAATACGGGTTCTAAAACTTTCTTATAGAACACTTCCAACTTGTAGAAACTGTGCCTTCTATAGAATTTATCACTGGGTTATTTTTTGCTTTACGCGTGTTTTCCGGAATCAAGTGCTGGAGGCTGAAGCAAAGTTTCTTTTGATATGATGAACATGACAATTCCCACCTGCAAACGGAAATGATCAAAGAGAAAGCAACGATGATGTTATGACAAGTCATAGAAATCTAAGACCAAGCAAAATTATTAGGTTGGTGCAAAATAATATCGTTTTTTTTTTTGACGTTCAACTATTTATATAAAAAACGACATTATTTTTGCATAAACCTAATAATATAAATGAACAAATACAAAGGTTTTTCTACCATCTTTCTTATACTAACATGTAATCATTGCCGAAATTCATACTAGTTAACACAATCTCTACTTATTAGCGTAGAGTTCAAACATATGACATATATATGCAACCGTTTTATCATTAGTACTATTGTTGTAATTATTGATATCTACTATTATATAAAAAGAACTGTGTGTGTGTGTGTGTGTGTGTGAATTCCCTATGGACTCAAAAACGTATTTTATGTATCTGGCAGTGTTCTTAGAAAGGTTTTGCATCAGAATGTCTTCAATAAGTATTGATAATCGATAATCGGAATAATCCGATGAAAGAAGTGCATTTGAGAAGTTTTATTACCACACAAGCTGAAAGGCACGACATATATAAAATCAACAGTAGGCTGTTTGATATGACAGAGGCGCGTTCGAAATGAATGATTTTGTTTGAAGCACTATTGAACCATGATGCTTGACTATTTCAATTTTAAACTTAAATTTAAGCCATTATCACTGCACAGGCAGTAAGGCCAGGCATATAAAATCAACAGTAGATTCCTTGATATGACAGGGGTGCGTTCGAAATGGATATTTCCGTTTAGAACACAATTGAAGCATAATACTTGACTTTTACATTTTAAACTTTAATACAAGCCGTTGTATATAAAATAATTCTATAAAATCAACAGTAAGTTCTCTACAGTGCAAAGTAGACTACAAGGGATTATGAAGTGTCACTGCAAGGAGGCATGTGACGCTTTCTCCCGGCGCACAGCAATGAGTCCCCAACTGAACCAGGCAATCAATCAATTTGATTGAAAAATGCCCGCTTTCACCGATTTTGATGACAATAAAAGTCAAGAACTGCAAAATGTTCATACTTTTTTAATTGATATTTTTTTTTTGTCTAATGAGATATTATTTTCAAAAGTAGAAAAGATTTTGCATTTTCCTGGGTTCGTTTAAACTTTTTTTTGCATGAGGTTTCAAGCTAAGAAGTCGAGAGGTTCAACTTATCCAAAAACATGGCAACAAGCTGTTTTTTTTTTAATTCTGTCCTTAGTTAGTGAAAGAGAAATCCTTCTAGACTGAGACAATTTAAAAAATTATTTTTGTCTCAATTAATGCGCCCATTTTGCGAGAGCTGAATTCAGTAATTGTATGGAAATCAGGAAAAATATTGAAATCGTCCCATCATTATTATTAAATTATGTGAGTCTCACAACTGTTTCGGTTTATGCCAATCTCTAACCATCTTCGGGTGTATTTTGTTGAACTTGGAATCCTTTTTTTTTTATTACTTTTACTCTCCCTAAACAAGGCACCTCACCACTGAGACGTAAGGGGCTACGGCGAATTAGAGACCATGTCTACATGCACACTCTAAGTAAATAGTTGAGCAACGAGATGTTTATTCACATTACATTTAGACTTCTGCATGTTACTACAGTCCGGGAAGCAGAAACCAGGAAGAGAATTCGAAAGTTTAGCAATTCAAGGGAAGACACTATGAGAGTAGAAGGCTCTCCAGCATCCGGTAACATTTACAGTGAAGGGGTAGGATTTTGCTGCTTGCAGGACTATTTGCTGGTACTTACATTGAAGGGGCATTAGTACCATGAGTTCTTGGAACCACATTTCATTAAAGAATTTATAAAACAAGCACAGGGATGCAACATTAGGGCGATGGTACAGGGGTTGGAGTTTGATTGACAGTTCGGGACCTATTAGATATGATACTTGTTTTTAGACCCTGTCCAATAGAAAGAGGCTAGTGTTTGAACATGCTAAACTCGAGAATCTGTACGGACTTTAGAATCGAAACTTTTATTCAATCCAGGGCAGTAGCTTGTTTTTGCTCTATCAGAACTTTATCCGTTGCACCATGTGCCCAATGTGAACTTCTGATAAAACAGATAATGCGCTAAAAACTATAATCAGTTCTAAATGATAGTTCTATGGAGGCTGAAGGCTTGGGTGATACTAAGAATACAATGAATTACTTAAGACTTCTACCTGGTCGTGGCTGAGGGAACAAGAAAAAGCTACCTCCGTAGATTTAATAAAAAGTTCTGTTCGAAACGGATTCCTGAGTTTGATGAAGATTTCCGAGTTTGGCAAGAAGATTGGCACTTACATCAGCTGAAACTTTGTGAGAATAACATCCGAGATGAGACTATTTGGGTTGACAGTGACTAAGTAGTTAAAGACACGAACTGAAAAAGGGCCAGTTTGTTCAACAGAAACACTTTTATTAAACCAATAATTGACCTTGTATCTAACCTCATGGAAAAGATTGTATATAAAATAACACCAAAGATGAGACTATTTGAGTGGACGGTGGCTTACTAGCTAACGACACGGATTGAAAAGTTTGTCCCACAGAAACACTTTAATCAAACCAATAATTGACCTTGTGTCAAACTTCCTGAGAACAGTCTTACAAGTAAGACAAAACAAGGGAAACGAATAATTGTGTTTAATATTTACTTAGATCTTTTATCTTTTTACAGTTTTATGTTATCTTTAAACATTCAGTTTGTGTTCCACTTTACATTTTAACCTGCTATCCATCGAATAGTAAAAGCACAGAAAAAAATGGTCTAAAATAGTTTCTTGCTGCAAAAACTACGTTTGCAGGTTTTCTCCGGTGTCCATGATATATATATATATATATATATATATATATATATATATATATATATATATATATATATATATATATATATATTTACTACGGGGTCATTGCTTAGCAAATTGCTTTTATATGCTAAAACATTTTATATATATTTCTTATATCCGGAGTTAAACAACGCGCGCGCGCACACACACACACACACACACGCACACGCACACAAACGCGCACGCGCGTGAGACGTTTTCTCATTGCGTTTTGAATTCGGTTATTCTGGAGTGAGTAGATGCCTATAGACACTATAATAAATGAGTTTTTTTTTTTTTTTTTTTTTTAAATGTTTTTGCAGATATCTTTATTTCCTTTTATCTTTTTTCTTCTCGAAATCCCTTGTCATTCCATATATATAAAAAAAATTTCCAACAGTTTTTTGAGGAACATACATTTATCTCTGAGGAGCTGTTTAGTGGTCTCCTGCTATTCAACGGAACATGTGTAAGATGTACATCATTAGAAAAAAAAAATGAATAACTTACGAGTATGAATTCAATAATCTGGTTTTGGAATCATAATTACTAGCAGTTCAACCCGGCTTTGCTCGGGCCCTATTTACTGTTCATAACCTTATGTGTATATGTATATATATATATTAAAAAATTGGACTCATGTCTAGGTAACCTACATCGAAAATTTCAAGTGTTTAAACCCCAAATTCGTGGAGGAGTTTAGTAGAGTCTGCAAAGGTGAACTCTTGCAACTTTGACCTCTTGGCAGCCAAACTTTTGCCCTCAAACTGATTAAAAAGTTTGCTGCATGTCTGAATACCTTTTATGTAAAATTTCAAATGTTTAGACCCAAAATTGGCTGATTAGTTTGTTAGAGACCGCGAAGGTCAAATCTTTTGAACTTTGACCCCTTGATAACCAAATGTTGGGCCAAAAACCGATTAAAAAGCTTGCCCTATGTCTGAATACACTTCATGTAAAATTTCAAATATTTAGACCACATAGATCACATTTTTTAAAAAATATGACCCCAATTTGGACCCCTTAATATTTATTGTTTTGGGTTCGAATCAAATTAAAAGGTTTGATCCATGTCCAAGTAATCTACTTCTAAAATTTCAAATGTTTAGATCCAAAATTGGCGGAGGAGTTGGGTAGAGTTTTCAAAGGTCAAATCGTTGAACTTTGACCCCTTGATAGCCAAATTTCTTGCTGAACACCGATTAAAAAGATTTTTCCAAATCTCAAGTGTAGTTTGGTAGGGAAATGTACACGTACAGACACATACACAGACAATTTCACTTTTATAGATATTCTAGCGGTTCAGCCCGGCTTTGCTCGGGTCCTATCTACTGTTCATCACTTTATGTGCATATGTATATATATATATATTAAAAAGTCGGGTTTGTATTACTGTACACAGATTCGAAAAAGTTGTCAAAAAACAAATATATAACAAATAAATGTTATCAAAGGTAAGATAAGTAATTTTTCTACCAAAGTGGACATATTTTTTGTGTTTTTATTCAATGTAACATGTTTATTCAGCTCGAAAACCATACAGTGTTTACCGATGTATTGGAACATTCAAGATGGCATCTGATTCTCTCTTTAACACGGTAAGTTTGGGAAAAGGTGTTATAAATAAAAAAACCGGATAAAATACTGTTAAAAACTCGCTCAATATATGTTACCGTGACATAGGTTGACATATATTCGGCGGGTTTTTAATAGTATTTTGTATAGTTTTTTATTTATAACACCTTTTCCCAAACTTAACGTGTTAAAGAGGGTGTGAGACGCCATCTTGAATTTTCCAATACATCGGTAAACACTGTATGTTTTTCGAGCTGAATAAATATGTTACATTGAATAAAAACACAAAAAATATATCCAGTTAGGTAGAAAAGTAACTTATCTTGCCTTTGATAACATTTATTTGTTATATATTTGTTTTTTTGACAACTTTTTCGAATCTATGTGTACAGTAATACAAACCCAAAAAGTCTGTCTCATGTCCATGTGACGTTTCGATAACACGGGATCTTTATTTTGAGCCTCTCTTTGATCCCGGGAATCCAGTTAGTTTTTGAATGCAAACTATGATCGAGATTGATTGGCGATACTTACTACGACGGTTGCTTTTTGTATTTGCTGTTCTTTGTTTCTATATTTTTACCTTTTCTAACTCATCTCCGTGGCCGTGTTTTTCTTGGTGCTCGGAAAACTCGTACCCGAAAAACTCACCCCTTTTTGCTAGGTATGAAAACTGGTTCCTTATTGAATAAATATTGTATGACCGTTATTGAAGGAGATATTATTTTTAAAGGCGACTACGTACCCCCATAACATAAAAAAAAAAAAAATTTAAACGCCTGTTTTAAAACAATAAACTTGATCACAGAGTCAAGACACGAAAAATGAAACCATATATTTATTTTTAAAAATACTTTAGCTTTAACGCTTTTTGTGTTATTATTACGAAACAAAAATAAAAGAAAGAAAAAACTTACGTATTATCAAAGAAAGTAATTATTTTATTTAGAATAATTAATTTTGTTTAAACAATTCTTGTGTTATTACGAAACAACAAAAAAGAAAACACGGTACTTCTGTAGGTGTGTCAGAAATTTCGTGAAAATAGTGAATAATTCCACCCCATCTTTCCAAGCTTATAACTCCTCGAAAAATGTAATTCAAGCCCTAATTGTTTTTTCAATTAAAGGAGCAAGGACCAAGGTTCCATTAAAAAAAACAACAACAACAACAACAAAAAAAAAAACAACGTGTTTTTTTTTTAAAGGTTTTAAACTTCGGACTTTACAGGTAAATTTCTAAAAAACTGTTTTTTTTTTGTTTTAAATTTGAATATATTATTTATTGACCTTTTCTCTTCAATTTGTGATACATAAGACTTTGGTACATAAATTAATTATTTACTTTTTAATAGACATTTCAAAATGGGAGGCGTGAATTATTCGACCCCCTGTCTTTCCAAGCTTATAACTCCTCGAAAAATGTAATTCAAGCCCTAATTTTTTTTTCAATTAAAGGAGCAAGGACCAAGGTTCAATTAAAAAAAAAGAAAAAACAAATAACGTGGTTTAAAAAAAGGTTTTAAACTTCAAACTTTACAGGTAAAATTCTAAAAAACACTACGTTTTTTTTTTGTTTTAAATTTGAATATATTATTTATTGACCTTTTCTCTTCAATTTGTGAGTAAATTAATTATTTACTTTTCGGTGAGTAAATTAATTATTTACTTTTTAATAGAAACTTGAAAATGGGGGGGGGGGGCGTGAATTAAAAAAAAACGTTTATCTAAAATATTTTATTCGGTTTATTGGAAAGAACATAAAATTTCACATTGACCCTGAAAATATCGTAAAAATAGAATCAATAGAAAAATTTTGATAGATTTTTAAAGTTCAAAAATTGAAAAATATTGAGTTCGGAAAATTCATTACTGTTTTAAAGAAAAATATTTCTATTACTTTTAAAACAACTTTAATAGTTTATTTTGGAAGTATAATCCATAAAGAAAATAAATAAGCCACTTATAACGGAGAAATTACGAGATTTTTATATTTTATTCGCAGTTTCGTGTTAGGGGTGTCAAAAATTCCTACAAAAAATTCTGATACACCTAGTACTTCTGTATGTTTGGTACCGCGCTGAAATAATAACGTTACTATTTCGAAAGCCATTCTTAACATGGGGAGAGGAGGGTATCGTTTAAAAGTCATTTCGGGGACACTTGTGCAGTATGCAGACGGCGGCTATTGTTAGTAGGCGATAACTTCAATTTTTTCTTGGTCAAATAACGCGGCTAATAAGTAACAAACAAGATTTTTTTCAAACAGAAAAATATTTAAAAAACAAAATATTTATTGTATAAAAATGTATCAATATATAATTATAAAACATTTATTTAAAACTGCGTAAGAAAATATAATTTTAATAAAACAATTTGGTAATAAAGACAACATTGAATTTTTATGAAGTAAAATAGCTTTTTTTTTCTCGAACAAATAAATAATTTAAATGAAACATTTTTGAATTAAAGCAACTTTGAAGTGTAACTAGACATTAATAATTTAAATGTTTTTTTTTTACCGAGAAGCGACACCTAACGACAGTTTAGTGAACGCACAAAGAAAAGATTGCCATCGTCCGTATACTGCACAAGCGACTTTTGTTGTTTCGTGAAAACAAACTGTTAAAACTAAATTAATTTTTCTAAATAAAATATTTATTTTATTATTTGATAATACAAGAAGTGTTTTCTTCTTTTTGTTTCTTTGTTTCGTAATAACACAAGAAATGTTAAAAACTAAAGTATTTTTTTAAAATAAATATATGGTTTCGTTTTTCGTGTCTTCCGTTCTGTTTCGTTACATAATCAACCGTATCCACTTCCGGTAGCTTGATTTTTTCCAAGCAGTGATCTTCAACATTACCTAAAGTATACAAATTTATTTTCTTTTGAAGGGGAGGGGGTTCATTTTAAATCTATATCTACCTCAGTATTTTCTTTAATTTTCTATTTTTGAGCTATTATCGAGACTCCTAAGACGTGATCCTCTCATGTCAGACATTTTTTGTTCAAAAGTAACACCCGACATCATTTGTTTTTAGTCGCGTGCAAGCGACTCTATAAGCCACTCCGTCGGTTCGTTGGTTGGTCGGTCTTTCGGTCTGTCGGTCGGTCGGTTTGTCGGGCTGTCCGTAATACTTTTGTGCTTGGCCTATTTGGTTAAGATCAAAGGTCTGTTGTTAATAAATGCTGGTCTTAGCTTTTTAAGCTTTTCTTGGCCTTTTCGCCAAGATCAAAGTGTAATATTGTTATGAAAATTCATATATATTAAATGTTTATACTTAGAAATGTTGCTATGAGAGTCTTATTAGAAGCACAGTCTTAGTGTAGATATGAGATGTAGAGTTCACATTGTAGATATGAGATGTGTATGAAAAGACATTTTATAACACAGATATATAGACATATAATAACAATATTCACTTTACCTTTTGGCAGAATCACAACACAAAGACGACGTTTATAAAAACACATGATGGGTTTATTTCTTCTCACGACCGGCCGTGGTTTTCATCATCAAGAATTACAAAGCTTCATTCTAAGTTTCACAAGTGACCGTCTCGCTTCTAGACGTTCGAATTCCAAACTGCACACTATCGTCTGTCGTCCTCAAACTCCCTCTCAGTCTCTCCCCCTGCTTCTGTCTGCTTAACTCTAAAGTTTTTCTATCTATATCTAGAACTTCCCATTTTTCCATGACGTCATGCACATGTTAAAACATGTGTCTTCTTTTCACGTGTTCTGGACATGCGTGTCCAAAACTTTTTCCTTTGTTTACAAAAGGAATTTTAACCTATACTCAGTAACCTATATTTCCAATATGTTAAAAACATGTTTATTAAATTATCTTGTAGCTGCATTCTTTCAATTGAATTTTGATAACAAAATTGACAGTGCACATTCTTTTCTTGAAACTATTTTATCTCTAAGCTGTTTTACATTCCATTTTCTAATTCTCACACGTAATCTATTTCTAAACCTAAATTACGAGGTTCGAATTTCGTCTATTGCTATTTCATTTTCATTTTAACTAAATCTCTCTATTTTTATACTTACATGAAAAGGGGACAGCCCTTATCATGTAACAATATCTGTTCCGGCAGATACTGCATGCAAAGACCATATGTGGGGGTAACCCCACATATAAGACCTTGGTCAATGTAGGGGCAACCCTTCATACCAATTGTCACTATCCAGCTCCCCTACTCCCCGGGGAGCTGGTCCCCATTTCCCCTTCACTCCTCACATTAAAAATCGGCATTGTGCCTACTTTGCTCGGTGGGGGAGCAAATAAATCCCCTTTTCTTGGCCTTTTGGCCAAGATCAAAGTGTAGTATCTGTCTTACTACATGCTGTACTTATGTTTGTAACTTTGTGATATAAAGTGGGAGATCACTTTTCTGTATTAATTTAATGTAAAATGATCACCTACGTTACAACCAGTCAGTCTCAAAGCCATTCAAGTCATTTTTTTTATTGAATAAACGCTTCAAAATAAATTAAACTACTACCAACTTAGCCAGCTAGGTAAAAAATCCGATTTTGCCCTTTTAGAAACAATAGTAAATAAGTATAAATATTTAAAAAAATATTATGCGCTCTGTAGTCCCGTTTTTGAACAGAATAAAATCTTTAAAATAAGTGAAACCACTAACAACTTAGCCAGTTAGGTAGAAAACGGACACTTAGAAAGTCGATTTTATTTTTTTAAAAACAATAGTAAACAAGTAAAAATATTTAAAAAAAATATTATGGGAGGGGGGTATAGTCTCTTTTAAACAATATCTCCTTCAAGAACGGTCATAAAATGTGTATTCAATCGATATTTATTAAATAAGGGACCAGTTTTCCTTCCAAGCAAAAAGGGACGAGTTTTCCGGGTACGGGTTTTCCGGGTACGAGTTTTCCGGATACGGGTTGTCCGGGTACGAGTTTTCTGGGGACGAGTTTTCCGGGGATGAGTTTTTTTTAGTACCCTTCCAGGGCCACAACAGCTATGTTGATGACATTATGCTTATTGCCACTGCCATTGATAAACTGAAGCTTCCTACTTCTTAACCTCTTGCCAGAAATACAATACGATGATGCCAACGCGTTTCCACTTCTGGAAACAATATTTAATAAACAAAAAAAACTTCTACAAGAAAAACTTTATTTTATGTTTCGCGGCTCAGCGGTTCCAAAATTCTTATCTGACACCAGCAGAAGAAATAGGAATAGCAACTCCCGCATTTGAACGTCTAATATATATATATATATATATATATATATATATATATATATATATATATATATATATATATATATATATATATATATATAACAGGAGGAATATATCAACGCCTTTACAATGCACTGATATTCTGTACTAGTAGGAAGACTCAACCTTGCCCAAGATTGAATGAGGATCAACGAATGTTCCACACTTCCGATACCTTTATTTTTAAAATCAAATCGATTGCTTGCTTGCTCTAGTCGGGGACACACGCTGGTGCACCAAGAGAAAGCTTCACATGCTTCCCTGCAGTGACTATGTCCGCAATATATTGTGGAATGTGGGTTACATAAGGAACCTACTGTTGATTTTACCAAGTTTTTATATAATGGCTTGATTTAAAGTTTAAAATGCAAACATTCATTTCGTTATTTCATCAAAGTCAAGTATCATGGTGCAAGTGTGTTTTAAACATGAAGCTCAGGCTTCGTCTGGCATGTGGTCGATACTTGTCTATTTTGTCAGTGTATGCACCAACTATGGAATCTACAGAAGAAAGCACCATGTCCTTTCATGAGACTCCTCAAAATACCATTGCATTTGTACCAATTGAAGAGAAGCGGATTGTTCTCGGCGATTTCAATGCACGTGTTGGTTAGGACCATGACATATGGAGTGCACTTGGCCGTTATGACATCGGCAAAGTTAATAGTAATGGTTTACTTTTACTGCAGCTTTGTTCGGAATTTAATCTTGCTGTGTCTGATACATTCTTTCGTCAAAAGCGTAAGTTTAAAGTCACATGGACCCCCCCTCCGATCAAAGCATGGCCATATGATCGACTTTATACTCACACGTAAAATTGACATGAGAGACATGTGCAATGTGCTGACTTTGATTTGATACGTGGAAAATTTAAGTTCTGCATTCGTAAAAAGATTCGAATGTTAGGGTTAGTGTTCCAAAACGTGTTGATGTCGCCAAACTAAGAGATCCTGCAATTCGCATGACTTTAGAGGAAAGACTAAACACCGTTGAGTTTGATGATACCTGGGAAACTTTTAAAGATCAGGTATATACTTCTGGAGTTGAGATACTTGGTCTGAAGAAGTCTGTACAAAAAGACTGGTTTGATAATTATGATAAAGAGATAAAGGCTCTTTGGGGGGTGGGGAGAAAAAGGTTCTTCATGAGAAACTTTTGAATGACAATCTCAGAAACAGAACAGTTGTCGAAAGAAAATACAAGGAGCATAAAGCAGTTCTACAGAGAGAGCTTAGGAGAATGGTGATCCAATATATGTGCAGAGGTTCAATCTGCTTACAACCGGAAAGACACCAAAAACCTATATAGTCTTAAGCAGATTTTTCCCCCAAAGTCTGCTCCTTTTGTACCTTTACTGTCGAAAGATAGGTCAACTCTCATCAAACATCCAGATAAAATCAGAAAGCGATGGATGGAACATTTTGCTGATTTGTTTTTCAACCCATTAACTGTCGATGAAAATGTCATTAGTGGCTTGCTTCAGCTTGACATTCTTCATCACATGAATAAGTTACCCTCACTCGTTGAAGTTGTCTTGAAGTGCTATGGGGAAAATAAAGCTTGGGAAAGCACTAGTCTGCATTCCCATTGAGCTGCTTCAACCTGGAGGGATGCATGTAGCCAATGCATTACACACGCTGATTAAAACGTCTTGGCTGGGTTCACCCGGTACCACAGGATTGGATGAATGGCCTATTAGTCACTCTCTACAAGGATAAAGTATCAAAGTCTGACTGCAATCATCACCGTGGGATATCGATTCTTGAATCGACAGGGAAGGTGCTGGCGAGAGTGTTGTTGGATAGGCTCATCGAAAACATCTGTCCGTTAATAATGCGGTTTCACTGAGGGTAGGGGCACTGTAGATATAATATTTACTGCAAGGCAGCTGCAGGAAAAGTGCATTGAGCTACAGTTGTTACTTTATCAAGTATTCGTTGATCTCACAAAGACGTTCGATTCCGTAAACAGACAGGCCTTTTGGCTAATTCTTGGGAAGATTGGATGTCCTACCTTTGTCAGGATGCTTCAAGAACTCCACAGAAATATGAAGGCACGCGTTGCATACAATGGGCAACTATCTGGGGAATTTGCCGTTGACAACGGTGTGAAACAAGGGAATATCCGGTTCTTACTCTATTCTCAATTTACTTCGCAGTGCTTCTTGCATATGCATTTAAGGATTGCGATGCAGGTGTCTTTTCCGCTTCTGGACTACTGGCAAAGTATTTAATCTAAGAAGATTTAATGCAAAGTCACAAACATTTGGAGGTCTAGTTAGGGAACTACTCTATGCTGATGATGCTAATTTTGTGTCTAACTCGGAGCGCGATATGCAAAATATTGTGAATCATTTTTCAGCAGCATGTGACGCCTTTGGCTTAACTATCAGCATTAAGAAGATGAAAGTGGTGTTCACCCCTGCACCTGGTGCTTCGTACATTGAACCAAAATCTATGTGTGGGGGGGAATAGACTTGATGTTGTGGACACATTTGTGTACTTGGGTAGCACAATCTCCAGAGATGGCTCTCTGGATGCGGAGATACATCTTCGCATTCAGAGGGCTAGCACAGCATTTGGAACACTAGAAAAGCGGCTGTGGTGTGATCGTGACATCTCTGTCAAAGCCAAAATCAGTGTTTACTCGACCTGTGTGTTTTCTGTTTTGCTTTACTTGTCTAGATGTTGGACAACACAACGTCGGCACTTGAAGCAATTCGAGAGATTCTATCAGAAATGCCCCAGACGAGGAAATGTCAAATGGTAGTTTCTGACACCTGACACGGATATTCTTGGGAAGGTTGGGTGTTTGAGCATCGAAGCAATGGTGATGAGGAACCGGTTGCGCTGGGTAGGTCATGTTGTTCGAATAGAGGATGTGAGGCTGCCTAAGCAGTTGTTTACAGCGAGCTAAAAACTGGGAAACGTCCTCAACATCGACCAAAGAAGTGTTTCAAGGATTGAATAAAAGACGATATTGAAGCTTTTAAGATTCCTGTTCAGAAATGGGAGACCCTGGCAGAATGCTGGCCTGAATGGAGGAGGCTAGTTGGAGGGGGTTCTGAATTTTTTACAAGGAAAAAAATTAATCATACTGAACTCAAGAGAAGCCTTCGGAAGGGGAACGTGTCGGTTTTGCCCATTGAATTGAAGAGCTGGAAATGTGAGGCTTGTAATCACGTGCTCCTCTCAAAAGCAGCTTACATTATCCCCCCCCCAAAAAAAACGGAGCCAGAAGTAAAACAAGTTTTAACGCACAACTTTGTGTGGCAGACTGTGCAAGTCTAATGCTGGCCTGAAAAGTCATCTTCGGGCTCACGGACAGGGTTTAGGTTTCGCTGAGGATTGACCTGATACCTATGATGAGGTTGATGGGAAGCATTGGGATGGCTAACGTCTGTAAAGATGATGCAATTAGTATGTATATATAATAAGTTATGAAAATATATTTATGGTAATTAAGTTACACTGTGGCTTCCGCATTTTATTCACATTGGGAATCGTCAGGATAAAATGCATTCTAGCCTGACGATTTCCTACAACATTTTGACCTGACGATTCCCTATGGGAATGAAGCACAGAAACCTCTGTGTAGCTCAATTGCTATAAATATATTTTCGTAACTTACTACCTAGCTCTACTCATATATTGAGCACTGTTGACGTAAATACTCAAAATCGCTAGATAAAATATTATACCTCCTCATTACATCTTATGCATATCAGTAAATATATAATTTTGGTTTGATATTCGATGTTATGCGAATGTTATACACCATTGATTGTCTTGTGATCATTTCGTTTGCAGATGGGCATTGCCTTGTCGCTCACATCAAAGGCCACTTCGTATCTGCCTCCAACGATCGCGTCTACAGATCAGGCAACATCTCTAATGGCAAATTCTATACAGGACACAGTTTCTTCGAACTGCAAGTTTCTACAAAAGTCTTATAATCTTGCAACAAAATTTGCTAGAGAAATATGAACCCAGATCAAAACAATCTCTATCGTAGTATCATATTAGCATACCGGAGCTACGCCGAGTAGCCGGGTCGATTATTATTATTATTAGAAAAATAAAACAATTAAATTTTGTGGATTTACAGCTTGGAATGTTTAGTTAGGAATTTAACTCAGACACATACATATATATACAAGAAATACAGACACGTATATATACAATAAACACAGATATATATATATATATATATATATATATATATATATATATATATATATATATATATATTTTGTGTGTGTGTGTGTGTGTGTGTGTGTGTAACGTAGCCGTTAGGTTGCAAATAGACAAATAAATAAAGTAGGAATAGAAATAAATAAATAAAAAAAAAAAATCCGGGTCGGCATTTTTTCATATTTTTTTTTTTTACAAAACATTTTTATTCTTTTACTTTCGGCTCCACTTAAAAATTTCTCTCGCTTCCACATATTCATTTTACCTTGTGCGAATTTTTCCTTCCTCCAGCCGGTCACAGCTGACCTATTCCCGTCCTCACTATTTACACGTCCATTTTCTTCAACGCCGACTTTGTTTTCTGTCCCGAGCACGTGCTGCATTTTTTCTCTCTTTTGTTTTTTTCTTTTTCTTCTCGCGCCAACTCGCGCACTCTTCCTCATTTGCATATGTCCTATTTTCGGCTACTGCTGCTAATATCTTTGCACGCTCCTGCTGATATCTTCTAACTGCTCACACGCGCTCGGTTACTTACAGACCCCGGCTATCCAATACTATGACGATGGTTTAATGTTTTTTTTATGCTGGTATGCATCAGACGGCTTCTAAAAATAAACCCTCGAGCTAATCTATTTCTGCTTCCGAATTTTTTAGATGAGGATTAATGTAACGTTGTCCAGGAACCAACACGTTATAGCTCCTGTCGCAAAGTGGACAAAGAACTTTAACTTGCTTCATTTTGTTGTTGTACAACGACATTTATTTCCTCATTCTCTCGTTACCATTGTAAGGTCCCTCACGTGATCGATTTCTCGAGCGTCACTCACGCTTCTGATGATCTCGAACGTTATTTCCGTTTCTAACGTGATCTCCTTTTTAAAGTCTTTATTTGTCCCTTCCAGTGACGTTATTTCGCATGCATTTGCATACGTGCATCTGCGCCATGTTACATTGAAAATTCGTATAATTTGGATTATTCAAACTATTGTTCTCATCTTGTCTATTATTTTCACAATGTTTCTTGTCGAACTCGAGAATCTTTCTGACAGAAATCTGCAAGGAATTTTGAACGGAACCCTTTATTCAACCCACGGGGTTATAATGCTCTTGTTCCGTCAGCAATGATCACGTAGAATTCCAAAGTAATGTACAATTGTATTCTGAGTGTCGCTCACAATGAGAGCGAGAGCTTGATACCCTGTGGATTAAATAAAGAGTTCCATTCGAAATTCCTGTAGCGTTGTTGAATGTATATAATATTCCAGTTGCACTTTAAATGTTTTGTCGCTATTCTCAAAATCAACACAGAGACGAATTTATCAACATATATGTTTTATTTACAATTAAGCTTCTTGTTCATTGACAGAGAGAGAGAGAGAGAGAGAGAGAGAGAGAGAGAGAGAGAGAGAGAGAGAGAGAGAGAGAGAGGGGCACAGAAAGAGAGAGATGTTAGTTGTAAGGGGTTGGTTTGTGTATGGCTCAATGACGGAGAGGTGCCAAAATGTCAATCATGCTCGCCACTGTCTCCGCTCTCTTATGGTTTCTGTTGTCTATTTTTCTATTATATAGTCATAAATCGACATTCCTGGAATTTTAAACGTGAAGATACCATATTATTCTTTTCTATTTTGCATTGTGGAATTCATAACTTCTGAGCTTAGAACGTAAACAGTTCTTTGTTTTGGTGATAAGTACAATTCCGGTTATTTTTATGGGACACAAGAATGTAGATCAAATCCACTATTATCATCCATTATTATCATCTGCGTGTGTGCACACCATTGCTTTTAAATGTGCGTCGCCACGTCTCCATATCGAATATTCCGAGCAGATTCCAGAGTTCGACAAGATACACTTGAAGAAGGTCAGAGGTTACGTTCACTGAAACGTTGAGAAAATAATGCTCAGGATGAGAATCGTAGTTGGAATAATCCAAATAATATGAATTAACCTATCTTTGTCCAGATCTTTATGTATCCCCCTTTCTCCCAAGTCCACCCTTATCATTTCTTACCATGTTTACCTTGATTTACTCCTGTCAACTGACCCCGCTACCTCCACTGTTCTACATCTACTGAAAAAAGAACTTTTATCCATTTTTCAATGTGACCATATTAACACAGTTTCCTGCAATGTCCAGATTTACTTTTCCTTTGAGGTCATCAAATCTAAGCTTATCTTTAACACTCACATAACATATCTCTTTTTTATTGTCAGTTAAAGCAAGACCAAACGCACAGTGGATGATTTCGAAAATACACCCTCTCTCTCTCACCAAAAAGAACATTATCAACTAAATTAATCTACCCATACATCGATCACGCACAAAATAAAACTTTCTCCCAACGATGGCAAAAGAAAATTGAAAACTTTAATCAATTAAAAAAAAAAAAAAACTTTAAAAAAACGCATAGAAATATATCCAATTTATTTAATACAGGTTCTTTAAAAATTATTATCATTTTTTTGTGTAAATAAAATTCAGACACCCAAATAAAAAATTGGCGATTTATATTTATTTGTTTTCTGTGGAAATAAAAATATCCACACGAAAAACAAAATATTTTAGGGAATGTTGGTTCAGTCTAGAAAGATTTCTCCTATATTTTGTTTTGTGTAAATTATATTTATGTATTTACTACTAATCAACTCTTTAAATAAAATCACCAGTCTAAGACGTCTTTCACTGTCAGATAGGCTTCAACCTCTGTCCCATCGACGAAATGCTGCATCCCTCTGCCTTTTTTTTTTTACAAATCCTAGGTATCCTAGGTAGTCCTTGTATCCCCCTCTACGTAAATACCCCTGACAAACCCCCAAAAGCCGCAAAATCCCACCCTTACACAGTAAAAATCTCCTTCTGCTCTAATAGTTTATTCCCTAGGACTGCTAGACTTTAGAATTCCCTTCTGACTATTTTTCTCCTTGTAATAAACTTAAAAAAAATTCTTTTAAAATAAATTAACATCAGTATCCTACCGGTTTAGTATGCAGACGAATTGAATCTGGGTTGTACTTGAAGATGACTAAGTTCTAGTCAGTGAGGAATCAGTCCCGTTTTGATGTTCTCCTTGCAAAGAAGACGTGCTGACGAAATTCTGCAGACACATAGAAGTAGAAGCGGAAACCTTTTTCGGTATAAAAACGTGTTCTAGAATAATAAGGAGTTAGTCTTGACGCACCTCATAGAATCACCGTCCACAGTCAATCGACATTGTATCTTCTCTTTGCCGCTTATAAAAGTGAAATTCAAAAACCGAAATATTGAATTTTAAAACCAATGGTATCCACTTAGTTGTCATCTCAAATTTAGTAACATATCTGTTGTGGTGGCAACCACTTATTTGCATATGCGAATAACATAACACTATAAATGGCAAGCCTAGGTTGGCCTTGGTGTGTCTTACTCAAATGCCACCGGAAGTGACGCCGAAGAGCGTACATGTCCTCCCACCAAGAATCTCTGACTCGACACCGTCATTTGTACATATTGTAAATATACCTTTTCTTTAATACACTTATTATTGCGTTATCTTGTTGTTTGCGTCTTCATTGTATTTCCTTACTAATTATTGTTCAACCTTGCAACCACAACAGTTGGCGACGAGATATGAAGCGTCAAATATAACAGTTTGACGAAGAACTATTTAAAAAAAAAAAAAAAGTACAACGCAAAGCTTGACCATTTTTTTTTTAAGGAATGCAAAGTGTTGACGAGCTAACGGATTTTACGCTAAAGAGAAGTTTCAACTCAAGTGAAAAAAAAACAAAAAAACTCTAACGTGGCAAAAGCGACAATTTACGCCGTTTTCTGGGAATCCGACTTGCAAACGAATGTAAAAGTGAATTTTTGTTTTGTCGCTACACGACAAATCTTACTAAAGGACCAACTTGCAAACGAAAAGCGAACTTGTTCTGTCGCAAAAACGACAGGTCAGACCCGTATTACGAAAAGCAAGGAAGTAACCTACAGAAAAAAGTTTACCAGTGGATTCTAATTACTGTTCTCCGTAAACAAAACAACAACTAAAGGACTTTTTAATTAATGTTTTGGTTGACGTCGGTACTAAAAGGAAATACCACAGCTAAAACTAAAATTCAAGGAAAGGATTTTTTTTCTTGAAGTTGTCACTGAATAACGGAGTATACAGTAAAACATCACGGAAAAAAAGGTGATCTCAATTTAAGAGGTATTTTAATTACTAAAATACTAGAGAAAAAAAAACTCAAAGAACTAAATGTACTGCATACATTTATTCAATTGTGACTCGATTAAAAAAAACAAAAAAAAAAAAAACTTTTATTTTGTGGAAAGAGTTACTTATTAGTAAGTGCCTAAAAACAGGAAGTCAATTCCATTTCGTGATTCCAGATAAACCTGTTTTATTTTTTTTTTGCAGCGTGACTCGCAAAAAGAATATATTATTGCAAGCAGCGATATTATTATGGAAAACAGGAGCTTACAGCAATTTGCTTTTTTGTTGTAACCCAAACCGGTGTATATTGTACATGGTACAATATTTTTTTTTAAGTACACACTAAAAAAAAAGCAAAAAAAAAAACATGGAAGACTTATCAAAAATGTTCATGCAATTTTTACAAGCACAGGCTGAGCGGGATGAACGCAGACAAGCTACACAAAACGAGCTTTTGCAAGCACAAATACAGGCACAGGCTGATCGCGAGGAAAAGAGAGAGGACAGATTATTGAAATGGCAGCAGGAACAAGAAGAAAAGCAGAAAATGGCACAATTAAAGCAGAAAAAACTGCAATTGGAACAGGAAGAAAGGCATAAGAAACTACAATTGGAATATGAAGAAAGAGAAGAGGAACGTTTTGCTAAAACACTGGAACTACTAAAGAGTAATCGAGAAAATGTTGATAGTGTTAATTTCTCCCATACAACTATTTTTAATAGCATGGACACATTTCATTATGTGCCTGAGGAAGAGAAGAATTTTGAAGCATACTACACAAGATACGAGGATGTTTTTCAACTGGACTGTAAAAATTGGCCAAATAGTCAGAAAGTGAGCCTCTTACTCAGAAAATTGGGTACATCAGAACACAGCAAATTCGTAGATTACATATTACCTAAAAAAAACTGCGGAATTAGAGTTCATAGAAGCTGTAAAATTACTAAAAGAATTATTTAATCCAAATATATCTCTTTTTCATAAAAGATGGCTGTGCATGAATCTAAGAAAGATGGACAACCAAGATTATTTGGCATACGCATCAGTTGTCAATAAAAACTGCGATAATTTTAAGCTTGCAGAACTAACGGTAGAAGATTTTAAATGTCTAATCTTCGATCAAGGGTTAGTTTCCACGAAAAATGCAGAAATACGCAGACGAGTGTTGTCTAAGCTGGAATCTGAACAAGATTTAACCCTCCAGAAACTAGCAGAGGACTGTGAAAGGGCCATTACACTAAAAAAGGATTAAAAAAATATAGAAGAATCCGGAGTGGCATATGTAAGAAAAGTTAGAAAACCATACGCACCAACCAAGAACTTTACAAAGAAAAGCAATGGAACGGGATATTCCAAAGATAATAACCATAAATATAGTACACAATATAACAAGCCTCTTCCTAGATATAACTGTAAGAGATGTGCAGAAAAGCATTGGGAATCAGATTGTCCTTATAAGAAGAAAAAATGCTACATTTGTAAGAAGGTGCGACACAAAAGCGATTGCTGCAGATATAAAGATTACACCAGAAAGAGAGTACAGCAAACAAAATCAAATACAAAATTAGACAAAGATCGGCGAAAATACGTAAAAGTGGAAATATTTAAACATCAATAAAGTTACAACTCGACTCCGGCTCCGATGTTTCTATAATAAACCTGAATACGTGGAAAAAGTTGGGAAAACCGGCCATGATGAAAACTAGTAAAGCAGCCCGGACGGTAACTGGTGGTGGTATAAAATTTGAAGGAGAAGTTGTCCTCCCGATAAAATTGAAAGGGATTTCGAAGAAATTAAAAATATTCGTACTAAAAAAATAGTGAAAATCTGTTTGAAATAGATTTAATTGAGAAATTCGGACTATGAGATAAGCCAATCAATACATTCTGTAAAAAATTAGAATGTTCTTCTCCAACAACAGTAAATATAAAAGACGATTTAAAAGAATTATTTCCTGAGGCATTCACGACTAACTTAGGTCGCTGCAATAAATTCAAGGCCTCGTTTGAACTTAAAGAAAACGCCAGCCCAATTTTTAGAAAAAAGCGAAATGTTCCGTTCGCTGGGTTGGAAAAGATTGATAAAGAATTAAATAGATTGGAACAGACGGGAATTCTATCAAAAATAGAACACAGCGAGTGGGCAGCCCCCACCGTATACGTAAAGAAAAAGAATGACGAAGTTAGAGTGTGCGCAGACTTTTCGACCGGGGTCAACCCCCTATTAAAAGATCACCATTACCCCCTACCAAGCCCAGAGGAAATATTCACGAAGTTGAATGGGGGTAATATCTTCTCCAAGATATACTTGAGCGACGCGTATTTGCAAATACCGGTCGAGGAGAATTGCTCAAAAATACTATGCATCAATACGCATAAGGGATTATACAAATACAACCGATTGCCTTTTGGCATCAAAGTAGCGCCTGCCATCTTTCAGCAAGCGATGGACACCATGCTAAGTGGTATTGAGTGCGCATGTGCATACCTGGACGACATTGTTGTCAGGAGCAAATCCCTAGAAGAACATAAGGAACGTTTGAAACAAGTATTTACTCGAATACAAGAATTCGGCTTTAAAGTAAAAGAAAGTAAATGTGACTTTTGTATGAGCGAGATTAAGTATCTTGGACACATAATAAACAAACATGGACGACGTCCAGACCCAGACAGATCTGCGGCAATAAAAAATATGCCAGCACCCGATAATGTAACAACCTTACAGAGTTTCTTAGGATTCGCAAATTATTACCAATCTTTTATTGAAGGAATGCATAACTTGCGAGCCCCCTTAAATAATCTGCTTAAAAAGGATACACCGTGGGAACTGGACGCAAGAATGTCAAACCGCTTTTGACAAAATAAAGAGCGCACTAACATCCGAATTATTCTTAACGCACTTTGACACAAACTTAAAAATAGTCGTCGCTAGTGACGCTAGCTCCTACGGCTTAGGAGCATGCATTCAACATATTATGCCGGATGGGTCTAGAAAACCAATAGCCCACGCTTCGAGAACGCTGATACCAGCCGAAAGGGCATATTCACAAATCGAAAAAGAAGCGTTGAGCATAATCTTTGCCGTGACTAAATTTCACCGATATTTATATGGTAGACAATTCATACTTGAAACCGACCATAAACCGTTAGTCACGATCTATGGATCAAAAAAAGGATTGCCGGTATACACCGCAAATAGATTGCTGCGCTGGGGTACAATACTACTTAATTACGATTTCCAGCTACAACATCTAGCATCAAAAAAGATTTGCCATGCGGATGGACTTTCAAGACTGATACCACAGAAACACAATCTGGAAGAATCAGTCATTGCAGCAATTCGGACAAATGTTGAAGTAAAAAATATGGTAGCAAACATCATTAAGGAACTACCCGTAACTTTGTCGGACATTAAAAGGGAAGCCGAGAAAGACGAATATATAAAGGACATAAAAGAGAAAATTATAACGCACACAAAGGTGCAGGAAGTTTTCTCCATATGTGACGATGTGTTACTGTACAGCGAGAGAGTGGTAATACCCAAAACATTGCAGAATAGGATGTTAAGAGATATCCACACAGGACATCCGGGGATAAATCGAATGAAGTCGTTAATGAGAAGCTACGTGTACTGGCGTAACATGGACACTGACATAGCGACAGCAATTGATAAATGTAAAGGATGCCAGTTAGCGGCAAAATCTCCACCTATAGTACACAAACCTTGGCCGAAAACCGACCAACCATGGTCGAGAATCCACATGGACTTCGCTGGTCCAGTAGGTGAAAACTATTATTTAATTGCAGTGGATAGTTTCACAAAATGGCCGGAGGTAATGCGTTGCAGGAATCCAACAACGAACAACTCAATAGGGTTCCTACACGAGTTGTTTGCAAGATTCCGTGTACCAGACACACTGGTCACTGACAACGGAACGCAGTTCACATCCGCAGAGTTTAAGGAATTTTGCGACACGTTCCGAGTGAAGCACATCACGACTCCGCCGTATCATCCAAGGTCGAACGGCCTCGCGGAAAGGTTCGTGGACACGCTAAAACGAGCGTTAAAGAAATCCATTGGAACACCAACAGAAAAAGCTTTGCAACAATTCTTGCAAGTATATAGGATTACACCACATTCTAGTACACCATCAAACATATCACCAGCTGATCTAATGTTTGCCAGAAAGGTAAAATCAGCGTTTGACAAACTATTGCCAAGGCAGGCAATTATCCGAAACACTACACATACGAGAAGAAAGAAATATAACTCGGGAGATCGAGTATATTTTAAGTGCTACAGAAATAACACATCTTACTGGGAATGTGGAGTAGTGGATAAACGCATTGGTGATTGTACATACATGATTAAAGGTCCACAGAATATACATAAAAGGCACCTAAATCAGATAAAAATCGTCATATCCAAGATGATGATGATACGACAACAGTCAAAGAGGAGGACACCATAGATATCATATACGAATCTTTTAATTTGGAACCGCCTCAAAATGCACCTGAACCCCGAAGATCAGGTAGGAAAAGAAAAGTGAATGAACCATTAATGGTAAACCCCAAAAGAAAAAGATATTGAAATCTGTGTGACTTCAAATCTTGGGAGGGGGGTGTTAAGTGGCAACCACTTATTTGCATATGCGAATAACATAACACTATAAATGGCAAGCCTAGGTTGGCCTTGGTGTGTCTTACTCAAATGCCACCGGAAGTGACGCCGAAGAGCGTACATGTCCTCCCACCAAGAATCTCTGACTCGACACCGTCATTTGTACATATTGTAAATATACCTTTTCTTTAATACACTTATTATTGCGTTATCTTGTTGTTTGCGTCTTCATTGTATTTCCTTACTAATTATTGTTCAACCTTGCAACCACAACAATATCCAAAAATTACGAAAAATGATGAGATAGAAAATTAATTATTAATGAAAATATTTTCGAAATAAAATTCTAGTTTATACATAATTTAACAGCATCAAGTCAGGGGCAGTAATTCAGTCCATATTGTTACAATTAATGTTGGATGGTGGATGTTATCTCAAATCTAGTAACATATCCAAAAATTACGAAAAACGATGAGATAGAAAATTAATTATTAATGAAAATATTTTCGAAATAAAATTCTAGTTTATACATAATTCAACAACATCAAGTCAGGGGCAGTAATTCAGTCCATCTTGTTACAATTAATGTTGGATGGTGGATGCCACGCAATCATCCATTCGTACAAAGTACATGTTTTATGTAATAATGCAGTAAAATTTAACTAACTGCGACATAGCAATTAAGTATATAATATTGCTTTTAGTTCACATAAAAAGTAAATAAATGCCATGGTTTTATTTTTTTTTTTTTAATAAAAAATCATTTTTTTTTCGACTGTCGAGATTTCGTTATAACAACAAAGAAGAACTGTTTTTTTTTGTGTGTGTGTGTGATTGAATTGTAAAGTTCTGAATCAGATAATTCTTTATAGACAATTTTAATGTGCTTAGAAAGAAAAAGATTTTTGCCCCAGGAAAAATGCACTGAAGAGCCAATAATTAGCTACCGTGTTTATTGTCCGAGACCGAGGTGCGACATTGATTATTTCATATACGTTTTTGCAAACTCTATTTGCGATTATTTATTCTTATCTTCTATATCCACCATTCTAATGTTATATGTTGGGATCGGTAATCTTCTCCACACTGTCGCTGGTTAAAGTGGTTGGATCATTCTAACGTTCCAGACAGTACCTAACACCTGACGCTACCTTACAGCATAGTCGTTTTCAAGTCCAATTTAAACAAATTCTTTTCTTACATAAACAAATTCTGCCCAATTATCTCAGTATTATCTCACTCTTCACCTGACACAGGTGAATTCAAGCTAAGTTTCTCCCCGACGGTTGATGACACCCTATTCCGAATTTGTGCTCGCAGGACGTCATCGGTGGAATGTTTCTCGCCGATATAAATGATTGCACACCAAAATTAATTAAATAAAAGAAAAATCAAAGTCCTCCGCAATTAATGTTTAAGTTATTTTGTGATGAAATAGCTTTATAGTCTATATAATTATAAAACTCTGTGTACCTTGCTTGCTTTCTTGCCTCTTGTCTTAGGCGATCGGGCGATTCCATCTTAAAAAACAAAACAAAACAGGATGACAGGCGAATATATATATAATGTATACAAAAAATGTATGATTTGATATGGCTGAAAAGATCGTATGAGAAAAATATGGAAAAATAAATAAATTCCGCTTTCTCAACCTTGAATCACATATTCCCATCAATGGAGAGAGATAAACAGCAAGCCAATTTGAAAATGATCGAATGTGTAAATTCTTTTTAAATAATAAAGTGCTTAAAAAAAAATAAAACTCTGGCCTTGTTCAATTATTACTGGCACCCCATGGGAGTTTTACATCTACATTGATTTTTATATCAATCTGTATAATCAGCCGTTAATATTCCTTTTGAAATCATATGTTCAGGGGTCAATACTATTAAGAAGGAAATGCGGGTTTGTATTACTGTACACATAGATTCGAAAAAGTTGTCAAAAAACAAATATATAACAAATAAATGCTATCAAAGGCAAGATAAGTTACTTTTCTACCTAACTGGATATTTTTTTTGTGTTTTTATTCAACGTAACATGTTTATTCAGCTCAAAAACCATACAGTGTTTACCGATGTATTGGAACATTCAAGATGGCGTCTGATTCTCTCTTTAACACGGTAAGTTTGGGAAAAGGTGTTATAAATAAAAAAACCCGGATAAAATATTGTTAAAAACTCGCTCAATATATGTTTCCGTGACATAGGTTGACATATATTCAGCGGGTTTATAATAGTATTTTGTATAGTTTTTTTTTAATTTATAACACCTTTTCCCAAACTTACGGTGTTAAAGAGGGTGTGAGGCGCCATCTTGAATGTTCCAATACATCGGTAAACACTGTATGTTTTTCGAGCTGAATAAATATGTTACATTGAATAAAAACACAAAAAATATATCCAGTTAGGTAGAAAAGTAACTTATCTTGCCTTTGATAACATTTATTTGTTATATATTTGTTTTTTGACAACTTTTTCGAATCTATGTGTACAGTAATACAAACCCGGAAATGCTTTTTTTCTTTTTCAGTCAAAACATAATTGTCACTTTCGGCTACATATTCTTCAATTAAATATGAATATGTTTTTTTTTTAATTTAAATTATAGCAATTTCATTCCTTTTTTAAAGCAATTTTGCCATCTTTTTATCATAAAAATAATTATCCATTAAATATTCTTCAATTAAATAACATAAATATGTTATTTTTATTTAAAATTGTTGCAATTTAATTCTTTTTTTAAGCAATATTCTCTGTCTTTTTATCATAAATATAAATTATCCATAAAATATTCTTCAATTAAATAATATGAATATTTTTTTATAATCAAACTTATAGCAATTTCATTCTTTTTGAAACAATATTCTTTATCTTTTTATCATGAAAATAATTACCCATAAAAATATTTATTAAAATCAATAAAACGAATGTCACTTTTTAAAACTGTGTTTATTTAAAAGCGTTGTGTTTTAGTCAAAAAAACGAACAATTTATTTTTAAAAGTGAATAAAGTCCCGCCGTGGGAGATGGATACACAAAGGTTTATCATCAATGTTTTTTTTTGTTTACATGGTTGAATTAAATGTTTTTCTCCTTACTTACAGTTAATTACGCTATGTTTGCTATCAGATAACAAACGGATATTAACTAGTCGGAAATTCCGAATCAAGGTTTGATTTCTCAGTTTAAATGCTATCTGTGTGTGACTTTGAAAATCTGACAAGATAACTTTATGTTAGATGAAAATCGAACAGATTTATTTTATTTTGGGGAGTAGACTATAAATAGCTGACTTTTTTTTGATCAGTCTTTATCTTTAAATTTGTTTTGGCTCAGATACTGTTTTGTTTTGGGATCATTTGCCTGTAGAATCATTGCCAACATTATAACATTTGACACGGAAACTTATCGCGTGTTTAGGCTTGCACTAAGACAACTCGTATCCCAGGACGGGTAGAATGAATTTCACAGACAGAACACTTTTTCACAGCCTTTATGCCCCCTTTAAAATGATCAAAATCAATATGTAATGATAATAAACCTTACGTCTATAAACCCTTTTCCAATTTAAATCAAAATCCATTACATGATTTTGATTCTAGAAAATGTATAAACTTTAAGAGTTAAGAAGTCTGAATCCTTTCATGCATACAACAAATAGAAAAGTTATAAATTTTGCTTTGACCAATTATATTTGTTTCTGTGAGCGTCACTAATCGAAAAATGTCCAATCTTGTGAAAGAGACGTTGCATATGACAGTGCTGAACTCTGTTTGCTCACGAACTGTTGCTGGAGAAATTTGGTTTAATGTATTATTTGATTCATTTAAATTACCAAGATAAGCGGTTGGTGGTAACTGTTAGGTCTAACAGAATATTTCGTTTTAGAGATAGAATGGCGTGGAGGGTAAAATAGCAAGAACCACCTGTTCAAGCTCGACACATGCAGTAATGAAATATACACGGAAGAAAGTATATCCCTAGGTATAAGAAAGCCTTCTACTCCAACAATTTCTTCCCCAGAACTGCTAGACTTTGGAACTCCCTTCCGGGATTCTGCTTTCCCAACTGTACTGACATGCAGAAGTTCAAGTGTAATGTGAACAAACATCTTGTTATTCATCTCCCTTCATGATGCCCCTGCAATTTATGTCCCCGATAGTAGTCCCCTACTTCAAAGTGACACTGTGCTTTGTTTGGGGTGAAAATTGAATTTAAAAAAAAAGAAAGTATTTTCTGATATTTCATGAACGAAATGTAAAAGTATCCCTGCTATAAAATGACTATTTATAAAATTTGCTATTAAAACATAATTGTTTTAATCGCAAATTTTATAAATAGTAATCCTGTAACAATAAAGTATATAAGAAGTATCGGAGTTTTATATTGAGGCTGACATCATCAAAAATCATATACCACTGCTGTTAAGTCATAAATCTATTCAAACTGCAGGAATACAACTAAATTTTAAAACATCAGTTGTCGCATTTTGGTAATTTCCAAAGTAAGCGTGATGATTATCTTGCTTAAAAAATAATTCTGTGTCGGCAGTAAAAAATTTTTTTGTTAAATATTATGACATGAGAAGTCATTTCGACTTGAAAAAATTATTTTATTTTAAGCATTTTAAGTGGAGAAAATCACATTTTAAATGTGTCCAGAGTTCGTGTACCAACGCCAAGATAGCGATAAATCGGCTGCTCCCCCAAAAAACGTCAACGCGATGACCTAAAAAGCGAATCGCCGGAATATGAAACGAAAAACGCATCGAGGCAACATTGAAAGTTTGAAAATTGAAAGTTTGAAACCAAAATGTAAATTAAAGGCACACTTTGAGAAGCAACCATAAAAAAATATTTTGTTGAAAACAATGTATTAACAAAAATAATTTATTTAGAAAAAGATTTTTAGATTTAATGTTTTTATAAAATATTTTATGTACCAAAAACAGTTTTTCATAAAAATATTTTATTTAAAACAATGTGTCAATAACAATAATTTATTTAGAATAAATAATTGTCATGTTAATTTTTAATGAATTTTTTTTAGATTATTTTTTTTTTATAAAAATATTTTTGGAATCAATTTCTCGTTTTGTTCCGCTGATAACATTTCGTTTTTTTTTTTTTTTGGTTAGCAAGGTCAAGGCTTTTCATGAAGTTCAAGGTTTCATAACAGAGAGTCATCATGGCGTTGGTTTACGGACTTTGGACACATTTAAAATGTGATTTCTTTCCACTTAAAATGCTTAAAATAAAATAATTTTTAAGCCAAAATGACTCCTCATGTCATAATAGTTGACAAAACAAAAAAAAATTTTTTTTTACTGCCGACACAGAATTATTTTTTACGCAAGATAATCATCACGTTTACTTTGGAGATTGCCCGCATTTTTTTTTTTGTCAAACATTAAATTATAAACAACTTTTAACCATTATAATCCGCCATTAATCAATATGCTTTTGAAGACTAAAAATGCACCAAGCACATTTTTACATTGATACAATGTAAAAAGATGTCTTCCGAGTGGAAAAAAGAAGGAAGACCGAAAAATTACATAGGCAGTTTGCTTATTCAAAAAAAAAAAAAAATAATAATAACTTTGGGTAAAAGCAGTAAAGCATTTCACGACAAGGAATTTCTGATTCAGTTAAAAAATGTTTGCGATTCTTGTTTGCCGGAGGTCTAGAAGACCACCTCTTCGACGAGTTGTAGGATTGGTTCTTACTACCAGGTTTAATGATACTGTGTACTATATCAACATAATCGATGCTAGATTCTACACATAATTGATAATCTACTACGTACTATGTTACCAGATTGATTAAGACTGAAATAAATAAAGCAAATATATTTTTCATGTGAATGCCTTAGTCATAATGGAAAAGATTTTAATAATGCCAGCTAGGCTTCAGCTTCTCTCCCACGGACGAAATGTTGCATTCCTCTGCCTGTTCTACAAGTATTTTAATGGTGGATGCTCTGACGAACTACAAGCCCTTGTGCCCCCTTGACGTAAATACCTCTGACAAACTCGACAAGCAGCAAAATCCCACCCCTACACAGTAGAGATCCCCAGATGCCAGAAAGCCTTCAACTCTAATAGTTTCTTCCCCATAACTGCTAGACTTTGGAATTCCCTTCCGGGATTCTACTTCTCCAACTGTACTGACATGCAGAAGTTCAAGTGTAATGTAAACAGACATCTTGCTGCTCAACTCCCTACATAGTATTCCCGCAATTATGCCCAAGATAGCAACCCCCTTACATCAAAGTGGCCTCGTGCCTTGTTTGGAGTGAAAATGCAATAAAAACAAAAACGAGGGTTACCGACAGATTATAGAAAAATTGAATATTGAAACATGCACGACAGCTACAGAAAGTCCATTTAGCTGTGAAACATTATAATCTAATAATTGTTGAAACTAAAAAAAAAAGTAGATGATGAAAAATGTGAGTCAGAAATAGCTTTAGTTTAAGCTGCTAGTGCTAAAAATATACTTTAAAATCATTCTGGAGATAGTCCAAATGAGCTTGTATTTGGGTCAAATATTAACCACCCCATCAGTTTTGAATAATTGGTTTCCTACATTGGAAGCTGCAACCACCATTGATAGAGTTAGAATAAATCTAAATGCTCTATATGCAGCGAGGAAAAGCTTCAAGGAAGCTGAATCAAGTAAAAGAATTCATAGAACCTTGACATATGATGTAAGGACTTATGCGGATGAAAGATTTGTGACAGGTGACCTTGTCTATTATACAAGACAAAACTATAACGAATGGTGCGGCCCTGTTAAAGTTTTGGATAAAGAAGGCCAATGTGCATTGATCCGACATGAAGGTTGGTTGTTTTTGTTTTACGGCATATCAACCCTTTTCAGGTTATTTAATGCCGAATTTTGAAGAACATTTTTTTAATAGAATATATTTGTTGTTTTCAAGTCGGTTTCTATTTAACCCATAGTTGGGACCCTAACAGGTACTACCACTCCGGATCAGAGTGGACCTTGGAGCAATGGCAATTAAAGGGTGGCTCCACACTCCCCAAAGCCTGCAAGCTGAGGCCTCACCACTGGATATAGTTTAAGGTCATATCCAGGACCCCGACATGAAGGAGCATTTTTTCAGGATACATCCCGGTAGAGAAGGAATTGTGAAGTCCAAGGAATGAAGAAAATACAAATTTTTCAAATGAAATGGATGAAGTGTTGAAGGAGGAAGATGAAGGACGATATAAGAATCCTAATAGCAATAAAAAGGAAGTGAAAGATAACAGTATAAAACCAAGTAGAAACGAAGTTTTAGAATATGAATTGAAAGACAAAATATGGCCATTGGTTAAATATAAAAAAAACATTAACAGGGAATGAAGATTCCATTCGTGTCAGTTGGGATCATGTTGATCAATGGAGAAAACTTTCTCAGGTAGCAGGGAATAAGTAATAAGAAATGTGCAGTTTTGTTTACTTCCTTTTTTTTACATAGGCATCACCACTTATCAAGGCTCAGGGCCACTCGAGGATAAGGGTTAAAGAGTGTACAGTAGTCACTTGTCAGTAATGGAAATTGAGTAAATTTGTTAACTTAAGGGAACGGTTTATCAAGAACTTGTTTACATTGGACTTGAAGACAACCATATTGTAGTCAGCAGGAAAGAAGGAAAACGGAAGACAGTTCCACAGGCGCACAGTTCTAAGAAAGAAGCTTTGTTCATTATGTAGTAGAATTAACATCTGTTCAATGTAGCAACCTTCAGCCTCCATCACTGCCTTGATTGATACGTGTCCAGAAATGGGAACATACTTTTTCCACAATCGGCGATAAGATATCGGCAAATACTCGGTGGATGGCAGCGATCAAACTGGCTTTGGTGTTGTGGGAGGTCATTTTGGTGATGTTTTTTTTTGTTTATTTTTATTTTTTTTACAAGGAAGCCACCACTTATCAAGGCCCGGAGGCCACTCGGGGATAAGGGTTATTGCGTGTACTTCTGAACAAGAATAAGGAGATGTAATTGATGCAAAGAAAAATGAATTGGAAAATACAGAAGTGCATGAAGTGTATGAGTGCGCACCTGACATGGGGCAAAGATGTATATCAACAAGATGGATGATAACAAAAATATTTATGAATGACAAAAAAAAATAATGAAGGCTCATCTTGTTGCACCTGGTTATGCTGAAGATTCTCACATCTTAAAAACAAATTTTAAACATGCACCTCATATTGTTAACGGCCCCGATTATAATATGACAGGTGGAGACTCTTGATATTATCTCAACATTTCTGCAAAGTAATATGCTGGAAAGAGAGAGGTATTCCTTAGACCATCATCTAATGTGTGTCCAGAATCACAAGTGTTGAAGCTGAACAGATGCATTTATGTTTTAAACGATGCACCTCGTTTATGGTACTACTGAATTAATCATGGGTTAACTCGTTTGAAAGGAATGGCGAGTGCATACAACAATGCACAGTTTCTTTGGCACAATGCCACTGGTGACTTGATAGGCGTTCTGGCGATACATGTAGATGATTCCATATGAAATGTGGTCGAAGAATTGAAAAAATATATTTAAAATTGGTAAGCATGAAAGTGGAAGATTTAAATTTTGGAGATTGAATGTTAAGCGAAAAATGGGATTATTAAAATATCCAAATTCATATGCTTCAACTACGTCAGCAACAGACATAAAAAAAAATGAAGATCACTAAGGTGAAAATAATGAATTGAGTCAAGATGAGAAGGCAGAGCTAAAAAGATTGACAGGTAAAATGACGTGGATATTCATCCAGACGCGACCAAAAATAAAACAATGTAGAAATGATCTATTTGAGAAAAATGTGAACGCAGAAGTGAAAAAAAAAAATATTAAAAATTGGAAAGCATGAAAGTGGAACATTCAAATTTAATGGAATGAATTCTAAGCAAACAAAAAAACTAGGATTATCAATTCTATATGCTTCAGATATATCCCTAATAGACATAAAGAAATGAAGATCATTAAGGAAAAATGATGAATTGAGTGAAGAAGGCAAACCTAAAGAGATTGGCAGGTCAAAGTTTATGGGTATCCATTCAGGTTCAACCAGATGCATCATTTAATGTGTGTAGAATGAGTAATACTGGGAAATCTCCCAAAGTAAAGTTACTTTTTAAAGCAAATAAGTTCTGTATTTTTGCCCCAGTTTGGGAAACGTTCGGATATGAATATCGTTTGTTATTCAGATGCCACTTATGCTAGTTTGGAAGATGGATCTCCACAGAGTGATTTCATCATCTTTGTGGTAAGATTCTTGCGCTAAGTTAAGCAGCCGATGCTGGAATATTGATAACTTCATTCAGCTTCTTTAGATTACTTTGAAGTTCTTTGTAAAACGGACAATGCGTCTCTGGTAAAGACTTAAGTCATCTAATTTGGTGAGTGACTAGCGTCTGAGAGTTGATGTGGTCTGGGTAAAGAAAAAAATCGAAACTGAATATTTTAGGCCTCTGAGAACAGGTTGTGTATTGTGTGAAGATGAGAGCCTCTTCTCAAATTCTGAAGGACTTCTTGTAATGATAACATGTTTACTAGTGTTTCATTATGCTAGTTTGGAGGATGGATCTCCACAGAGTGGTTTCATCATCTTTGTTTGTGGCAAGATGAACAGAATGACTGGTCAACAAAAATTTGACCGTGTAACAAAAAATTAATCAACCTCAGAAATGCTTCGTAAAACAGACATTGCATCACTGGTAGAGACTTAAAATTCATCATATTTTATGAGTGACTAGTGTGTGAGAATTGATGTGGTAAGGCTGAAGGAAATGATGATGAAACAGGGAATACAAACTGAATGGAACAAGGGTCGAAAACAGTCTGATGAAAATTGTCTGATGAAGATGGGAACCTCTTCTGAAATTCGCATTGCTTTTGTTGTATTATTTTTGGTATATTTTTTAGTAACTCAAGTTTTCACAAGAAGAGACCCTAAAAATCGTAAACTTTGATTTTCTTAGTTAAAAAAAAATCGTAAACTTTTTCTTAGTTTAAAAAAAAAATCTACTTGACCAATTTACGTAATTTTTGGAATATGACATCTTCGCTCCGTGACGCGGACGTACATCATAAAGTTTTTTTTAATAAGTGTAATTCTAAAAAGACACTAAATTTTGAGCATGAGATATCTGTTTCGTCACAGGTGCGTACATACTACAGATCTTTCTTTTTTTTTTAAATTTAGGGGCAATTCTGGACAAGCACTCTGTTTTGATACATCTTTTCTGTCCTTGGTCGCTGCAGGAAAAACCCTTCTATACTGAGATTTTTATTATATTAAACGAGACCCCCCCCAAGTACGGTTTTCGGAATAAACACCCACAACCTCCCGATGTTAAGAACAGCTTTCGTTTTTTTTTTGTTTTGTTTTTTCTTTTCAGTGGATTATTAATGATTGGACACTAATATATATATATGTTAAGCTGAGTTTAAACTGCTGAGTTGTCTCTTCTGGTCTCTGAATAACAAGAAGGTTTGCTTAGAGTGGTCTCCTTTTTGCTTGTTATTGTTACTGCAGTTTACTTTGAAAAGATAGCGGCTTAGCTAATATCGAGTGTCTGTGAAAGGAGTAAATTAACATGATCGATTGTATGTTATTGATCGATGATATGGTATGATCATTGATAATGTATGACCAGTGATATGATATAATCAATGTCATGGTATGATCGATGATATGGTATGATCGATAATATGGCACGATCAATGATATGGTATAATTAATCATGTTATGATCAATACTCTGGTTTGATCAATGGTATTGTATAATTGATAATATGGTATGAGTGACGGTATGGTATAATCGATCGGAATGGTATGATCAACAACATGGTTCGATCGATATGATAGGTGGAGTGTATGGCATGATCGATTATGTGGTATGATTGATGATGTGATTGTGATAATGATATTATACAATCAATGGTATAGTATGACGATATGGTATGCTCGATGGTATGTTACAATTGATGATGATATGATCGAT
The DNA here is from genome assembly GCF_053919585.1 of Euprymna scolopes. Classification (NCBI taxonomy): domain Eukaryota; kingdom Metazoa; phylum Mollusca; class Cephalopoda; order Sepiida; family Sepiolidae; genus Euprymna; species Euprymna scolopes. The sequence continues at coordinate 53,214,406 of NC_136504.1, forward strand.
TGTATGGTATAATTAATATGTTACTGTCGATGGTATGCTCAAATTCCTGTGTGCATTTCATACATCGGGAGGGAGGGGTTAGTCATTCTTTTAAGCACAGCGGAAGTACAACTCTTGAACTCGGCCTAGATGATTCCATAGTACACGGCTGTATCCATTAGACCAGCTATGTGAGCTCAAATTTTAATAATGTGATGGATTAAACATAAATTCTAAATAATAAAAAAGCGATTATAGATGAAAACCAATGTCCAATGTAATATGACCGATCAGCAATGTCAATATCCTTTATGAAAAAGTGATCGATAATTTTGTACCGTCTGCAAACGGAAAATAGATTTTGTATTCAAATAAAACCTTTTCATCTACTAGAGAAAGAGAGAGAGAGAGAGAAGGGGGGCAGGGAGAGGAGGGCTAAAGGCGGTGAGAGAAAGTCATAATATTCATTATGCTCGAGGTCAAAGGCTATTTTACACGCTGGCATGCGTTGACCAGCTTTTACAAGTGTTTTAAAAAGGTGTCAGAAATACAACTTGTTGTGCTAGAAAATCCCTATAGCTTCACCCTAAGTCACAATACTGATCACAAATTATGGCAAATATATAAGTAAAAAATATAGTAAAAAATGAATTTAAAAAATCATAAACTTCATCGAGCACAAACTCTGATTTCCCTTGAATATTAAAAACATGTGGTTCACGTCCCAGTCTAAATAGTCCGTTAAAATCATATAAAAATGTGATACCCCACTCTAAAAGCAAAAATATTTAGATATGGACGAGTACGAGAAGGCTATAGCAATGCAGGGAACCGGCTGTTGTATTAGTGTGAAGTATGAAACAAAAATGGACAACGAAAGACGGTCTTATTTGTTTTTGTTATTTTTTTAAAACTCCGTATGACCATTTATTTTTCAAGATAATCACAATTACTGTTTGATATAACCGGGATGGTGGAGATCTTAATATTTCGAGAATATCATCTCTCTTCCTAAAAAGAAAAACATTGAAATATCGTAAAGCGGGAAAGGGTGTACGAACGGGTCATCTGTAATCAGAGAAGGGTTTAGGTTTCCATATTTATTATCATCGGTATTACTACATACATTTTCTTTTCTTTTTTTTATTTATTATCTATTTAACGTTATCTTTTATATATATATATATATATATATATATATATATATATATATATATATATATATATATATATATATATATATGCATAGATCATCGTATATCGATTAGATAACTGTTCTGCCGTAAAGAACATTTAAAATTAAAATGTTTAAATTCAACGTTATTTCACGCGGTTAATGGTAGCCGATTGGATACGGTCATTGCTAATCGAGCCAGAGTCGAATCTGTCGACTGGTGTTAATCGTGACACCTTGCACTGAAGATTCCCGAAGGGATGAAACACTAGTGTCAGTAGGTACTTAATTATTACAGGAATATATATATATATATATATATATATATATATATATATATATATATATATATATATATATATATAATCTCTTTTATATATTTGGTTTAATTTTTTTGTTTACCTTTAGCGAATGCGATATCAGTTATTATTTAAATTCTGACCGGAAGTAAGTGATGCTATGAATCTATAATGGTGACAGAGTTTTTCTATTAGGCTGTGTGTATCTATAAAATCAGCTGATCTGAATTCTTACACACACACACACACACACACACACACACACACACACACACACACACACACACACACGCACACGCACACGCACACACACATGTATATGTATATAATTATATATATATATAATTTATTTATTTAATTAATTAAAATGTCCAATGAATTTTATTCATTTTATTTATTAATATCGTTTTTTGTATTTTTATATAATTGTTATCGAGTCATAACGTATTTATGCTAACCAATGTTAGACAGCAAAGGCGTTTTCATAGGAACACGCTATGAAATTTATTTAATGTGCTTAAATAAACTGCCTTCATTTGTATAGTTTATCTATATAAAGAATGTATATATAAATACATATAAATATATATACACGCATATATATATATATATATATATATATACGTACGCAAACACACACACACACACATATATATGGATACACATACACGTGTATACCCACATCAATACTCACGTACACATTGTTATTTTTTTATTAATTTTTTATCTTCTTTTATTTATTTTTTGTTTTATATCATTATTTGTTTTATTCTTTTTCTCTTTATTTGATTTTTATTTTTTTTTTGCTATCCCTTTTTTCTTACACTCTCGTTTTATCACTATTTTATTTTATATTCATTTATTTAGTTTTGTTACATATTAATCGCTTTTTTCTATGTGTTACACGTACTATTAGCAGGACTTTTAAAATTAGACATATTTAATAATATTGTCTTATTATTATTATTATTATTATTATTATTATTATTATTATTATTATTATTATTATTATTATTATTATTATTATGACCCAACCACTTATGGTGGTCGAATTTTACAGTAATAACGGCTATAATAGAGCTGAGAGCTTTTATTATGTGAAAAATCCCGGGCAATTCCCAATTGTTCTGCTGAGTTTATTTGTTTAGTCAAAGTCAAAGACTCAAAATAAAACAAGGAAAAATAAGTTCAGCTGAGCGAGTTTGAGATTGATAATTATATTTTGATACTAATATTGTTTTGATAATAAAATCATGTAATTCGAGAGAATGGTAGTGAAACATTGTTTGTGTTATGCCGAGGCAAGTGCATGACTCTGAGTTTATCCTCCCAAGAATCGTCAGCGTGAGAACCATCTCGATGGAAAAGTACCCTCGAGGAGTGATCATGTAAGATTGGTACTGGACTAATCAGAAGAGAAGGGGATGTGATGCGGCGATCTCCGATTGGCTAGAATAGGCAATGCTAGACCCCAACCCGTCACTACATTATATAAGCTTATGCACGAGCGATTTTGAACAGATTTCAGAGTTAGATGATGAGTCTCGACAGAAGAAAGCCTAGAGCTCCTGATTGCTGAGCCGTATGTCAGACTTTGAGTATCACATCATCATCTTTTCTCCCTCTAGCAAACCACAAGATCATAGGTTGTCAATAAGCCTCCTCATGGTCTCAGTTCTGTTCACACTCATATAGTGGAAGTCTGGTTAGTGCTATCTCTGCTCGGTCTTTGCGACCGCTTCGACCCTTTATGCCTATTTGGTATGATGCTAGTCATACTGACTGTTGTTTCTTTAGTGGGGGTCGGCAGACAATTTACAATTTTGTGGTTCTAGTTCTCTTGGTTGCATCTTTTTGTTGCACTTCTATTGCAATTTCTTCACAAACTTGAGCAACTTACTCATGACGCAGAGAAGTCTGATTAGTCTATGATCACAGGCAGAAGGCCGACCCCCCGTATTTTTAAATACTATGCATATATTTTTTCATAATTATCAGACAGACTAGCATACCTCTGCATTGTGTCTATACGTATGTTTGCATGTGTATATGAATATATGTGTGTGAATATGTGTGAGAATATGTGTGTGCGTATGTGAATATATGTGTGTAGACAGAGTTTGATCACTTTTTGTGAAGTGACATTTCTATTCGAAATGAACTTTTTTCCTGATAATTTTTCCTGAAACTCATCCCAGTTGGGAAATAATTAATTACCGAAAATCAATGGAAAATGAGAAAAATCGGTACTCATTGAATAATCAAACAGATCGATAATTCAGGCAACAATTTTGTAAGTAAACATTAAAAAATTTAATCAAAACAGGGTGTCAACCTCATTTACTCGCTCTCAATGCTCCAATTAAACCGTTGACTTGTGGGCCACAAACAATGTAACATTTTTTTAATCACACACACATACATGCATGAACACACATGTGTGCGTATATACATACATATACACATCAGAACATTTATTTAAAATATATATGTGTGTGTGTGTGTGTTTTATACACACGCAGACACACACACACATATATGTATTATTTTATTCAATTTAGATAAACAAAATTACAATTAGTCGCGACAATTAATCTAGTCTAGAAATACCCCCATCAAGCGACAAAAACAGCCTCTGGTCTTCATCGAGGTAAGACCTTTAATGAAAATGAAAACCAAAAAGAAAGAAAAAATAAAGAAGAAAAAATAAAAAGGAAGCAATTTGTAAGCCCTTTTTCAAAAATTTATAACTTGTATATTGTGAATTTGGACTCGTATGTTTATCTTAAGGGAAGGAATTGTAGTTTAATCAGTAGCTACCAATTCACTCACGGTATCTTTCGTTATTTCAATTAGGTCAGTTTGTCTGCCCTTATTTAAGAGACAGGAAACAAGGAATTAACTAACGGGAAAGAGATAATTCCAGCCGTCTGTTTTTTTTTTTTTCCAAGGTAACGAATTCCGGGTAGTTTTGGTTTTAATAATCGTGGTTAAATTTGTTGAGAAAAAACATTGCTTGAATTACAAGTTAAGTTAAATACAAGGATCTAATTTTACTATCCATTTAAATTTAATTCTAAGAAGCCTAAGATTCTAAATTTACTATAGGGACAACAAGTTTAATGTACTCTATGTAAATTTAAAAAATTTTTTTTTTACACCGTGATCACCACTTATCAAGGCCCGGAAGCCACTCAGGGATAAGGGTTATTGCAAGTACATTACGTTAGTGTGGAGATTTGATGAAGTGTTTAATTAAGGGGGTAGTTCATTAGGAATTTGTTAACATTGGACTTGAAGACATCCAAGTTGTAATCCGGAGGGAAGCAGGCAGACGGAACAGAGTGTAAATTCTATATTAGTCCTTAGTGCAAACAAAATAGTCGAAATTATACAACAGTGGAACAAAACTACATCTTTTGTTATATCTTATTTATGAAATTTGTTGATATTCATTTTATTGCAGTCAGATTTTAAATAATGGATCGATTGTTAATATATTATAGGAGGTAACAAATACAGGCACCTTGTAAAATATTAAACAATTGAAGTATGCATGGTCCCCCATGATTGCACAGTGAACGAGGCATACAAAAATTCCTAAGCTCAGCATCTCCCCCCATTTAGCTCTAAAAGTCCCCAGGGGACGTCAAATCCTGGTGAAAATGAACAAACGGTGCAGTGTTAGGCCTTAACATATGTAAATTTGAGTTCTGCACCATGCAAAAAAAAAAAAAAAAAAAGAAATGACTAAGTCCATCACCCCACCCCATTTAGCCCCAAAAGTCCCTAAGGCCTTTACATATTTAAATTTGAGTTCAGCACCATGAAAAACTGCTAAATAGACATACACAGAAAATTTTGGACAAATATGGTAAAATAGTCCCAAAAATCAAATGTTTTTATTAACCCTAAAAGAGCCCCTGCGGTACACCCAAGAGTTATCGCGAAGTACAAACAAAATTATACAGAAATCAGTTAGTTACAACTTTTCAGAAATTTTTATAAAATCCAAGGCATCAATTTTTTTTTAAATAAGTACGAAAGTATCAATTTTAGCCATTTTAACCCGAAAGGCACCCTCTAGGGTTTCCCGGAAAATCCGCAGTTTTCCTGGAAAATCCGTTCTGTTACTTTTTCACTCATATCATGTTTAATGTTTGTGCAAACCTAAAAAAAAAATTCCAAGGCGTAGTTATTGAGAAAAGTGCGGATAGACGAACGGGCGAATGGATGAATGGACAAGGTAGAATTTACAGGTCCACCCTCCTTTTGTCGGGGGGACCAAATAAAATTTTTGAGATTAATGTATCATATTAATATCAGTAAAGTTTATGGTTTATGTATAGCTAGGGTTCATCTGAAACATTAAGGTCAAACGCATGTGTAAAGTCTTTTAATGTTAATAGGAAATCCTTGTTACGGTAATTGACTATAATCCTGCCTGGTTTGTTAATTTATTCGTAAGATTGATGACAAAAATTTGTTTGATTAAGATAATATATGTTAAGACTTTTGCTAAACAAGTATTAGTTGTGCATATCAATAATAGCATGAAAAGTGACATCTTCAATTTGAGTTAATGGAATAATTGGTTGGCTTGACCTACAACTTTTTCACTCAGTTAAGTTTTGTAAAATATATTACTATGCCAGTAAAAAGGAAGTATTAATTAAAAGAAGATTTCATCTATAAACTCACGTCTATGAAAACATGCAGAACTATATACGAGGGGCGTGCAATAAGTAATGCCCCTGACACACTTCCCATGGTAGTAGAGCAACGAGACTTGGAACAGTTATTAGTCTTTCTCTACATAGGAACCACCCAGAGTTATGCATTTCTCCTATCGTTTGATGCAGCTCTGGAGACCATTTTTGTAGAACACCCCAGGTTTCATAACCACACGCCCATGCCTCTGATCTGGTGACATACGAGTTGTGGACCAGAGCGTTGTCCTGCAGGAGGAGAGTACCTTTGCTGATATTGCCCCGCCTCTTCATTTTGATAGCTTCCCTTAATTTCCTCAAAAGTGAAGCATAATAGGCTCCTGTAATTGTGGTACCCTTTGCCAGGAAACCTGTCATCACTATTCCGTCCTGGTCCCAGAAGACTGTGAGCATGACCTTGCCAGCGGAGGGCTGTACCCTTGCCTCCTTTGGAGGTGGTGAGTCTAAGTGCTTCCACTGCATTGACTGGGCTTTGGTCTCTGGATCATAGTGATAGACCCAGGTTTCATCCTGTGTAATCAGTCTTTTGAAAAACTCATCTTCTTGGCACATTTCCAAATTCATCCTCGAGCACTCAACACGTTCTCGCTCCTGGAATGATGTGAGCAACCTGGGAATCCATCTAGCAGACACCTTATGCATATGCAAATGTCCATGAATGATAGTTTCCACAGACCCTGTACTAATCTTGACATCTTGGGCTATTTGGCGAATAGTAATGTACCGATCTTCCAAAATGGAAGCCTCAACCAGACGGACAGGTGCCTCATCAATGGTAGAAGGGGGACGACCAGGTCCGGGAGCTGTTTCCACAGACTTCCGGCCATGTTTGCATTCACGATGCCAGCATTTTACAAGGTCAGATGATGGGGCATTATCACCATAAGTTTCTTCCATTTCATCAAAAGTCTCCTGTGGTGTGCGTCCTTTCAAATACAAAAACCGGATCACTGCTCGACATTCAACAGGCTCCATTTCACACCCAATTCAGTTCAAATACCTGTAAAACAGAAACCACAATTAGTTTAGAGCTGTAATTTGCCACCGTAGAGATATAAATCATTGCATATGTTTCAGCTAGATCAGACAACTGGAAGTGGGTCAGGGGCATTACTTATTGCACGCCCCTCATATGTATCCAAATATGTATATCGATACCATGCGTGTAAAACAGTTAAATTTGTAGAAACAAATGAGATAGATTAAAGTATTCAGTCGAACAATAAATTTTGATTGTAAATTTAAACTTAGAGTTTTAATTTTCTTTCTCTTATATATATATATATATATATATATATATATATATATATATATATATATATATATATATATATAGTGTGTGTATTTAATATATCAAATAAAATCTGTTGATTTATTGTTACTTGTTATTGATAGCTCTTATATCATAAAACTAATATTTGATTTTAGTTCACCAGCGTTACTTGTAGATTGTTTCAACACGCTGTTAAGAATAAAATCTAAGTCACTTTACTTCCTTCCAGAAAAATACTTTGTCTGCGTCGGAATTATTCTCCAATGATCGCCACCTTTCAAAAGTGACGTAACTAAAGAATGATCAGCAAGCATTCACAAAATAAATAGAAAAGATAAATTGTTTCAATTCCCACGTGCTGAAATATGGTCACCTATTAATTTGACACAAATAAAAGAAAATGGTGTCAACAAAAATGTCAGCCATGTCTGTTTGAGAACAATTCGGCCATTGACCAATGAAGACATTAGCTAGTGAGAGAACATAACGAATCCTATTGGTTTAGTTAGCTATAGTAAATACTAATATCTACTATTATATAAAAAGAACTGTACCTGTGTGTCTGTATGTCTATGGACTTGAAAGTGAATGGGTTGATTTTTATGAAATTTCGCACGAAGGTTCTTTATGTGCCTGACAGTGTTCTTAGATAACCTTCGTGTTGGAATGTCTTTGAAAAGTATCGATAATCGAAATAATTCGATGAAAGAAAGAACAAGCGATTTTGACCAAAGTTAACATCGTACACAGCCTAACATCACAAGTGCATTTGAAAAGTTTCTTTACCAGACAAGCCGAAAGGCTCAGCATATAAAATCAACAGTAGGTTCTTTGATATAACAGGGTGCGTTTGAAATGAATGTTTCTGTTTAGAGCACAATTCCACTATGATACTTAACCTTTTCACTGTAAACTTAAATTCAAGTCATTACCACAACACGACCAATCATATCAAGCATAGGTTCTTTGATATGACAAGGGCGCGTTCAAAATGAATGCCTTTGTTTAGAGCACAACGGAAGCAGGATACTTGACTTTTGCATTTAAAACTTTAATGCTAGCCATTATATATAAAAATGCGTTTATAAAATCAACAGTATGTTCTCTACGGTGCAATGTAGACTACAATATATTGTTGAACTTAATCACGGTGGGTTCCCAATTAGAGCAGACAATCAATCGATTTGATTAAAAATGGGCTATTTAATCGATTCCGATAACAATAAGAATATGAGAGTGTGAACATTCGTTGATCATCATTTAATCCTGGGCAACCTCGTGTCACCCTGCTAGTAAGATATGAGAGTAATTGCTAACAAAATGATTTCATGTGGGAATGAAGCGTGGATATCTCTGTGTAGCTTACTTTCCATATATATTTTCATATTACTTATTATATATATATATATATATATATATATATATATATATATACACACACACACACATATATATATTACTAGCAATCGGTGCCCGGCGTTGCCCAGGTGTTTTGAGGTTAATGCTGAGAAAAAAAAAAGGTCAATTTTTTAAAACTTTGACCCCTATTATGACCTCTTAACATTTATTGTTTAGGGATCAAGTAAAGTTAATAAGTTAGATCCATGTCCAAGGAATCTATATCTAAAATATCACGTGTTTACTGTTTAGACCCAAAATTGTAGGAGGAGTTTGGTAGAGTTCTCAAAGGTCAAATCGTTGAATATTGACCACTTAATCGCCAAATTTCTGTCGAAAACCTATCACATCGATTTTCCCAAATCTCAGTACCCTGTATATCAAATTTCGAATCTCTAGGCTTAAAATTGACAGAGTTTTAGCGTAGGGAAATGCACACAGACACACAGACACTTATATATATATAAACATGTGTGTGGCATCCGTCAGTCGAAACGACTATGGATCAGCAGCGGCAGCGCCGTATTAAGATGTTGTTATAAACATAAACATCATATATATATAAGGATAATAGTACGCCATATATATAACAAAAGACCAAATTTTCGGCAAAAAAATGTTGTTACTATGCACATCTATGTAATGAAATACAATTTGTGGCAAAATTTCAGGAAAAACTAATGGATGGTTATCTCGCAATAGTCCGGACAATTCGCTAAATTATCTCGTCAAAACCTTAAATCTCGAATTTTTGTGCATTTTTTTTTTTGGGGGGGGGCTAATTTGGCATAATAGTGTCCATTTAATAGTATTATCTTGAAAAAATAAAAAAATAAGGAAAATTACCAAAAAAAGCAAACAAGAACAACAAAAGTGTGCCGTATTTTTAAAAGTTTTATTGCGTTGTTTTTATTTGCTTTTTTTATTTCATCGGTGAAGAAAATGGCCAAACAGAAATTTTGAAGGCCAAACTGCTTTAAAAAAAAAAGGCCAAATTCGCGAAATTTGGCCTCGCTATAAAAAAAAAAGGGAAATCCCCCTACTTGAACTTTCTGTTTAATTTCGCTTGTAGCGTTGATTTTTTTCTGTTTTCGCTATAAAAAAATAACTACTTGATGAAATTACGTGATTTTTTCTGTAGGAAAACTTTATCCCATGACGAGTACGTACAATATATATATATATTTTTTTTTAAAATATTTCCATTTTTTAATGTCAATGGAAAACTGCACAAGTACCCAAACCCGAAATGTAAAGACCACGAGTGGACGCGCGTTTGTTTTTTTTTTAGTTTAGTTTCATAATGGCGGCCGTGATGTCGGAGGTTCGATTGTTAGATTGTAAGTTAGTTTCGTATTTTTGTAATTTGTAAATCGCAAGTTAGGAAAAATTTAAACCCTTCCAAGATGGACAATAAATAAAGCCATAATATTTTATGGTAAATTTAAGAGCCTACGAACCATAGTTTTTTAGGAGATGTGATTATTGGATTAACCAATCAGAAATCGTCTGTGGCACACACATCTCTGTTTTTATGTTATGAGATATAATATTTATGTATTAATTTTCAACATTTACTTCAACAGTGCTCAATACGTAAGTAGATCTACGTAGTAAGTTATGAAAATATATAGCAATTAAGCTACACAAAACCTTCTTTGTTACATCCCATAGGGGATCGTCAGGCTAAAATGCATGGAATTTGTGTTGCCTGGTATTTTTCTGCATACACGTGGTGTTTAGTTTAGCCAGCTAACCATCAGTTTCATTGTTATTCTCGGGCACGGCTTAATGCTTTCATCAAGGTTCGACTGACTTGTTACATTTTGTATAGGGTGGCGCACTCTTGTTTTGTAAACGTATCGAATAGTAGTAAGTGAGCTTATTTTAACACATGCGTTCTTGGAGTACATATTTAAAAAATTATTTTATTTTTCTTATGCATGTTTATTCTAAAGTAAAGTTTATTTCGTGCATACAGCTGTTTGCTATTTCATTTCTACAGTTTAATAGATTTGGGCATTTATTAAACTTTGGAATTTAAAATTTCTCATTTAGACATAATTTACACATGTTGTGTAAATTTCTACATGCCCTGGTCTCACGCATTATTATCCACTCGATTGGCAAATAAACCCCACAGAAACGAAGTAATTCCGGTTGCCTGTAAGTATACATATATTATAACTCCTGACAATTCTTCAATTATTCCTTGTAATCAGAACAGTTGATTTTATACGTTGACGCATTCGTTCTCATTAGATCACCAAAGTTTAGCAACATTAAGCCCGGTTAGTACCAGATGAGTGACCATTTGTGAGTACCAAGTGCTATACGTGGGAGGACGTCGACATCTCCCTACAATAACAGCAAAATCTAACCAAGATATGCATACGACTGGGGACTGTGAATTGTGTATTTAATATGCCCTAGAAACTTTCTCTTGTGGAGAAAGTTGGTTTCATTTGCTTAGGAGTGAATGCCGTTTTGCTTTGTTTCTTTTTTTTTCGTATATGGGAGAGTTTCTCTGCTTATCCCGGCATTGTTTCAAGCTGTCTTGGACTTGGTCTTATTTAGGAGAGATGTAGTTGATGATTGTGAAACCCTTGCTTCACCATTGTGACTCTTAGCACAGGAATCTTTACAGAGATTGTCTATTGTTTCTTAAGACTGAACAGGTGCTTCCTTCTTGATTTGACTTTAAAGCTTATAAATCATCTGTTTAATATACATATGATACGAAGGTAGGATTATTACTTTGATAATCAATTTAGTTGTGTTGCAGATGTTCCTGTCCCTCGAGGTGGGTAGTGTTAAAAGCCTAGTTTTTGGCAGTCGCTTTCTTCCTGATATTTTCATCATGACGTGATTTCGATTAGAATCACTAAATAAATAATGATGCACATGTGTGTATGTGTGTAACAGTTATTAAAGAGACTTTTTTTCGTGAGTTATATACTGTTATTATTATATATATTTTTTATCATATATTTAACGCAAATAGCTAGTCATTAGAATAGTTTCAATAAATTGATAATGTACTCCCTTCTTTTAATCAGTTTGCCACCCATTATTTACTGCGGGACTTGATTCAAACAGGAAATGGGATCAAGGAACATATTTTTTTTTACTGTAACTGCCTGTCAGCCATGAAAGGAAAAAAAAAAGCTTTGATGTTATCAATTTTATTGAATAACTCGCAGGCCGCCCGGCGTTGCCCGGTTGTAAAATACGATTAAATATGACATTTTAATTTATGCAGATTTCGTATTTGTTATGTTTGACGTTCATCTTCGTCACCAACTGTTATGTTCGCAGGTTGAACCAAATAACGTATAAGGCAATACAAATGAAGACTCAACAAACAAAGGTAGATCAATAAGAAGTGTATTAGGAAAAGTATATTTACAGTATATTCACATAATGGTTGTCAAGTAAGAGAGTCTTGGCTGGAGAACATATCTGCTCTCGGCTCGGCCTTCAGTGGCTTCTGGTTAACACACACTCAGACTAACCGAGTCTTGCTATTTATGTGTAATATTATCCACATATGTAAATGAGTGGGTGCCACCACAACAGTATTTATTATTATAGAGCTAATTTTTTTTTATTAATTATTATACTGCACTCAATTTCAAAAGTAAGAAAAAAAATGATTTGGATCCCGTCACCTAAAATCGAGACCAAAACGTTTACCTCCCCCGTCGTATTTGCCATCAGTAAGCCTAAGGACACACGTATAACAAAACTTTACAAATTACCATATTTAAACGTATGACTGTATATTTCTGCATGCGCAGAGGATACATCTTAAGTCAACTTACGCCTGCCAAGTTACAAACTTTAAATTTTGACCGATTAGCAGTTATTTTTACTGGTTAAAAGCATATCGAATTTGTTCTACACGTTCGAATCCTCTATATATCGAGTTTCAAGTATCTATATGGATCAAAAGTAGACAGAGTAGTTTGATAGAGACAGTTCCGCACACATCCAGACAAAATCATATATATATATACTAACATGTCGTCCGGCATTGCTTGGTCGTAAAATATGCTTTAATATGATATTTTACTTTAATGTAAATTTCTAATACAACTACAATTTAAACAAATGCAAATTCATTATTATATTTATTGTCATACAGACAATTCTCTATTGATTATTATATTGCACTCAATATATAGTAGTAATTTTAAAAGTTTTACAAAAAATAATTTGGATGCCATTAGCTAGAATCAAAACCAAAACATCTAGCTCTCCAGGATTATTCGTTACCATCTAAACTAAGTCCATATGGTTGGTTTGGTTGTTTTTATTTTACGGCATATCAACCCTTTTCAGGTTATTTAATGTCGAATCCAGTGTTTTCAAGAAAACTTGTTTAATAGAATACATTTGTTGTTTTTTTTCAAGTCGGTTTCTATTTAACCCATAGTTGGGACCCCTAACAGGTACTACCACTCTGGGTCAGAGTGGACCTGGGAACAGTGGCAATTAAGGAAAGCCCACAAGTTGAGGCCTCACCATCGGATATAGTTTAAGGTCATATCCAGGACCGCTAAGTCTATATGCATATCAAAACTTAAAAAAATTAGGGTACTTAAACGTATAAATATATATTTGTGCATGTGTAGAACATAAACGTTTAGTCGACTTATGTTTGCTAAGCTCCAGTTTTCAATTTTGATCCCTTAGCAACTATTTTTACAGGCTAAAAATCGAGTCAAATTTGTTCTGTAGGCTTGAATTCCCATATATCTATAATATAAAGCTGAACGTGTTTGTGTGTGTGTGTGTGTGTGTGTGGTCACGAATGGCCTCCTATATGGTTGACTATTTTAAAAAACTGATTACGTATAATGATAGAAGATGTATCGAGGATCAGGAATGGGTATATTTGATCTGGCAGAACGGTGGTTCATAAAAATTGTGGGGTCTGCGTTTGCGCCTGGCCCCCCAAAGGGTTTTTGATATAGATGTACATAAGAATACTTTGATAAGTATGTTTCAACTTAAATAGGGATGGTATAATAAAATTGTGGGGTCTGCGTTCGCGCTTGTACTCCATGGAAATATGGCACAAATTTTAACAAATACTTTTCATATCTATTTTGGTAAGTACACTTTGATAATTATGTTTCAGTTTGAAGAAATATGGTATAATAAAATTATGGGGTGTTCGTTCGCGCCTGACCTCCATAGAATGTAAATATGTCACAAAGTTTAACAAGGTTTTTTTTAAAAGGGGCGAGGATCCACAATAACACCTTAACTTTAATCTTAGTTCACGTTAGCTTTTATTTATTTTTTTCAGTTGAATCATATTGTGGCGAATAAATTCACCTCATAAATTCACGTTCTTATTAAAGTGAAAGCCAAAAAAAAAAAAAAAAGTCGGAACTTTAGACAATTCTCGACACAAATTTTGCATAACTGTTTTTTCCTTCTCCATTTGCACATGGCACTCTTTCAAAAATAGATAAATAATAAAAAATAAGAACGTTACTTGTTATCGTTCAAAAGAAGGAAAAAAATCCTGCTCACCTTATTACGTGTCTTTTTAAAAACATTTGCATAACCTTTTTATTTTTATTTATATATCTGTTTAAGCTTTTTTTGTCAATGTACTAGAAGGAATTCAGTTGATTACAACCCTTTCTGTGCGTTCTTTACATTACAATAGTACAACCCTGAATCCGACGGACCAATACTACACCGTTCAATACTGTAAAACTGAAACGAAGCCATTCTGCTTGAAAAGGGCGCCGTTTTCTTCTTATTCATATTCATATCGATTCTTTGCTTTAAAAAACTACAGTAATTACGTGTTTACTTTTTTAATATCCCATTTTGCTGTTTCGGATTATTTTACTAAAGTAAGTAAAGTTTCATTATTTTTTAAAACTGTTTTTGTTTCTTTGTTTTTCGATATTTCGTCGATATTATTTAGTAAGAGTGTTTAGCAGAAAAGCCAACAAACGACTACCCGAAAAATAAATATACAAGAAATAAATGTTACCATAGTCAATAAAAGTTCTTTTTGTTTGGAAATAGTTTTTAATGCTCTTTATTTGAAATAATTTCAGCGAACCGAAATTAAAACGAAATTTGAGGCGATAACTACTTTTTTTTAATATAAACTATACATGCCATAATCGAATATTCCTCAAGCAAAAAATAACGGAAAACATTAAAATATGTTTATAAATATTCCTTACGTTGACGGAACTCTCTTAAATTGTTAACACAGAATGCTCAGGTGCCCCTCCTTCAAATTGAAAACGGGGCTCTCCATTTCAAAGTCGCTGCCATTTTGATTTTTTTTAAATTTTTGAATAAAAAAAAATTTTTTTTTGTACAAACTACTTAAAAATACAAACCAATGAACTTTTCTACCATAAAAATAACTTTTATTGACTATGGTAACATTTATTTCTTATATATTTATATTATTATATATATAACATTTTCTCTTTGTAAGGAAACATCATTTTGTTGTGAGGGAATTACCCTCCAAATGCACTGTTCTATCCATTATATAAACCATAGACCTTTTGATCCCAGGTGTGGACTAAACACCAGAGCGACCCTCGCCTGATCGGTGACGTTTACTACTCTTTTCAGTTGTAACCTTTTTACGTTGTTGTTCCAGTAATACATTGTTTAAACTCTATTCTGTTGTTCTGTTTTCTTTGTGGCTTATTACAAGCCATAACACTGGCGACATTGGATTCGGAGAACGTACTTATGTTTAAAAACAGTGTTCTAAAAAACTAAACACTGACGACCTTGGATTCAAGGAGCATACTAAAATCGAAACCAGTAACGACATTGAAAAAAAAAACCACTCTCGTTGAAATAGTATTCTAAAAATACTAACGACGTCAGACTCAACTGTTATCAAGCTTTAGTAAGTGTCTAACACAACACTTGCAACTGAAAGGTTCACGGTAATTAAAAATAAAAACGCAGATCATTACGGAAAAAAAAGAGTTGAAAAGAAAAATAGTTCGTCACGACTTTCAAAGATAGCGCTGTACTTTTGCGACAAGAAAAATGTTCGTCGCAACTTAGAAAGGTAAATTTTTATACTTTTGGATAAAGAATTCGTTACTTGTGGTTTTCGCTGCTAAAATCGGGCGTTATTTTTTTATTCTCTGGGGAAAAATATACACTTGATTTTTTTTTCTTTAGACAATGAACTTTTTATATATTTATGTTTTTTTTCTGTTCGTTTTATTGTCTGGAAAAAGAAATAAGAAGGATGTAAAATTCAGCGAACCTTTTGAAATTGCTAAAGCGAAATGGACGAATTGAAAGTAGCGTTGGAACATTTGACCAAGTTGCATATCGATGCCGCAAAGCGTCAGTCACAATTCAAGGAACAGCAAAAGGAATTGCAAAAACAGTTAGTGCAATGTCAAATACGAACCGAAAAGCAGTTAGTTGAACGTCAATTACGAACAGAGGAGTTACTTACAGAAATTGTTAAGAATAATGCGAACGCGGAAAGCAATTCAGCATTTTCTCAGAATACAATATTGACCGCGATAGACAATTTTAAATACGAGAAAGTGTAAAAATCATTCGTAGCTTATTTTAGGCGTTATGAAGATTTTTTTTAATATTAACTGCAGCAAATGGTCTGATCAAAAGAAAACCAGACTTCTACTACGAAAATTGGAAACGTCTGAGCATGATAAATTCGTGGATTACATCTTGCCTCGGAAAACAGCAGATTTATCATTCAATGAGACGGTAAATTTGTTAACAGAACTTTTCTCGCTGAAAACGTCTCTTTTCCATAAGCGTTGGAGATGTTTGAATGTGGTAAAAGACGATAATGACGATTTTGTCACCTACGCAGCTGTAGTGAACAAACACTGTGATGATTTAAGTTGTCTGAACTAACAGCAGACAATTTTAAGTGTCTTGTGTTTGCGCAAGGGTTAACCTCGGGAAAAGATGCGGAAATCAGGCGCAGAGTCCTTACAAAATTAGAAAATGAACCGAACATAACACTTCAAAAATTAACTGAGGATTGTCAAAAAGTAGAAATGGTAAAAAAAAAGATGCAAAAAAGTATCGAAGCAGGTATCGCGAATATAAAAAAAAGTAACTAAGAAAAAACCGTCGAAATGGCACACAGACACTAACCACCGAAACTCAGAAAAACTAAAAGCACCGAGCGCTTGTTTCAGATGTGGTGGAATACATTGGGTAAGGGATTGCCCACTTTAAACAAAAAGATGCCATTTATGCAATAAGATCGGTCATAAAAATTCGCACTGTAGGAAAACTCAGAATAGAAGCCGTATACGTCAAACCAGAACTAAGGACGTCGTAACATTTTCGACAAGGCTATTAAATTCTAATTAGACAGTGGATCGGATCTTTCAATAATAAATCTCAAAACGTGGAAAACATTACGAAAGCCGACTATGTTAAAAACTAACAGAATGGCGACGGCCGTTAATGGTATTGTAGTGAAAATTGAGTGTGACTGCAGTCACGGAGGTGGGCTGCATGTGCGAACTCGAAACCCGAACGATGGGAGACGAGAAGGAGACGAATCAGCAGGTTCGAATGCGCATTAATTTGCATAAATGAGATAATATAAGGCCAGGAGTTAAGATGTTTGAGAGAGTCGAGCCGTTGAGTTCTCGGGAACCGGATGGAACCTGGTTAGAGCGGAGAGTGTCGCTGAGAATCGAGTCCAGGTTCTTTTTTTTTTCGAAATTTATTTTGAAAGTGAATTAATTACAAACGTCACTTTATGAGGGGGAAAAAAACTAAGATTTTATGTGCTAAAAGATAATGTGAACCTGTTCGGTTCTGACAACATGGAGGAGTTTCGTCTCTGAGATCTTCCTATATCCACATTCTGCAATAAAATAGATACCCGCACAGCAGAAACGGAGAAACTTATGACTTGTTTTAAAAAAGAATTCACAAACGTATTTACTCCTGGCCTGGGGAGATGTAAAAAAAAAAAATGGCCGCAGATGTTAAGTTGAAAACTGGCACACAACCGGTGTTTAAAAAGAAACGTAATGTCCCGTTCACTTCCCCGAATAAAATAAATCAGGAACTAGACAGATTAGAAAGCATCGGTATACTGGCTAAAATTGAATATAGTGAGTGGGCTGCTCCGGCAGTTTACGTAAAGAAAAGGCCCAGGGAAATTCGCGTTTGCGCCGACTTCGCGACCGGACTCATCGGGTCCTTAGAAGATTTTCACTATCCATTACCTAGTCCAGAAGAAGTGTTCACGAAATTAAATGGCGGCAAGTTTTTTTTTAAGATCGACCTAAGTGATGCTTACCTACAGATTTCGGTAAACGACAAAAGTGCTAACCTCCTCCGTATTAAAACTCATCGGGGTTTGTACAGATACGAAAGACTTGCGTTTGGTATCAAGGTGGCACTCGCAATATTCCAGCAAGTAATGGATACTATGCTGTCCATCTTGGACACCGCAATCGCATATCTTGATGACATTATCATAGCGAATAAAAGCAGGGAGGAACATGAAAAACATATCAGACAAGTATTCAGTCGAATACAAGATTATGGATTTAAGATCAAAGCAGATGAATGCGAGTTCTTTTTACAAACAATTAAATACCTAGGTCAAATAATCGATAAAGATGGCAGACGCCCAGACCATATAGGGCGACCGCTATTAAAGAAATGCTGGCACCAGTAAACATAACTCAATTGCAGAGTTTTTTTTAGGTTTGTCAAATTATTACCAGGGGTTCCCAAATATGCACAAATTACACGCACCACTTAATGAATTGCTGAAAAAGGATAAGGCTTGGGAGTGGACAAAAGATTGCCAGACATCATTCCAAGAAATAAAAAGAATCCTGACTTCAAAACTATTCCTAGCGCATTTTAACCCGTAGTTGGACATAATAGTAGGTAGTGACGATAGTCAATATGGCGTCGGGGCGTGCATGCTACACTGAATGCCGGATGGCTCGAAACAGCCTATTGCTTTCGCATCACGGACTCTCTTGCCAGCGGAAAAGAATTATTCTCAGATCGAGAAAGAGGCCCTAGGAATTATATTTGCAGTTTCAAAATTCCACTGGTTCTTGTACGGAAGACATTTTTTCTACAAACCGACCATAAGCCGTTGATATCCATTTTTGGATAAAAAAAGGACTTCCAACATTCACTGTGAACCGACTATTAAGATGGGGAACTATTCTGCTGAACTATAATTTTACAATTCAATTTCTCCCCTCAAAACAACTAGCCCATACAGACGGTCTATCGAGACTGATTCCTGCCAAAATGGAACCTCTTGAAGATTCAGTAACTGCGGCACTACGTATTAATAGTGGTGTAAAAACCATGATAAACAATATTATCCGCAAACTGCCGGTCACACTTCAGGAAATTAAGTCAGAATCCCTAAATGACAATTTCATTCAAATTACGAAGCAGAAATTAGCACTGGGTGACACCAGTTCAGACATTTTTTCTGGTTGCGATGAAATACTGTCATCCCTAAACCCTTCAAAAAAGAATTCTCAGGGATTTTCACATGGGGCATCCAGGAATAAACAGAATGAAAAGCCTGAGAAGTTTTGTTTATTGGCCAACTATGGGCCAAGATATTATCGACATGGTGAACAGATGCAAAGGCTATGCTTTGGTTGCAAAAGAACCACCGATAACATATAAACCTTGGCCTAAGGCTGAACAACCATGGTCGAGGATCCACATCGATTATGTGGGACCTGTGGAGGATTTTTACTACCTGATAGTAGTTGACTCTTACTCTAAA